>NC_143524.1:29629807-29943595 GCF_031878675.1 Megascapheus bottae | reverse complement strand
ACTATATACACAACGGGAAGGCCAAGACAGAGGCACTTCCATACCGAATGGCAGATGGAAAATGGCACAAAGTTTCACTGTCAATTAGTGCCTCTCATCTCCTGCTCCACATCGACTGCAATAGGTATGTCTTTGTCTTTGATCTTCAGTGATTCTGACATTGACAGTGTGCAATGAGAAGGAGGTGGGGGGGGAATCACTCTTCAAGACTTACCAGGAAGCAAAACCAAAAGACCTCAATTATAATGTCACCTACCAAATGGGCCATTAGCTGTGCTGAAATGATGAATTGTAATAGGATAAAGAAAACAGTTCATTAAGATGAGACTGTATCCCATGATTAAGACCAAATGTACAAAAGGTTGATTACAGGTTGGGGACTATTAATTGTACCTTGGTGTACTCTAGGCACTGGCTGAAATTCTGTGGAGTTGTGACTGCAGTTAACTGTGATATATTGTGGTGAGTTCGTTCCACTTGGAAGTGAATAAGCCAGTTCCCTCTTAGAATGAATCTGAGAAGCCTATGCTACCGAGGCGGCTAATTCGATTTTATTTCATCAAGTGCACTTTGCTTAAGTACTTTTTCTAAATGGAGCCTTCTTAAAGAGTTTCTTCTTGGAATCTTTTGAAATTAATATCATCTACTTTCAACAAAGGAAAGAGACTGCCTGCCTGTCAAGGGATGGTAAGTTACAGTGAGGTCTGAGTTCACACAGGACATTGTGGGATGTGGTGAGGAGATGATGGCCCTTTGTCTGACATTGGGGGTGTATTTCCTGACAGATGAGCCAGGAAGTGGGGGCCCCTGGTCTCTGTTGGATCATTTGTGGTTGGACAGCTGGACAACAATGGCCAAGGGAATATTTTGATTTCTCCAGTACCCAATGAAAGTCCTTATCGATAGTGATCCAAGTGTAATTATAGAGATTTATTTTTTTGTGTGCCCATGCATGGTTGGTTTCATTAAGGATGTCATCAAAGCTAAAAGGACTGTTTTGCCATCAGCCTGTACCCGAGGGCCCAGGGTAAAGAACAAATGTGTTGGGGACATCCTCCCTTTCAGAACCCATAAAGAAGAGTGGTATTACAAGGTCAGTCAGTGACAGACTACAGATGAGAGATTCTTAAATGTGCTTACCAGTCCAGCTCTGAGATCCCTGTTAAAAGGGCAAGAGATTAGTGTCAGTCTCAAAGGATGGTCTTTTATGTTGATGTAAATCTTTGTCTATTCTAGTCATTTCTTTAAGGTGCTTTCTAGACTCTTTAAGTAATGTGGCTTTAACTAGATATGAAGTATGTGTCTGGACAGTTTCCATAGAAACCACCAACTCTTTTCTATCCTCCAGGCCTGGCTAGGCATCCTGGTTATAAAGCAAGCCCTTAGCCTCACTCTCCATTTTTACCTTGAAGTCAGTTTTCTAAAATCCAAGTGGTCTCTTCTCCACCTTTGTGCTGCCCAAATGGGATTGCAGAAGGAAGGAATAGCTTTGTCTTTCTGACCCACAGGCCAGAAAGAAGCCTCAACTCCCTAGTTTAATAATGCCCCAAATTCCCAGACATTCTTGTTTTCTTGCTGTATATGGTTGTGTTTCTTTCCTCCTGAAGTTATGTTATTTTTTGATACTGTTCTATTTGGAGAAGAGAAGAAAAAGGAAAAGGAACATTGTTACTATACTATCATTTCTTGCTCAGACTCTCTGACCTCTCTGGTCTCTGTAAAGTGGTCTTTCCTGCCATCCTCAGCTACTTGTAGCTGTGTGAATTTAGGCTGCTTAATTTCTTTGCAGTTTCTTCATTTCTCAATTTCCTCATTGCTAGAATGGGAACAAATATACAAATGCACAATTATTCACTATGCACATAATGACATTTAAACAATAAGATGGTGGTGCCATTAGATATAGCGTTATAGTGACATCATAGATTTCTTAGTTTGCACAGTCGTATTGAAGAAACAATGACATCACCTTCCAATGCATTTAACAGTATAGTCCACATGACTTTCATGTTATCAGAATGGTCACTAAAATAGTACATGTAGTACGTAGTTCTATAATGATGAGTCTATATTTGTGCTTGTTGCTATGAGTTTTGTACATCTCTGGTGGCTTTGGGACAATTCTAGGAATGTGGTCCTCAAATCTGACTATTCATGAAAGCTCTTCAGGAATTTATAAACAATATAGGTTACCAAACCCACCTCTGACCTACTGTATCCGACTCCCTATCAGGGAATATGGTATTTTTTATTTTATAATTGACACATACTGTACTTACTTATTTACTGGGTATAATTTAACAATTCAATATATGTGTGTGTGTGTGCAGTAAGTAACAGTCAAATTAAGGTAGTTCCTTTCAAACATTTATCTTTTGTACATGTTGGTAACATTTAGACTCTTAGTTGCAGACTATAGTTAACCGATGGTGCTACAGAACATTAAGTCAAAGCCTTCCTACTTATTCATTATTTAAGTAACCTTTCTCAATCCTCTCACCCCCTCTTTATAGCCTCCAGTGACCACTGCTCCACTTTCTGATTCTATGCGATCAGCTATTTTTAGCTTACATAGAAGAGAATATGAAACATTTGTCTTGCGCTGTCTGGATTTAGAAAATATTTATTTATTGTTATTATAAAGATGATGAGCAGAGGATTCGCAGTTACTTAAGTAAAGAGTACATTTCTTCTTGGACAACACCACCCCTTTCCTACTCATTCTTTCTTAGTTTTTCCCATCTGTCCTTACATACAAGTTGTATAGTTGATTTTCAACATAGGGTCCAGTGAATATCACTTTTGTAGTTTTTTATACATTTGTTTTTTATTTATTCCTTGATTCCTAGACTGGAATTTTAAAACCATTGGTTTAGATAGAAGAAAAAGAAGGTGGTGAAGACGCTGAGCTCTATGAGTGAGGGCTTGGAAAACTCAATAATTGAAGCAGAACCCTTGAAAGGAAGAGGAAAGAATTAAGGAAAGATGGTAGTGTCTGGGGCACAGAATAAACTTACTTTGCTCACAAGTTTCCCCATAGCCTCTCTTAGCCAACCTTGGAGCAGTGGAAGCTCGATCTCATACATCATAATACTGATCTACCACTTCTTTTCTGGGTCACCCTCACAGAGTGAATTTCACAAAGACTTATTTTTTTACTTCCTCAGCTGAGCATTTTATAATACCATGAGATTCTTTTCCTTTTAAAAATAGTTCTTGCCCTTAGATTTATGCTGCCTTATTTCCTTTTCCTCCTCTCATTCTCTTACCGACTAGAGTCCATATTCCAATTCCATACCCATGCCATTATTTTTCTCTTTTTAAAGTAGAGGAACTTAACAAGTATTTGTCTGCAAGCCTGCTACTGTTTGCGTGACAGCAGTGCTCATTTTGAGTGTTCTCTGCCATTACAACTGTGGGGTTTACGGACATTGGCTGTGAAACCTGACCAAGAGCTGATTCAGGGGAAGATGTTAGTGTCTTTCTACCATTTTCTTTCCACATGTTTATACTGCAGATCCTTGGACTTGTCTGCGGAAATGTAGAATCCAGTTAATGGAATCTGTTGCATTGGTATAGAAGCTGAGACCTACATAGACTGAATATCCACTGTAAGCTAAGTAATGTGCTTATGGGTATTATTTTTTTAGGATAGCCATAGACAATTTTGTTAGCTCCTTTGATCAGAGAAACAAAGTAATTAGGTTTCAGTCACATTATATATAATAAACACAAAAGCAAAACCTTGAGCCAGGATTTATGCTCCAAATTATTCTTGCCATCTTGCCATCTTCCTCTGTAGTGTGCTACCAGTTCTTTCTCTGTAGAATCCCTGCTATAGAGTCATAAAAACATCTAATACCATGACAAAAAGACTTCCATAGCAATTCCATTACTCTAAGGCATTTTAGTGTGGAAGAATTTTCCACTTTTTCTTTTTTTTTTAAAGTTAGAATTGAGAAAAAGAGCTTTTTCCAACTTAATTGCACAAATTGTGACGCAGAAAGCAATCACTATTTTAGTCCGTAGTTCACACATTTTGCTTCCTGAGACTTCCACTTTTTTCCTTTCTTCAGCTGTTTAGCTGGGTCTTGTTAGAAGCTCTCAGCGCACTAGATTACCTACAGCAAGAAACATAAAGTAAATTATTCAAAGTTGCTGTTTAATATTTCAAAATACTTTCAAGATCTGAGTATCTGTTTATCAATGCAGATTTTTCATAATGGAATATGCTGATATGAAATCTTCCTTCAGAAGAGTTTCCAAAGTATTTACAAACCTCACATTGTTAAATCTCACATTTCTTAAGGTAGTTAAGCCATCTGTATAATATATTACATGTCTCAACACTGCTGTAGTATGACTGACTGGGGAAAGTAAGAGATGATTAAGAAGGTCATGGATTCCCAGAGAATAGGCTGAGACTCAGTTTCTTGGTTAACTGACTGATACAATATGTTCTTCATTTCACAATCAGTATACCACATCTCATCACCAACATATGAAGTTGGGAAGCTAGCATATACCTCATATCCAACTAAGAAAATAAGCTCCAGACACTTCATCTAAGCATAGATGACAAGCCAACTAGGAAGCTAGGATACATCATGTTTAAATTAAGTAATAGCACATAAATGTCAAAAATAAAACTACCATGTAATACTGTGATCCAGCTACTGGGTGTATTTTCAGTGCTTATTTTGTTGTTGTTGTTTTGGTTGGCAGTGGGGCTTGAACTCTGGGCCTGAGTGCTGTCTCAGATCTTCAGCTCAAGACTAGTGTTCTACCACTTTAAGCCACAGCGCCACTTCTCTTTTTTTTAAGTTGAACTTCAAGTTTTTATTTTTATTTATTTATACTTTTATTTTATTATCAGAATGATGTATCAGGGGGTTACAGTTACATTCATAAGGTTCTTAGTACTTTACTTCTTGACCATTGTTACCCCTTTCCATGTTTTTCTCCCCCTTTTCCTCCCCGACCCCTCCCAAACTGTAGAGTACATTTCCAACCTATTGTCTTGTGAATATGGCTGTTATCTTGGTTCACCCTATGTCCTTTGTCTCATCATCTTGTTTATACTCTTTATTTCCCTAATTCAAATAAACAGATAAATGTATATATAATACACCAGGGACCAAAGTCAAATACAGCAACAATAGAGGATAAACCATAAGGGGAAGAAAAAAAAGAAAAAAAGAGTAAAGCAATAACTTTGCATAGTACATTAAAAAAAAGAGAGATAAACTACAAGGATAAATCTCTTGTTTCCCCGTCCTGGAGTTCATTTTGCTTAGAAAGTCTGGCTATATGCACATAGCTTTTGAGCTATTGCACTCCTCTGCTAGGAAAATCCTAGAGCATACTAATTATTACAAATGAGGGAAACCATGGAGCCTATATTCCTTTGTGTCTGGCTTACTTCACTTAACATACTTTTTTCCAAGTCTTTCCATTTCCTTACAAATGAGGCAATGGCATTCTTTCTGATGGCAGCATAGAATTCCATTGTGTAAAATAAATATACCACATTTTCTTGATCCACTCACTTGCTGAGGGGCATCTGGGTTGGTTCTATATCTTAGCTATGGTGAATAATGCTACCATGAACATGGTTGTGCTGGTAAGTTAGGTATGGCTTTGTTTCTGTACATTTGGGTAAATGCCCAGGAATGAGACTGCTGGGTCACAGGGGAGCTCTATTTAGTCTTTTAAGGAATCACCATACTGCTTTCTAGAGTGGCTGAACAAGTTTATACTCCCACCAACAGTGTAGTAGCATTCCTTCTGACCACATCCCCACCAGCATCTGTTGTTATTAGATTTCTTGATAATGGCCATTCTAACTGGAGAGAGGTAGAATCTTAAAAGTTGTTTTGATTTGCATTTCTTTTATGACCTGAGATGTCAAGCATTTCTTCATATTTCTATAGGCCATTTTCATTTCCTCTTCAGAGAAGTATCTCTTTAAATCTTTTTGTTTTCTCTTTAATATATTTTTATTTTACTTAATAGAAGGGTTACATTATGTTTGCCAGATAGAAGGTGCATTACTTCAAAAACATTGCTACTCTTACGTTTTTGTCCCCATTTCCCTCCCCCTACCCCCACCCCTCATCTTGTTTTCCCCTTCCCTATCCTATTTCAAATAAACAAATAAACATGTATACAATATATCAGATAACAAGGTAAGATATGGTAACAACATGAGATAACCAAGGAACAGCCAAAGAGATGAGAAGTAACATAGTTCATTAAGAAAAACAATCACACATTATATGGCTCTTGTTTCTATATCCTGGAGGTCCTTCCATTTAGCCAAAGAGGCTGTCTTTCTTCCAGCCAGGTTTTGGTCCCCTTATCAAAGATTAGATGGCCATAGGACTTTAGGTTCATTTCTGGGTCTTCAGTTTTATTCCATTGGTCCTCAGGCCTCTTCTTGTGCCAGTACCAAGCTGTTTTTATTACTATAGCTTTGTAGTATAGTTTAAAGTTTGGTATTTATATTCCCCCAGATTATTTTTGCTATATGGGATCGCTTATTATTCCATATGACTTTTTGGATTGCTTCCTGTATTTCATTAACGAATGATGTTGGGGGTATCAATGGGTATTGCATTATTGTAGAAATTAATGCCTATTATATAATGTTTGGAAATATAATCCCTTTCTCACTTATCCATAAAATAAAAAATTTTAATGTGAAGTATTGTTGAGGGTAAGAAAGGGAGAAGAGGAGCTGTTTCCAATAATTTGTATTCCAGACATATGACCTCTGTGCTTTAATGTAGAGTGAAATGAATTTTAAACCCCTGTCTTGGTTTTGACATTTTAAAAATGACATGCAGGAATATAGAATATGGAAGGAAATCTGTGGAGTAATTTTCTCACTCGTTTATTCATTCATACATGCGTTTCTTCATTCAGTAATATACCAAGGACTGTATTAATATTTGTGAAATAGAATTCATAGTAATTTTCCTTCCTTAGAGTAGCCATAGAGATGTAGCTATAGGGTATATGTCAAATTTTCTGAAAATTTCAAGCTTCATTTTTTAAATACTATGGCCATGTATTGTCATCATATAGAGAATAGTTTGAAATACAGCACAGGGAATGAATACAATTTATTCAAATTTTCATCCCTGTAAAACAGTAGCTGAGGGTCTTCTGTGCAATGTAGCTACATGATGTAACACACAGTTTGAAGCCAATCTGATTCCTGAGGTCATTCTGATTGTAGTTCCCAGGTCTGGTTCTCTAAAATTGTCTTTGTTTCCTGGTCTGTTTCTTGCACAGTGGTACATGATTTTTATGTCAACAAACACACTTAAAAATATATGGGCGTAGAAATCTTCAGAGTTGTATAACGTGTTAAGTTGACCCTGTCTGGATTTTGAGGATGTATTGTGACCTCTTTTTTATTCTTGTGTATATATGTAGCAGTGGCAGAAATTTATCCTTTCTTCACTCACATGCCAAAATTATTATAGTTTTAGGAGGGAATGTAAAGCTTCATTAAGTAAGAGAATACATTTGTCACAATTTCTCAGATATTCTAAAGCCCCTTCAGATAGACAAAATAGTATTACCATATTTTTTTTTTTGCTTTAAAAAAATCTGGCCTTTTAACCCCCAAATGTTCTGCATTGAAAAATGTGAACTGTGGACCAGGAGAGTAGTCTACTGGTAGAGTGGTTGCCTAGCATGCATGAAGCCCTGGGTTTGATTCTTTGGTATCAAACAAAACAAAACAAAACAAAACCTGGAAGTGGTGTTGTGGCTCAAGCAGTAGAGCGCTGGCCTTGAGAAACCCCAAAGACAGTGACCAGGCCCTGAATTCAAGCCCCAGGACTGGTAAGAGGACAACAACAACAAAACTTTGAACTGAAAGAAATAGTTAAGCTTGTCAAAGCTATTTAGTGTTTTTGGGCTTTAGATTTTGAAGTTTAATAATAAGGGGTAGAACTAGATAATGTTTAAATTTTTATTCAGCTTTCACTTTCTTGGCATCTCTGATTCATTCTGCCTTACAATAAATGACTCTTTCAGGGCAGAACTATACAGTGTGTGCATTTACCTGTGTTATATATTGATTCACAGGATTCATGCAGCTGATAAACAAAGACCTAATAAGCTGGCTGCATCGAGAGGCCCATTCATTTAAAATGTGTCTTCTTTTTCTTTGTTGTAGTAGATGCTAGATACCCATCTTTGGACTCTTCTCCTCAACACATACCATTCCTTCTTTCAGTGCACTCATTGGCAGATGTATGTTACTGAGTAGCTTTTTGTAAATGAAAGCTTGTCTGGTCATAGAAGCCTTGCTTGTTGATTTGTAATATAACAGTACTGCAGCAAGCAAATGAGGGATAGTTGTGCTGTTGACAAAAATACCACATATACTCTGAATAAAAAGTGTTTTTATTTTGTTCACTTCTGAAGATCAGAATTATATTAGGAGTGAATGTAAAAATTTAAGTGGCTAATGTAATACATTGAATACTGCTAATTCTTTGTCAAGATAGAAAGTGGCTGCTTAATAGTTAAGGCATCCTAGACATTATGAATTGGGGTAGCTCATTCTAACTTGGCTCTTTAAGCTTTGGCTGTTACAGAATACCTCGTGGCTTATTTATTTCAAACTCATTATGTGGATTATGTCCTATGTTAGGTTGACATCAGTGGCAGATGTAGTTCTAATTTTGTCTTTTCTAGATCATTCTTCTTGAAAAAGATTGTTCCCTAGTGAGTTTAAATACACCATTAGTTATCTGTGGTCTGAATGGTAGAAACATAAGAGCTAAAAGGATTAATTGAAGTGGATGATAGAAAGTGGCTTCATTTCCTCCCCCATCAGCTACATCCTTAACCTTCAAAAGTTATCATGAAAAGGGCTGTAAAAAGTATCATGTAACCCTTTTATTAATTACAATAAAAATATCAAAAGAAGAATAAAAAAGTACAGTAGAATCTTTCTTAATGTACTGTTATCTCTCATCTCTTTTGCTGTCCCTTGGTTATCTCATATTGTTACAGTATCTCACTTTGTTACCTGATATATTGGATTTATTTATATTTGGTTATTTGAAATTGGATAGGGAAGGGGAGAAAACCAAGAGGGGGGTTGGAGGGGAGGGTAATGGGGACCAAGACATGTGAAAGGGTATCAATATATATGAATTGATGCACCTTCTATCTGGCAAATATCATGTAACCCTTTTATTAATTACAATAAAAAAGAATAATAATAAAAAAGAATCTTTCTTTTATGTAATGGTTTGTTGGCTGAGGCCATCAGTAAATTTTGAAAGTATTTCATTGCATATATGAGGTTCAATATGTAGAGGGAAAATAAGACTTAATTTACAACTCATAATGGGTGACTTCATGTTCATGCCTTCAGACACATCCTGTGTTATCTTTGCATTGCATAGACATGGGTGTGTATAGCAAGAATGGAGGAGAAAAGTAGGTTGCAAGAGAAAAAAAATACTTTCTTACAGAAAAAAATTACTGAAGTTTTCATCTATATTGTTATAATTTTACTTCATGCTTTTGAGACATAGGCAAAACTATTTTATTTTTTAAGGAAAGCACAGAAAGAAAATAAAAATCAAATAGACTACACATGCTATGTATTTATACATTAGTTGTATATTTTCTTCTAATGTTTTGGTTTGTTAAGAAGGAACATTGGGAAATAAAAAAATGCATGATCCATTGGGGACTTCTTTTTTTTTATTGTAATTAGTAAAAGGGTTACATGATATTTGCCAGATAGAAGGTGCATTAATTCACATACATTGATACCCTTTCACATGTCTTGGTACCCGTTTCCCTCCCCCCCCCCACACCCCCCACCCGTCTTGGTTTTCCCCCCTTCCCTATCAAATTTCAAATATCCAAATACAAATAAGTTCAATATATCAGACAACAAAGTGAGATACTATACCAATATGAGATAACCAAGGGACAGCAAAGGAGATGAGAGACAACATAGTACATTAAGGACAACAATCATTCATTATATGGCTTTTGTTTCACTATCCTGGAGGTCCTTTCAATTAGCATTGGGGACTTCTTAATTGAAAAAAAATCCAATTTCTGAATTAGTTACCCAGTTAGAACAGAGTTGTTGATGATGTCATTGAAAAGAACTGATTTTCTACACTACTGTGAAGAAATTAATCTATCTTCCTCCTGGAAGCTTTAATTAAAGTAATGGTGTAAAAGAATAACAGACAGAATGCTGGATGCCAGAAAACAGATCTATAGCTATTTGGCATTTTTTTTTTCTAGGTGTGTGTTGAGGATAGGTGTGAGATGGAGGAAGTTTAGGAGGAATAGATTTCTGTGCACTCTTTTTCCCTGTCTGAATCCCGAAGTCAGATGAATTTTGTCCCCTCAGCTTATCCCTCCAGACTTCTGCTGAGAATTTCTTCAATAAGGCTCTAGTGCTACTGACCCAGCTAGTTAATGTGCAAAGGCCCTCACTTAAGGGTTTTCCTTGATAATTAGGGTGGAAATAATTTCTCTTCTCCTTAAGCAGCTTGTGTGGTGAAGTGTCTAACTTTTCCTCGGCAATGTCATGTTGCGTCCCTACTCATTAGAGTCTATTAGCCTGAGGGTATCACTTTCCTGACAGCAAATTTCACACATATGTACTTACAGGCATCAAGTTGGAGCCATCATCTGGCTTCATTGAGACACTTAGAATGCCTGTATCACCCACAATGATATTTTATCTCAATGGGAAGTAAACATCCTCAGGCTGTGATTAGTACTGGTACATCTTTAGTAAAGGCCTTGACTAACTTAGTCCCTCAGTGTGCTTTGACTGTTGCAGCTTTCCAGATCTGATGCTGTCTTGTCTGAAGGAGAAGCAAGGAGGGGTTTGTGGGAATGCAGAGGTCAAGTTTTCTTGAAGTCATTGACATTTTAGTCTCAGAGGCTTAGCACAATGCTGGAGGCATCCTGACAATTTTCTCAGTTACCAGTGAGTTGAGGATAACATTTTATAGTTATTTTTTTTAATGGCTCGTATATTTACTTGACCTTCATTATAACCTGGTGAGATGGATGCTCTTGTGTCACAGATGGAAACTTTGGAGATGTTTGGGAGAGAAATAATTTATTCAAATGTTAAACAGTGGCACACTACAGCCAAAGCCAGAAGTCTTACCACATTCCTTTTTTTTCCCAGAGAGTTTGTTCTTTCTAGCTCCTTTTACCTACTGTAAAGAGTCAAGGAGGTTTTATTAGACTAGCTCTTAGTATTTGAGATTCCTTTTCCTCTTCTTCCTCTTGTTCTTCTCTATGGGTCAAGACAACACTTCCACTTTCCTACAAAAATAAGTGAAATTATCTCATTTGTCAACTGGAAAAAAGGAGAAAACTGTTGTTTTGGTTAAAGCACAACTTTCATGTATTACTTTCTAAGGAGAAAGGCACCATCCATCTCACTGGAGTACTTCCTTATTGATGCCTGGTCTTCCTCATTGAAAATTTCAACTTTCTTGGCAACATGTGGGACATTCTCCAAAACAGTCCACATTTTAGGTCACAAAGAAAGTCTGTACAAAATCACAAATATTGAAATTATTCCCTGCATTCTCTCAGACTACAATGGAATAAAATTAGTCCAACACCAAAAGCCACCCTAGAAAATTCTGAAATTCATGAGGATGGAACAACACATTGTTGAATCACCAGTGGGTCATTGAAGAGATAAGAAAAGAGATTCAAATATTTATAATATGTAACAAAAATGAGCATTCAAAATACTAGCTTCTCTGGAACACAATAAAAGCAGTACTCAGAAGAAAGTATATAGCTCTGAGTTCTTACATCAAGAAATTGGAGAAATCTCAAACCAACAATTTAATGATGAATCTGAAACTCCTTAAAAATGACCAACAGTTCAAGCCACAATCCAGTCGATGGAAACAAATCTTTAAAATTAAATCAGAATGAAATGAATTAGAGTTCAAAAATACCACAGCAAGGATTAACAAAACAAAGAGTTGATTCTTTGAAAAAATGAACAAAATTGACAAATCCTTAGCAAATATGACAAAAAAGAGAGATCATACCCAAATAAGTAAAATCAGAGATAAGAATAGTTATACCATGACAGAAACAAAGCAACATTCAGAACATTATAAGGGAATACTTTGCAAATATTTATGATAATGAATTTGAGAATCCAGAAGAAATAGAAAAATTTTTAGCAAATATTGATATACCCTGAGCCAAGATGATCTAAACCAATGGAAAAAAACCCATATCAAGTCTTAAAGTAGAAATGTCAATAAAACTGGATGTGGTATTTATAGACAATGGAATTCTATGCTGCTGTCAGAAAGAATGACATCGCCCCATTTGTAAGGGACGATGATATTAAGTGAAGTAAGCCAGACTCAAAGGAACATAGGTTCAATGGTTTCCCTCATTTGTCATCATCAGGAGAAGCCTTGGGCTCTATTAGCAAAGGTTTACAATAGAACAAAACCTAGATACATAAGGCCAGATAGTATGATGCTAAATGAAAAAACCTCCAGGATATAGAAACAAAAGCCATATAATGAGTGATTGTTGTCCTTAATGTACTATGTTATCTCTCATCTCTTTTGCTGTCCCTTGGTTATCTCATATTGTTACAGTATTTCACCCTGTTATCTGATATATTTTATATATGTGAATTTGGACATTTGAAATTGGATAGGGAAGGGGGGAAACAAGATGAGGATGAGGAGTGGGGGTGGGGGAGGGAAATGGGGACCAAGACATGAGAAAGGGTATCAATGTTTGTGAAGTAATGCACCATCTAGTGAATATAATGTAACCCTTCTATTAATTCCAATAAAAATATATGGGAAAAAAGGGGGAATCAGATTTCAATGTTTTAACTACTTGAGAATATTTCACTTAAGTTTTTTAAAATGAATTTTGTTGTTGTCACAATTGGAAGTAACTTCTGTTAATGGAAGAAATAAAGAAGAAAATACAAAAAAATAAATGGCAATAAAAGAACTCTACAAGCCCTGGCCCCCCACTAAAACCCAGGACTAGACAGATTCATAGCTGAATTCTGTAAGGCTTTTAATGGAGAACAAGCTTCAATACTCCTCAGACTCTTCAGTGAGACTGAAAGTGAAAGATCACTACCAAACTCAGCATAACCTTCAGCATAACCTTCATCCCCAAACCAGATAGGAACCCATCAAATAAAGAGAATTGTAGATACATTTCTTCAATGAACATCTATGCAAAACTTTTCAATAAAATTCTGGCCAACAGTGTTCAACCCCTAATAAAAAAAGTTCACATACAGGATTCATTTCAGGGATGCAAAGCTGGTTCAATATGTGTAAGATGATTAACATAATTAAGCAATTCAGTAGGAGCAAGGACAAGAACCACATGGTCATCTCAATAAATGCAGGAAAAGCATTTGACAAGATCCTAAACCCATTTATGATGAAAGCTCTGGAAAAACTAGGATTCCATGGAACATTTCTCAATATTATAAGGCTGCATATGGCAAATCTACAGCCAGTACTGTACTTAATGGTGAAAAATTAAAACCAAGAACAAAACAAGGATATCTGCTCTCCCCTCCTCTTCAATATTATATTGGAATTCCTAGCCAGAGCAAGATGGCAAGAGACAAACATAAAAAAGATCCAAATAAGGAAAGAAGAAATAACTCCCTCTTTGCAAATGACATCTTCTTGTATTTAAAGAATCCCATAGACTTCTCTGTAAAGTTACTTGAGCTGATTGGAAATTATGGCAAAGTAGCAGGATATAAAATGAACCCACAAAAATCAGTAGCTTTTCTGTATGCCAGTAAGAAGAGGAGCAAGGCTGAGATAGCCTCAAAAAATACCTAGGAATTAACCAAAGAGGTGAAGGACCTCTATAATGAAAGTTAAAAAAGAAAAAAAACCCTGAAAAATGAAAAGGAACAAGATTTAAGGATGTGGAAAAACCTCCCACGCTCCTGGATTGGAAGAATTCATATGAAAATGGCAGTGTTGCCCCCAAATTATCTACAAATTCAGTTTAATACCATCAATATCCCAAGGGCATCCTTTAATGAACTAGAAGCAATCAAAAATTTCATATGGAATAACTAAGGACATGGAATAGCAAAAGCAAGGCTCAGCAGGAAGAACAGTGCTGGAGGAATATCAGTACCAAACTTCAAACTCTATTAAAGTCATAGTTATAAAAAGAGCATACTGGCACATTAACAGTCTTAAGGACCAATGTATAGAACTGAAGACCTACACATGATCCCATGGACCTATGACCTCCCACTCTTTGATAAGAGAGCCAAAATTAACAGAAAGGCAGCCCCTTCTCTGGCCGTGAGCTGAAGAGCTCAGGGACAGCACCCAGGCTGAGTTCAAGCCCTATTACCCACAAAATAAATAAATAAATAATAAATAAATATTTTAAAAAAGAAAGACAGCCTCTTCAACAAATGGTGATGTCAGAACTGGCTATACACATGTAGAAAACTGAAATTAGATCCTTATATATCACCCTGTACCAGAACTAACTCCAAATGGATCAAAGAGCTCAAAGGAAGAGCAGAAACCCTGAAAATATTATAGGAGGGAATAGTGGAAACACTCAGGCTCCTTGGCACAGGTTGAAACCTCCTAAACGAAGATCCAGAAACACAACAAATCCCAGAAAGGCTGGATTAAAGGGATAACATTAAACTGCAGTGCTTCTGCATGACAAAGAACATAACTAGTGAGATAAATAGAAAGCCCATTGATTGGGAGATGATCTTCAATAGCTATACAACAGACAAGTGCTTTATATAAAAAATAAACATAGGGCTCAAAAATTAAACTCCTCAGTAACACATTTTCAAAGGGACAGCCATCACATTAATAAGCAAGCTAAAGAATTAAAAAGAGAATTTTCCAGAGTGGAAATAAGAATTTCCAATAGACACATGAAGGAAATGTTCAACATGTCTGGTCTTAAAAGAAATACAAATCAAAACAACTTTGAGCTTATACCTCACCTCAGTTAGAATGGCCATTATCAATAAAACAAATGATACTAAATGGTAGAGGGGATGTGGCCAAAAGAGAATGCTATTACACTGTAGGAGGGAGTGTAAACTTGTTCAACCATTCTAGAAAACGGTACCGAGGTTCCTCAAAAGACTAAACATAGAGCTCCATTATTTACCCATCAATCCCACTCCTGGGCATTTACCTAAATGTCCAGAACAAGGCCATACTAAATTTATCAGCACAACCATGTTTACTGCAGCATTATTCACCATAGCTAAGATATGGAACCAACCCAGGTGCCCCTCAGTATATGAATGGATCAAGAAGATGTGGTATATTTACACAATGGAATTCTATGCTGCCATCAGAAAAAAATGATATTGCTTCATTTGTAAGGAAATGGAAAGACTTGGAAAAAACATGTAAGCCAGACCCAAAGGATCATAGACTCCATGGTTTCCCTCATATGTCTAGAATAGTCCTAGCAAAGGATCACAATAGCTAAATAGCTATGTTCATATGACTATATAAAAGGATGCTAATTGAAATGAACTTCAAGATATGGAAACAATAGGGTTTTCTTTTGTTGTGCTTTTAATTTACTGTATGAAGTTCTCCACTCCCCTTTGGCTTACCCCTTCCCCTTGTAGTCATTGTTTTTGATTCTAGTACCCTGTGTCTTGTCTATACATTTATCTGATTTGGGGAAGGAAAGAGGAACAGCACAAAGGTGAGACATGGGATGAAGGATGAACCAATGCAACCATGATCCTTACAAGGCACTAGGTTGGAAATGAACTTTACAACTTGGGGGGAAGGAGGAGAAAACTAGGGAGCCAGTAGCAGTATTTGCCAATGAAGGTATTCCCATTCTACCTATGTAGCCATAACCCCTCTGTACATCACCTTACAGCAAAATAAAATAAAATTAAAAAAATAAATCTCAACCATTGCTGATCCTTTGGTCTTCATTTTTTGAAGAACTGCTATTGTATTGTTTTTAGATTTAGACTCATTTTGTCTTGGAATGCTGAGAGGTTCATAGCTTCAATACCAGAGAGTGGTGGGCCACGGTCCTTGTATGATTTGTATGCCTCTTGCATGTCTCTGTGCTGATACATAATGTCCAAGGACCTAATCTGAAATCATGACTGACTGCAAATGAGCCATTTGGCCATTTCTTTATTTTTTATATTTTTAATTGTAATTAATAAAAGGGTTACATGATATTTGCCATATAGAAGGTGCATTAATTCACATACATTGATACCCTTTCACATGTCTTGGTACCCTTTACCCTCCCCCTCACTACTCCCCTCTCCGCCCCTTCTTGGTTTTCCCCCCTTCCTTATCCAATTTCAAATAACCAAATACAAATAAATTCAATATATCAGATAACAAAGTGAGGTACTGTAACAATATGAGATACCCAAGGGACAGAAAAGGAGATGAGAGACAACATAGTACATTAAGGACAACAATCATTCTTTGTATGGCTTTTGTTTCTATATCCTGGTTGGCCATTTCTTTAAATATGTAGTAGCTGCATTGCACTAGTCTCCAGTGTTACGTATGTGACGTTATCCTTTTCCACTATAGATAGTAATTCTTGCTGTTTCAAGGTGATAAACTGAGTATTCAGTAAGGTGACTTTGCAGTCTTAAGGTCTCATTAAATATGACTGGAGGAATCATCAAAAAATAAAAACTAAACACTAAAAAAAAAGAAAGAAGAGCTCTCTTATTTCCATCTCTTGGAGTTTGTTTTGATATGTGTATTATATATATATATGAAGAGACAGTTAAAGGGAGCATATAGAACTTGAGGGAAAAAAGGTAAAACAATGCAGCAGTGGAGCTCATGGATGCTGATGAACATGAAGTATATAACTGGAGGGTGGAGATGGGAGAAAACGAGGGACTAGAAGGCACGGTAGGAAAGGAAATGTACTCATTACCTGACTCTTGTAATTGCAATCCCTCTGTACATTACCTCCATAATAACACTAAAGTAATAAAAAATTATTGACGGCCAAGGGTTGGGCAGTGGGAGACTCTCAATTAGGAGGACATTTATCATTATTGCTTCCTTTATTGATACCTAATTAGAAATGTACCAGAACCTGCAGGAGCTAATCAGACAGCAGGAGAGGTAGTCGAACACATTGAATTCTGAATAATGTCCATAGACAGCAATTTTTCATGACCATGAAAGTTATAGGTACGAACTTTATATTACAAATTCAATTTCCATATTCATTTCCCACTCCAATCAACAATTAAGCCCAATTAAGGAATCCTATGAGTTTTAATATAAAACTACAAATCCTTGCATTAAGTTTGTATGATCTGGCCTGTTTCCCTCTTCAATCTCAATTGGCACTGAATTTATTCCTCCTCTGGACTCAGCTTCTTGTCGTTCTTTAGATATACCACATCCACTAAGCCACTAGACTTTTGCAGATGCTATTTCTAGAATGCCGTTACTCATTTTAACCTTCAGCATTAAGGAAAGGGGCTGCTGGCATTTTGTGCATTTATCCCCCCTCCCAAATAGTGTTCATTTTTCTAGCAGTATTTATTTATTTGGCAATCCTAGCATTTGAATTCAGGGTTGGCACTCCAACTTTGAGCTATATATAACTCCAGCTCTTTTTCCAGCTGGTTATCTGTGAGAGTATTTTTTTTTAATTTCTGTCTGAACAAATATCTGGACTACAATCCTCTTTATTTTCACTTCCCATTGTAGCTGAGATGACAAGTATAGCACTGTGCCTTACTATTGGTTCAGAAGGGGTCTTTTAAACTTTTCTCCCTGGGCTGATCTCAAATTTGATCCTTATAATCTCACTTCTCCAAGCAGCTAGGATTATTAGCGTGAGCAGGTGAAGCCTGCTCGATGTCTGCTTTTCCCCACAGATGTGGGAATATATACCACCAAGACCTTCCATACAGCTGCCTTACAATAGCTAGGTAGCAAGATTTGTAGACTTGGATGGATGGATGAATGGAAGAGTTGCTCTAGGATTTTCTGCTCTTTGCTTTGGCCTATGCTCCTATCCTTCTAGAGGGTTCCATTAGTTTTTTAGTTTTTTGGGGGTTTTTTGGCCAGTCTTGGGCATGAGCTCAGGGTTTGAGCACTGTCCTTGGACTTTCTCAAGGCTAGCACTCTACCACTTGAGTCTCAGCACCACTTCCGGCTTTTTTCTATGTATGTGGTACCGAGGAATTGAACCCAGGTCTTCGTGCATGCTAGGCAAGCACTCTACCACTAGGCCAAACTCCCAGCCCTGGCCTTTTTTTTTCTATGTATGTGGTACTGAGGAATCAAACCCGGGTCTTCGTGCATGCTAGGCAAGCACTCTACCACTAGGCCAAACTCCCGGCCCAGTTCCATTAGTTTTGAATATGTATCCTTTCTTTCTACACAGTTCTCTTATAGGAGCAAAGAATCTGTATATGTATGTGTTGTAAATTTCAGGAAAGGTGAAGATGAAGTAATTGTAGTATTTTTTGCTTTGAAAAGTTTATTATCCTCTTCCAGAGGAAGCAAGTGAATTTATATGAAGTAGTTGGTGTTTTCCTGGCCTGACTCACATCACAAGGTGAGTTGTACCCTGCTTTCAAGTTAAATTTACATGTAGTCTGTGTCTGTGGGAGCTCTGGAAGTCAGGATGGAACAGAAGAGATGGTAATTTACAGATGGGCATGAACCTTGACTGATCACAAGTGAGTTTAAGTGACACGTGCTCTCCCTGCTGGACAGCCAACACCATTGAGTACATATGTTTTGCCTGTTTGGTGGACATAGCACCATCATAAAATCCTATGATTCAGTTTCTCAAAACTGCCTTTGAAGCCCATAGGCAAGATTTCTCGTCGAGTCAATAAGGTTAAGTCCTTGGGCACAGTTTCCTGGGCATCCTATGTAACTCTGGTATAGTACAATTGTGAAACTTGGTTATTGTTTTCTTTAATTTGTTACAATTATGAAAAGTGTATGCTATTTAAAACTATAACCCTGCCTTAAATCCCACTGTATAGAAGTGGTATGATTACCAGTTTTATTTCTGTTCTTCAGAAATTTTCCTTTGAAGATGTGAACACATTTCCCCCAATAGTGTGAAAGCATTCTACATATTTCAGCTTGCTCTTTCATTTAGCAGACTATAAGCCTGAGACCCTGTGGATTTGTACCTGTGACATAGTCAGGAAGAATGAGGACTGCTTTGTTTCTCACAGGATATTCTGGGCAGCTTTGTTCCTTGACAGTGTGTGCAGTGGCACTCACCTACAAGCTTCTAGCTTTCTGCTTTGGGCTGTAATACATCCCTCCTACCTGTCACAAACAGCAGTGACTGTAGAAACAGGGCAGTGAGCCAGGAGCCCCTGCCCTTGGATCAGAATGTCCTATCTTGGCTGTCTATTTAGGTGAGACCGTGACAATTAGTCTGTGCTGTGATGGGAATAACAAAATTGAAGTGGATATGTGATAAAGGTTAACAGGAGTCTATTGCTAGATTTTATTTTATGTGGCTGAAGTGGAACCAGTGTTGTCCAAGATCAGACATGAAGTAAAAAACCCAAGAGAAAGTGTTGTTAGTGGTCAAAACATGAGCATCTGGATGTACCACTGGCTTCATGAGTATAAGCAAGTTACTTCACTTTTCCTAAGCCTCAGTGGTAAGGTAGAGTTAGTAATTGTGCCTCCCTTCTAGGATTCTGAGAATTAAACAAGACAGCATGCCTGGGTAAGCTAGACTGCTTCTTGGTTACACATAATTGGCTTAAACTGGAAGAATAAATGGTATTTACCAAGACAAGAAGTTTACATAAGTCAGTTCCTGGAGTGAGTTTCCAACTTAGACATAGCATCTGGGAAAAGGCTCTTTGTATCCTTCTAGCCAACTCTCTTAGGAATTTGTCTTTTGATTTAATTTTAATTTATTTATTTTGGCCAGTTCTGGGGCTTGAACTTAGTGCTCGGGTGTTGTCTCTGAGTTTATTTTGCTCAAGGCTATCATTCTACCATTTGAGCCATAATTTACTGGAGGTGAGAGTCTCATGGACTATTCTGCCCAGACTGTCTTTGAACTACAATCCTCAGATCTTAGCCTTCTGAATAACTAGGATTACAGCTGTGAGCCCAGAAATTTGTGTGTGTGTGTGTGTGTGTGTGTGTGTGTGTGTGTGTGTGAGAGAGAGAGAGAGAGAGAGAGAGAGAGAGAGAGAGAGAGAGAGAGAGAGAGAGAATGTGTGTTTGTATGTGTGTGTTTGAGAGAGAGAAAGAAAGACAGAGACAGAGAAACAGTGTGCACTGGTCACTGGTGCAGGGGCTTGAACTCAGGGCCTATGTTTTTGCTATTTGTTGCATTGTCTTTTAATTCTTTTCCTTAGCCCAGAGGACAGAAGTCACCATGACTGTCATAGACCAATCATCTTTCTTTCCATAGTACTGACACTTTAATTTCCCTGCACAAAACAGAGATTTTTTTTAGCAAAGAAGGGGAAGTAGAGTAGCTTGTTACTGTGAACACTCCAGTGCTCAGTAGTTCAGCACCATACTTAACCAGTAATTAATGTAAACCATTATTATGATCATGCTGACATGAATGTTCAATCTGATCATGATGATTCTTCTTGCATGTTTGAGCAGAACAGGAGGGTACATAATAGAGTTATTTGATTACACAGAAGTTATTATTTTTTGCTAGTCTTGGGCTTGAGCTCAGGGCCTGAGCACTGTAGTTGGACTATTTTTTATGGCTAGAGCTCTACCACTTGAGCCTCAGCACCACTTCTGGCTTTTTTCTATGTATGTGGTACCAAGGAATAAAACTTGGGTCTTCGTGCATGCTAGGCAAGCACTGCACCACTAGGCTAAACTCCTGGCCCCCATAGGAGTTATTTTTTTAGATATGACTATTACCTACCATTAAGGCATCTTCAAAAGACCTAAGGCTAGGATCCAACAGACCAAACTGGCCTCTTGCTTCCAAAATCCATCCATCCATCGGCAAGGATAATTCTTGTTAGGCTTTCACCTTGGAACCTGGCTTCAGTGTTGCTGCCTACTGAGACTGCTGTCTTTGGTCATTTAAGCATGGTTACCTGTTAAATCTAAAGTGCCATGGCAGAGCCATCTAAGCCAGTACCTGCCTATAGCAGTTATTCTTGCTGGTGCTGTAATCTGTTCTCATCCTCCCAGCTCTTCCTGTCCCTGACTTTTGATAACTGCATCTTTACGTGCTCAGCTTGAAAGCTTGTTTGCATTTCTTCCCTATTTGTTGATAGCACAGCTTTATAGCTACTTTGCCATTCCTACTCCATAGCATTTTTGCTGACAGGAAAAGGCTAGACTCTGCTTTGCCAAGGTCTCTGCTGTTGACTTCTCAATATAACCTTGATGTTTTTATGTTCCTGCAATATTTTAACTGCGTGGTGAAGCCTGGACTGTTTTGGTGGGATACTACTTTGCTTTCCTGAAGTTAGAGCTATGCATCTGTGGAATGTGACAAGGGTTGAAAGATTTCCTTAGAGTATTTCTGAAATCTGCAGAAGAAAATGACTACAACCTTTGCAGTATCCATATGCCGTTAAACATGCAAATTATGTGACTTAGCCTTGCTCTGAAGCTTATCCTTGAAAAGCACTGTATGATAAATGGTGACCTAGTATTTGCAAGATGAACAACCACTGGGATTATCCCAAATGTCACTTCTTTCAAGAAAGCATGTAGTTATCCCTCAGTGGGGAGGCAGGGTGAGAGGGTGGAAAGGGCTTCGAACTGCATTCTGGGTACCTTATATTTGCTTCTCTAGAAATACTGTCTTCCTTCCTGTCTTCACTCTGCTATCTAAATTCCTTAGGAATTATCTTAGCAGTGAGAATACACATAGGCTTGGAGGAAGGGAAGAGAGGGCCTTCATTCCTCTAGCTTCTTTCCCTTGGAGTCACTCTGAGCTCCCTGTATTCTTTGACTAAATAAAGGCCATGCTCCTAATCAAATTGTCCATTTTTCACTTCTGCCATTTTATGCCCAGGAAGGTAAGAGGTCTTCCAGTCTGCTTAACATCTTTACCAACAGTCGGGCAGGATCTATCAACCCCTTTCCATTTATCTGCTCTCCATCCACATTTGTGTAAAGGAATCTTTTGTATTATTAATTCCTTTATGCATTAAATCCCAGACCACTGACTTCTTTCTCACCAGAACCCAGACTTTTACACATTACCTTTTGGCTTCCCAATTTCCTATCTGTGTGTCCTCCGGCATATTTCTCAACTGCATGGGGTCTTAGGTTTCTCCTCAATAAAACGAGGATGGTAATAATTCTCACTTCTGTAACCACACTGGAGAGAAACAAAGAATGTACAAGTGCTATGTGGACTGTCACAGGCCATGCACAAGGGAGCAGTTTCTTTATCTGTGTGAAGTCCAGTGCGCTCAAAGCGAACACCAGGGAAAGCATCCTTTGAGTTTGGAGCATGTAGTTCTCCAGAGGTCTCTGCCTCTTCACTATTGTGTGATGACAGGGAGAAACAACTTTGACAGGAGAACAACCCAAAAGATCATCCCCCTCCTTCAGAGCTGAGCCCACAGGACCGCCTTTTCCAGAGTCCACAAGACTGTCCCATCAGGAACTCCTTCAATGCAGAAAAAAAAAACATGTGATAAAATTAGTCTGAGCTTTGGTTGGGAGTTTAGCCTAGTGGTAGAGTGCTTGCCTAGCATGCACAAAGACTTAGGTTCAATTCCTCGGTACCTCATACATAGAAAAAAGCCAGAAATGGTGCTGTGGCTCCAGTGGTAGAGCTCTAGCCTTGAGAAAACCCAACAACAGTGCTTAGGCCCTGAGTTCAAGGCCCAGGACTGGCAAAAAAAATTAGTCTGAGCTGGGATAGATTTTATGCTCAGGCAAAGTTATAGGATTAGAAAAAGGAAATTGTTTTGAGGATCGTGAATGAAAAGTTGGATCCCTGGGTTTTGTTTTTCCATATTTGAGGGAGGAAATCCTGTTACTTGTGCTTGCTGTAGTCTGGCACATGATGCTACAGAGAATTATCAGTGGAAATTTACCTGGTGCCTTTGCTGTTAATGGGACTTGAACTCAGTGCCTCCTGCTCTTGCTTTAGGTTTTGGCCCTCAGTGCTGGATTTTTGCTGGTTAATTAATTATAAGACTCATGGACTTTTCTGCCCAGGTTGGCTTCAAACCATGATCATCAGATCTCATCCTTCTAAGTAGCTAGGATTATTGCAGTCATGAAACAGTAGCAAATGAAGTGGGTTTCTCTTTATCGTATCCATCACCTCACCTCATTATGTGTCTGGATCACTTAACTCTTCTAATTTATGACAACTGATTGGCACAGAGGGGATATTCAGTGACATTTGTTGAATGAATGAATGTAATATTTGATGAAATGTGAGCAAAGTTTTAATTCAGAGAACTGTAAATACTCAAGTCCCTAATGGGTCCAAAGACACAGTTCAATTGTTGCAGAATTTAGAAACGGGGAAATTAACTGCTGGTGAAAATGAGTGGCTTAAGAGAAAAGCTTAGATTACAGCCACATTATTGAGTTTTTATTCAGCTTCAACATTTTCTAAAATCATTTTTTCTTAGTTACTTGGCTCACAGTTCATATTTCCCTTTAAAAAGAGGGTTGGGAGGCCAAGTATAGCGGTTTACATCTGTATCCCCACTATGTAGTTGGCAATGTTAGGTAGGTAGTAAGAATGGTAGTTTGAGACTGGTTCAAGAAGATCCTAGCTGAAAAAAAAAACTAAAAGCAAAAAGCTGGGGACATAGCTCATGTATTAGATTTCTTGCCTAGAAAGTACAAAGACTCTGAGTTCAAAAGGACTGGCAATATGGGTCAGTGGCAAAATACTTAGCATGCATAAAGCCTTAAATTTGGTTTCTATAATATTTTCACTTGCATATGGAATCTAGAACTAAAATGGTAATAAAAACAAAAAACAATAGGGTATGTGTTTAAGAGGGCACTCAGGAAAATCAGAAAGTGAGAGACAAAGTAAGAGTAGTTACTAAGGAGTGAAGAAGATTGAAGATGTGTACATGAAATATGTATGTGTATATCTAATTTTCTTTTTTTTTGCAGATTTCAATTATTGTATTTACTTGTGTCCTATGAATTTTCATCTGCCCTCCTTTTTTCTCTTGCTCTCTAAGAGGACAGGGATTCTTCAGAACTTAGTACTATATCTAAACCAGTGAGATTAATTTCTGTTGAGTAAAAGAATGATTATTCTTCATTTGCATTTTATGTTACTAATTATTGAGAACCATGAATAATATGTTCTATTAGTTCAAAACCCAACTGATCAAACCAAAACAATAAATGAAAAAGATGGCCCCAAGTTTTTGGATGCCACTAATTGGCAGAGCAATGGTCTCTTGTGGGGCCAGATAAATGAGAATATTTTACAATAAGTACAGAACAGAAATAGCTGCTGACAGGAGAGAGGTCCCACTGGGACTCCTCCTTTGTTGTATCTGGTCAGTGATATGAATTCTATTAGAAGTGTGGGAGATATTGGGAGGAGCATGAAGTCACCATTCCTTGAAAATCACTACCAACTAGGATTCATGACTTATAAATGTTATTGTATTCCAAGATCCCACAAAACATAGAAAGCATTTTTGTACCCCCTCATTTTATAGACAGGTGAAGTTACTACATCAAACTCTCTAGTTCAGAAGCATTAGAGCTGGATGTGGCTGTACTGGAATCTCATGGATGGGAAGGAAAAGGTGAGATACAAGAAAGCAGCTGCAAGTTTCTCTTCAGATCAGTCTTGTAACCCCTAGAGACATATCCAGAATATGTAGATGAGGATTCAAATACTTACTAAATCTTTCAGAAAAGCATTTGTCAAACCTATATCTTTTTTTTTCTTTCCAGCCAGAATGATGCCGTAGGGAATATAGAAGTAAATATCCATATCCTCTTTGTTTTATTTGGAACATAAAGGTAACACAATGACTAGTAGATTGTAGCACAAAATACTATCTAATGCAATGCTGAATTGTGTGTATTAAGTGTATTTTAAGTTCCAGTACAGTGGAGAAGGCATAACAATTGGCATTATTCTTTCCTTCTTTATTTATTGAGTGTGTTTTATATGTTAGATCTGGTACTAGTTCTGGGGAAGAGATATTGATGTTGATGACCTAGATAAAACATATAGAGTAGGCAAACTAGAGATACAGAAAGCAGACTAGAGTTTTCCAGGGCCTGGGGTCAGGGGGCGAGTAAAGAAAAGGCATTGCTTCATGGTTATTTAGATTCTATTGAGGGTAATGAAAAAGTTTTGAAAATAGTCATGATAGTAGGAGAATATTTATGAGTGTGATTAATGCCACTGAATTATACAGTGAAAAATAAATAAAATCTCAAAAATTCTACATATATTTTACCATAATTACAATGAATAATGCAATGTATCAGAATCTGTTGAAAAATATTTATTTATTGACAAATATTGGCCAAATATTTATACATGAAATATATGTCACTAGAACTGTTAAAATGGTCATGCAAGAAAACAAACCACTTAATATGATCTTTTCTAAGTCTTTCCATTTCCTAACAAATGGGGCAATGTCATTCTTTCTGACAGCAGCATAGAATTCCATTGTGTACAAATACCACATCTTGTTGATCCACTCATCAACTGAGGGACATCTAGGTTGGTTCCATATCTTTGCTCTGGTAAATAGTGCTGCAATGAACATTGTTGTTCTGGTGGATTTAGTATGTCCTTGTTTCTGGATGATTGGGTAAATGCAAAGTAATGGAATTGCTGGGTCATAGGGGAGCTCTATGTTTAATCTTTTGAGGAACTGCCATACTGCTTTCCATAGTAGTTGAACGAGTTTGCACTCCCACCAACAGTGTAGTAGTGATCCCTCCTGGCCACATCCCCTCCAATATCTGTTGTTATTAGTTTTCTTGATCCTGGCCATTCTAACTGGAGTGAGGTGGAATCTTAGAGTTGTTTTGATTTGCATTTCTTGAAGTAAGCCAGACTCAAAGGAACTTAGGCTCAGTGGTTTCCCTCATTTGTCATAATCAGTAGAAACCTTGGGCTCTCCCAGCAGAGATTTGCAATAGACCAAAACCTTGATACAAAAGGCCATATAGTAGGATGATAAATGAAAGGATCTCTAGGATATAGAAACATAAGCCATATAATGAATGATTGTTGTTCTTAAGGTACTATGTTATCTCTCATCTCTTTTGCTGTCCCTTGGTTATCTCATATTGTTACAGTATCTTACTTTGTTATCTGATATATCGGATATATTTGTATTTGGTTATTTGAAATTGGATAGGGAACGGGGGAAAACAAGATGAGGGGTGGGTGTGGGGGGGAGGGAAATAAGGACCAAGACATGTGAAAGGGTATCAATGTATGGGAATTAATGCACCATCTATCTGGCAAATATCATGTAACCCTTCTATTAATTACAATAAAAATATATGAAAAAAGAAAACAAACATGTATTGTCTGAGGGGGTGTGGCTTAAAAGGATGGGAAGAAGAATGAAGAGGCTGGACTGGTGGGTGAATATAGTCCAAGTACTCAATATACATATGTGAAAATCAAATTAGGCCATTTGAGAGTATGAGTGAGTTTGGAATAGTCTTTCCATTTCCTAACAAATGGGGCAATGTCATTCTTTCTGACAGCAGCATAGAATTCCATTGTGTACAAATACCACATCTTGTTGATCCACTCATCAGCTGAGGGGCATCTGGGTTGGTTCCATAACTTTGCTTTGGTAAATAGTGCTGCAATGAACATTGTTGTGCTAGTGGATTTAATATGTCCTTGTTTCTGGATGATTGGGTAATTGCCAAGTAGTGGAATTGCTGGGTCATAGGGGAGCTCTATGTTTAGTCTTTTGAGGAACCGAGCAGATCCATCTTGAATCTGAGAAAACTGATCTATGAAGTTGACTGAGACAACAATCTTAGTAAAAGTAGAGAACTTGGTGTAAAAAGACTGTACCACTTACAAAGGAAGTAAATTTAGGTTGGCATTAGACATTTTGAAAAGAACATACAAAATAAGACCCAAGCAGTGTTTTCAATGAAAGTCAAGGACACAGTCAAAAAGCTTCCCACTTTGATAGCTGTGTTGAGTCTTTGTGTATTATCTAGATAATTATTTACTAAGAAGTTATTTCAAGCCAAGCAACCTAATTATACAAAGGAGAAGAAAGTGTATGAAATTTCTAAGAATTGCAAATAATTCAGTAGGACTGGAGTTTCTTTAAAGTGAAGTGGAATGACTCCTGAGCCTTAGATTTTGTCAAGGAGTTCATTTATCCTTTAATTTACTTTACTGATATTTCTTGAGCATTATTATTAAGTGCCTGAGAACACCCAGTCTAGAGAGAAAAAAAGAGAGCCCTTTATGAGATTTATATAAAGAGATGAGGGAAGATTAGAAAGAAGGGAAATGAGCAGGCACAATTTTACTTATACATGGAAATGTAGCATGATGTTCACTTGAATAATTCTTCAAGTACTCTAAACACTAAACACTATCCTGATCATTTGTAATTTACACTTTCCATCAATCTAGTATTAGAAGTGCTGATGGATAACTTTTGAATTTCATTTTCTCTTTTTAATTAACAAATGATAATTCTACATATTTATGGGTTACAACCTGACATTTCAATACAAATACATTATACCTTTGGTCAAAAGCAAGGTAATTAGCATTTCCAATTTTCTTATCATTTCTTTATGCTTTGAATGAGCCCCCCTATCTTTTAGTTCTTCAGAAAATTTGTAGTTATTGTAACCTGAAGTCCCTCTACTGTACTATGTACATAATTAGATTTTACACCTAACTATACAGTCTCATTTTCCTCTACCTCTGCTCCAACTCCCTGCTTTCCTAGCCTCCTTAGTTATTCTATTACTCTCTTTTACATTGAAATATTTTTTTAGTTTCTGTGTATAAGAAAGAAGATGCATATTCATCTTTTTGTGTCTGCCTTTTTAACATATCCTCCAGTTCCAACCATTGGAGTTGGTGGACAATTAATCATTTAGGAATAAGTCAGAGGAAACAGACAGTTTCATTATACACTTACAGGGAGAGAGCTGAGCACAGAAGTTGATCAAACAGACACAGTTTGGTTGCAAGAGTGTAAAAGTAAATGAAATGAAAACTGTTATTCTTCAGTGTATATTCTGTTGCAGTAATTGATTTAGGTATTGGCGTTGTCAAAACAAAGAAGAACTGTTTCCTGCCTTCTCATAATCAAAACGATAATATATTGCTGGTTAAATGATAGGGTGGAAGAAAAACAAAACTTCTGTTGCACTTGTGCTGATGAGTGAGCATCCCAAAGCTTATTGTAGTGCTGAATTGTTTGAAGTGTATCTTCCTGGGCACTTTTTAGTTAGTTAAGACCTTTTGATTGTTAGTTAACAGAAATCAAATTGAATAATTTAAGTGAAGAAAGAAAGTTTATTAAAAAGTTATCATCTTTTAGAGCAAAAACAAGGAAAAGGATTTGACTGGATTCCTGGAAAGATCTAGATGAACAATGAACAATAAATATTCGGATGGCCCAGGATCTCTGTACTTCAACCATTATTGCACTTTATCTCATTGTTCCTCAAAATGAATAGGCAAGTAGGGTAGACATCATTTCATTGATGTAAAAGAAGAACAAAATGCTATGGAAGGGACTGGGAGTTTGGCCTAGTGGTTAAAGTGCTTGCCTAGCATGCACAAAGACCCGGGTTCGATTCCTTGGTACCACATACATAGACAAAAGCTGGAAATGGTGCTGAGGTTCAAGTGGTGGAGTGCTAGCCTTGAGAAAGTCCAAGGACAGGGCTCAGGCCCTGAGCTCAAGCCCAGGACTGGCAAAAAAAAAATGCTATGGAAGTGAAGTAATCTGTTTGAGATTACATCCTAAGTTGATCAGTTAAGGACAGGATTTAGGATAGGGACAGGCGGTGTGTGTGTGTGTGTGTGTGTGTGTGTGTGTGTGTGTGTGTGTGTATGTGTGTGTGCGCACATTCACTATGCATATGTGTTATTATATTTTAACTTTGAAGTTATTCATTTTATGTTTCTATGCATGCCTATAACATGTACTGAGCTTATCTGATCATATTTGCTTTATTACATTTTGTTTTCTCCTTTTTATTGTATTTTATTGTCAGGATAATGCAGAGAGGGGTCACAGTTACATTCTTCAGTAATGGATACATTACTTTTCAAACCTTGATACACCTTCTTATGTTTTTGTCACCCTTTCCCTCCTCCGACCTGCTCACAATCATCTTGCTTCCCCCTTTCTCTTCCCTATTTAAAATAAACAAATAAGCATATATACAATATACCAGGTGCCAAAGTCAAATATGGTAACCACATGAGATTAACCATAAGTGGAAAAAGAAAGAAGAAATAACTTCACATAGTACACTAAGAACAACAATCACAAAGGTAAACCTCTTGCTTCTATAATGAAGAGTTCATTTCATCTTGTATGACCACATGCACATAGCTTATTGTGATCTCTGCTAGGAGAATCCTAGATATGGACTAATCATTACAAATACCCTTCATTGTTTTTGTCTTCCACATTCCTATAGTTCTCCTTTTGTTTTCATCTCTTCTTTCTTCCTTAAGTCTACATATGAGAGAATACTTGTAGTTCTTATCTTTGTGAGATTGGCTGATTCCACTTTTCATGGTCACCTCCAGTTCTACTTACTTTTCCTTCAATAGACATAATTTTATTTTTTATGAATGAATAAAATACCATTGTGCTTATATGCATTTGCTTTGTTCATTCACATGTTGATGGACACCTAGATTGATTCCATTACCTGGCTCTTGTGAGTTATGCAGGAAGAAACAGGTTTGTAGATATCTTTGTGGTAAGCTGACCCTTGTGGTATGAGTAGACCATATGGAAGTTCTATTCTGAATTATTTGAGGAAGTGCCAGAGGGATTTCTATAGTGGTTGGACTGATTTATATTCCCAGTGGACAGGGATTTTGTTCCCCTTATGTTTGCCAACATGTGTTGCAGCCTTTCTTGATGGCAGCAAGAAAAGCAATGAGGGGGAATCTCAGTGTAGATTTGATTCATGTTTTCTTGGTGACTAAAGATGTTCAACAATTGGGCCAGGAGTTTGGCCTAGTGGTGGAGTGCTTTCCTAGCATGCACGAAGACTTGGGTTTGATTCCTTGCCACCACATACATAGAAAAAGCCAGAAGTAGTGATATGGCTCAAGTAGTAGAGCTCTAGCCTTGAGAAAGCCCAAGGACTGTGCCCAAACCCTGAGTTCAAGCCCCAGGACTGGCAATAATAATAATAATAACAACAACAACAATAATAATAACAAATAATAATAACAACAACAATAAAGATGTTCAACATTTATTTCACATACTTGCTGGCCATTTGTGTTTCTTCATTTGAAAACTTCCATTCATTCCCCCATGGCCTGATGCTCTTTTGCTTTTTAATTTGTTGAGTTTGTTGTATTTTTTTTTTCTGGATTTTAATGCAGTAAACCTGGATGAGTAGCTGGTGGGGTGGGAGCTTAGGAATCCCATTCTGCAGGCAAGTCTTCATTTTGTGGATTGTCTAACTTTCTGTGCAGAAGCTTTTTAATTTAATGTGATCCTGTTTGTCAGTTCTTAATATTATTTCTTGAGTAAGTTGGTGTCCTATTTAGGAGGCTATTGCCTCCTAACCACTATTTGAAATTAAATTACAAATTTATGTGTTGATTGCCATCAATCTACACTGTTTTCTTGTAACACCCCATTTTGGTTTTTTGTTTTTTTTTTTTCAAAACATTAAAATTTTTAATGTTAAAAATAGGGAAAAGGTCCTGGAGCATGGCCTAAGGGTAGAGTTCTTGCCAAGCATGGAGGAGGTCCTGGGTTTGATTCCTCAGCACCCCATTTTGTATTCACAAAATCAGGCCTCAGCTTCCTCAGATAAGACTCACCCTTTGTTTCCAAGGTTGCAAGTACTTTCCAGCCAGCAGATTTTCATCTATAAATCTGTCCTATGTAATTTCCTGGCTCCACATTGATTTTGGGGTTGGTTGGTTGCTTTCCTTGTAGGGGTTTGCTTTGACTTTATGGTTTAGAGATATAAACATTTAGGTTTTTGTTTTGCTTTGCTTTGTTTTCTTCTGTCTTTTGTCTCCATAGTTTTAAGGGTTGACCATAATACCTCTCCCAACCCACTATGGCACTAGTGACAAGCTAAGAAGTCCAAGAAGGTAGAGAGCTTTCCTGGTCTCTGTCAGCTGAATGGGTTACAGACTTTTTTTTTTAATTTAAATTTTATTGTAAAAGCAATGTTCAGAGGTATTACAGTTATATAAGTCAGGTAATGAATACATTTCTTTTTAATAGTGTCACACTTTCCCATCTTCTCCTAGTTTCCACTCCTCTTCCCCTGTTATGCAGTTCATTTATAATATAGCCTCTAGTAAGTATCACTGCTGAATTGTTTCATCCTTTGTCCCACTCTTTCTCTGCTTCCCCTTCCCAAATCAGATAAATGTATATACAAGACAAAGGGTACAGAAATTAAAAAAAACTGATAAAAGGAAACAAACCAAAAGAGGAAAAATAACTGTAAACACTACAATAAAAAAACAGAATGCCTCTGAAAATTTCCGAGGCTTTCTGAAAATCTTTCCTGCTTTTTCCCCACTGATGATAGCTTTACTGTGAGCATTTACCTCCTTCTTTGCTAGTTTGTCTGCCATTATGTGATTCTGTGTTAGGGATCCTTATTTCTACAAAGAAACTTTTACATTGACTGTTTTTGAATTTCACCTGGTTTCTGTCTCCTATTTACTGTTGCCTTTCCATGTCTGGCGATGACAGCCGTTTCTCCTTTCAGTCAGGTACTTGATGTTTGTTTTCAGATTCATAGAAATATGCATGGAGGTTCTGGTTGTCTCTGTTCTGCCGTATTTTCCCAATTTAGGACCCTCAGGACTCTGGAATCTATTCTTTTCCAATTAATCTAGTATAAAAGTCTTCCTCTCTTATTAATAATATGCTTTCCCTTATTTTATAATTCACTTCCCTTCTTTTTCCTTTGCATTATTTTGGACTTAGAAATAAAGGAGTTACTTGTGTGTCTTTAAAAATAGGCTTATTTGAGACAGTCTGGAAATGGTCTTTAATGTATATCCTGTAACCTGAGCATGGAGGGGCACTGAGAAAAGGGATAATTAAAGGGATGAATAGGAGATCTCCATTGTCGCTGTCATTCTCTTATTAACATCCATGAAATGCCTTATCAGAAATGGGCCATTATAGTTTAAATGTGGAGTGTGAATTTAAAAAGGGTTTGAAACTTTATCAGACACTTTCTGAGCTTTGAGTTGTAGCCCATTGTTTCTCAAATTTTCAATTTTTCCCCCTCTACAAGGAACAATAACTTTTTGATTAAACAGCTGGCAGTTGCTAGTGAATGCATCACATTTAATAACAAAAGTCTTTCTTCAGAACAGGAAATTTTATCTAAATTGCTTTGCTCTTCTTTGGTGATTGTGAACTTCTAAAGTCTGACAGGACTGATAGAATGAGAAAAAAATGTGAAAATTTCTTTCAAGAAGATGATGATTACTTTTTAAAAGAGCCTCAAACTAAATGAATAATTCAGCCTACATACCACAAAGCAGAAGTCAAGGCACACAAATTGTCCTTTCTGTAAACATTATTAAAAAACAATCAAGTTTGTATTGACACATTTATATTGAGAGGACTGGCTGTAGGCAGCAGCTGACAGGAGGAAACTATAGAACTATGATTTGGTAACAAAGACCTTCATTCTATTTTTGAGAATAGGAGCCACTACCAGGATTCTGTTCTGTGCTAAGACCTTCATACATCAGTACATACTCCATTCCTAACCCCTTTTTGTCCAACTGCTGGAACTTACCTTTGCTTGAAATCAAGTGGGATCCTAAGATAGAAGGAGTATGTTGATGCAGACCCAGAGATCAATCTCCTACAGCTCAATGGATGGCAAAGAGGAACCGAGTGTATTTAGTGGGGGCAAATGGAGAACTTTCAGCTCATTCTACTTTTTCTTTCTATGCAACTTTAAGCAATGCTTGACATTAAATTACAAGTTTATTTGCTGATTGCCTTTGATCTATAACAATTCAATCATGCAAAGGCAGGGATATATTATTACTCTTGTCAAAATAAATTGACAAGTATCTGTGTATCTGTCTGTCTGTCTTGTCTGTCTAGCGATATCATCTACCTGCTTATCTATTCCTCCATCCTTAATTCACATTACAGTTCATGGAACACAATAAGGACCATTCATCTCATTATACTTGGTGAAAACATGGGATGCTGAATGAAGGATTATTTTTGTACTGTTTTTCTTTTTTTTACATTCAAGTAGAAAAGTTTTTAGAAATGATCCTACAGTGAAGACTCATCTTCCTGTGTCTGTCATTCTATGTTAGAATAATCCCAGCTACTTCCATCGTCAGCCATCTAAAGTTGTAGTGAAGTGATCACAGCAGCTGGGGTAGAAGCTCCAGTCTAAGTCTGACTGCCATGTGGTGCAGACAATACCAAATCAGATTTCTGTCTGAGATTTTTGTCTTCCTCTGGCTGGTCTGGCACCCTTACGTCTGATTTTTTTAAGTGGCCTAGGAATTTATGTTTTTGTTTGTTCTGAGACTTCTCACTGTATATTTTAGTTTTTTTGTCACCTTTTCAAATGCTGATATTACAGGCATAGGCTATCATGTCTGGAAGAAAGTAATTTACATGTTTGATGAACTTATATGGGCCGGGAATATGGCCTAGTGATAGAGTGCTTGCGTAGCATGCACAAAGCCCTGGGTTCAGCTCCTCAGTAGCACATACACAGAAGCTGGAAGTGGTGCTGTTGCTCAAGTGGTAAAGCACTAGCCTTGAGAAAGCTCAAGGACAGTGCCCAGGATTGAGTTCAAGCCCAGGATTGGCAAAAAGGTTACCTATCTAATCAAGTTTAGAAATTGCCAAGAAGCCTATTGTCATTTTTCAAGTACTGACAGAAGACAAATAACAAAAAGAATATCCTTGATTGAATTTTGGAGACTTGCCAGCGTTGGGGATGCGGATGTGTATGTGCATATGGGGTGACTTTATAAGGACTTAACAGAGAGAGAACAAAATATTTCCTGTGCTCCCTACCATAGCTGCTGGACCCTGTCATATTCCACATGGGTTGGTGAGAAATGGTCAATTATTTGCCCATTTGGGGAGATATCTACTGCTCTGAGAAGCTTTAAACTGCCACATGAGGATGTCAAGCTCACTGCATGACAGATGGCTTTTGGATGCTCATATATTATTATAACAAGTGGCAGATGGAGGTTGGATTAGAGGGCAGTCAATATCCTTTCTGACCCTGAGAGTCCTTGTTGCCAAAGTATGCTGACTATAAGCAGCAGACATTTGATTTATTATCAGTAGCAAATAATATTTACGTATCTTTCTACCTTTTTTTTTTTTTTACCAAATCTTCTTCTTTTGGGTTTATACCAGATCAACACTACTCAGGTGCTGCAGCGAATGTTTTGCAAGTAGCTATCACAGGGAGGAGATGTGAACACTAGTGGCTCACACGCGTAATTGCAGCTTCTCAGGAGGCTGAGATCTGAGGCTGGAATCCAGCTTAGGCAGACATCTCTGCAAGACTCTTATCTCCAATTAACCAGCAAAAAGCTGGAAGTGGAGGAGTGGCTCAAGTGTTAGAATTCCAGCCTGGAGTGAAAATAATAAGTCAAGCAAGAGCACATGATCCTGAGTTCAGGTCCTAGTCCTGACAGAAGCACATAAACCCATCCTGTGTAATATAGTTTGGAGCACTGACTAAGATAGAGATAATGGCTGTGTTCTCAAAGTGCCATTGGTGGCACTATCTAAAGAGTGATTTCCGAGGTTCATACTCTGTTCTCTTTCCTATCGTACAGTTGCTTCTACGTTCCCCCATTTTAGAAATTGTCATACTTACTATGCTTTCACTATTTAACCAAGTTGCTCTGATGAGGTTTTTTTTTTTTGGCATTTTGCCTCAAAATATCTCAAATAAAAGTATCTTCTGGATTTAGTTGTGAAGATAGCAATGCCAGTTTTACTGAATAACACTAATAGTGCTCCATTTGTAAAAATAAAGTATTATTAGAGAACCTGTAAAGTATTATTAGAGAACCTGTAAGCTGAATGTTCATGGGAAACCTGTATACTGTTATAAGTATTACCATTAAAGGTTAGTGGAGGATCAGGGTACTGCTTGTGGTAAAAGTAAGATATAAGTGGGGTTTTCTGACTCATGCAATGATTTTCCTGTATTTGACACTGTTTATGTAATCTACTGGTTGTATTTTTAGGACAATAGAGTTGAGGAACATAAGACCTTGCAGAAGTTTGTACTTGGATTTGAATGTATGTTTAATCATTTTCTGAATGGTATTAGGCAAGTCACTTAACCATTCTGAACATCTGTCCATAGTATACACTTCTTGTAATGTCTACCTGTTGGTGCATATTTTACATCTTTTTTTTTTTTGCCATTCCTGAGCTTGGGCTCAGGGCCTGAGCACTGTCCTTGGACTTTCTCAAGGCTAGCACTCTACCACTTGAGTCTCAGCACCACTTCCAGCTTTTTTCTATGTATGTGGTACCGAGGAATTGAACCCGGGTCTTCGTGCATGCTAGGCAAGCACTCTACCACTAGGCCAAACTCCCGGCCCCCATATTTTACATCCTTGAGTTACATGAGAAAATTTTTTATTCTTATTTCTTTTATAAATTTTATTTTACTATCCAAGTGATGTATAGAAGGGATACAGTAACATTTTTAAAGTAGTAAGCATACCGTTTCCTGAATGTTTTTCTCCCATTTTCCCTCCCATCACCCCCTCCCAAGTTGTAGAGTTCATTTCCAACATATTGTCTTGTGAATATTGCTGTTATACTGGTTCATCTTTTGTCCTTTGTCTGATCATCTTGTTTTTCCCCTTCCCTGATTCAAATAAAAATAATAAACATGTATACAATATACCAGGTGTCAAAGTCAAATACAGTAACAACAGAAGATAAACACGAGATAAGGGAAAGAAAAAAAGAGTACATTCGCAAGAAAAAAAGTACATTCGCATAGTATATTAAAACAACAGCCACCGATGTTCATTGCAGCACTATTTACCATAGCAAAGATATGGAACCAACCCAGATGCCCCTCAGTAGATGACTGGATCAACAAGATGTGGTATTTACACTCAATGGAATTTTATGCTGCTGTCAGAAAGAACGAAATCACCCCATTTGTAAGGAAATGCAAAAGACTTGAAAAATCATTTTAAGTGAAGTAAGCCAGACCCAAAGGAAAATAAGCTCAATGGTGTCCTTCATTTGTCATAATAAGTACAAACCTTGGACTCTTCTACCAGAGGATTACAATAGCTCAAAACCTAGATACATAAAGTCATATAGGATGAGGCTAAATGAAAGGATTTCCAGGATGTGGAAAAAGAGCTATATAATGTGTGATTGTTGTTCTTAGTGTACTATGTTATTTTTCATCTCTTTTGTTGTCCCTTGGTTATTCTCATAGTGTCACAGTATCTGACCTTGTTATATGGTATATTGTATATACATTTATTTGTTTATTTGAAATAGGAAAGGAAAGGGGAAAAACAAGATGATTGGGAGGGGGTAGAGGAAGGGAAATGGGGAAACAAACATGAGAAGGGGCATCAATATGTGTGAAATAATGCACCTTCTATCTGGTGAATATAATTGTAACCCTTCTATTACTCACAATAAAAATATATGAGAATAAAAACAGCCACAAGGATAAATCTCTTGTTTCCCTATCCTGGAGTTTATTTCTCATAGCCTCTTCCTCTATGGCCATATGGCCATAGCTTTTGAGCTATTGCACTCCTCTGCTAGGAAAATTCCACATGCATACTAATTATTACAAATGAGGGAAAACATGGAGCCTGTTTCTTTGGGTCCGGTTTACTTCATTTAATATGATTTTTTTCTTGGAATATTTCTGTTTTAAAAATTGTTATTGTAGAAATTATTATTGTAAAAGTGATGTACTAAGGGGTTACGGTTACCTAAGTCAGGTAATGAGTACATTTCTTTGAATAGGGTCACCTCTTGTTTTCTCACAGTTTTTTTTTTTTTTTTTTTTTTTTTTGCCAGTCCTGGGCTTGAGCTCAGGGCCTGAGCACTGTCCTTGGACTTTCTCAAGGCTAGAGCTCTACCACTTGAGTCACAGCATCACTTCCGGCTTTTTCTATATATGAGGTACCAAGGAATCAAACCCGGGTCTTCGTGCATGCTAGGCAAGCACTTTAACCACTAGGCCAAACTCCCGGCCCCTTCTCACAGTTTTTTTTTTCTTTCCTAGCCCTTCTCCCACAGGTTGTATAGTTCCTTTTCAACAAAGTGTCTAGTGACTATCACTGCTGAATTACTTCATTCTTTGATGTTTCTTCAGCTTGAGCATCTCTATTCTCTAACCTTTCCTCAATTGATTTGACTCTCAAGGTCCTCAGAGTATTTCTTGATTGCTTGTGAAATATATCTGTCCATCACCTAAATTCCCAGAACTCATGTTACATCTAGGAAGATTGACTCAAATTAGAAGATAATTGCTTCTTCCAATAAATTCACTTCTGAGATTATAAGCAAAATCTAGCTTTCACATATAAGGAGAAACATGCAACCACTGAGCCTTCCTTTGGGTCTCCCTTCATCACTTAAGTTAATCTCTTCCGGTCTTTCCATTTCTTTACAAATGACACAATATCATTCTTTCTTATGGATGAGTAAAATTCCATTGTGTACATGCACCACATCTTCTTGATCTATTTGTCCACTGAGGGCCACATAATGGTATAATTCCTTAGAAAGGCAAAAATCAGGGGCCAGGAGTTTGGCCTAGTAGATTGCCTAGCATGCATGAAGACCCAGGTTTGATTCCTTGGTACTTCATACATAGAAAAAAAAAGCCAGAAGTGAGGCTCAAGTGGTAAAGCTCTAGCTTTGAGAAAGTCCAAGGACAGAGTTCAGGCTCTGAGCTCAAGCCCAGGGCCAACCAAAAAGGCAAAAACCAAAGTTTAGCAAAATAAAACATCAGGAAACAGGTACTTGAAAGGGGTAGCATGGAGTCAAGGGAACAAGATGGACAAATGAAGAGGAGAAGACAGAATGAAGACAAGATCTCAAGTATAGCCCACAAAGTTAAGAAGAGTAAGGGAAGAGTGTGTAGGGAAAGCATGGGTGAGAATGTTGATAAAAATATATTATATTCCTTAACTGCTATGTTAAGTGGCAACTCCTTCATCCAAGTAATTAAAGATAATTAAAATATATTTAAAAATAAACTCACTTCATTTAAAAATGAAAAGAAATTCATTGACTTCTCACAGAATTATTTGTTCTCAATCATTTTAACGTCTTACCTTTGCCCAATATTGACTAAACTAAAGCTAATGTTTGCTCTTCAAAATACAGTCTCATATTGTATATCTGAGAAGCATTAGCTATCCCAAACAAGGAAACCCCATCATTCTCCAAAGCTGAATTTTATCTTATTTCAGTTGACTAAAACTTCTGCCTTTTAATTCTAATGTTATTACACTAAATCTGTTATGATTTGCAACTATCACCTCCCTTCATATCTTCCTATAGATTGAAGAAGCATACCTACTATTATACTGCTTAATAACTGTCACAAATGTAGTATAATAAACTTATTAAGCTTGCTGTTTCACTCAGATCCATATATCAGAATCATTTTAGGATACTACTTGGATTTTGAGAATCAAAGGCTGAAGAGGATTAATAGGAGAGAGATACCATAGATACCAAATATGGTTAAGCAAAACCAGAACCTTTAATGAATGTTAGAGGACCAGTAGAGAAGAGAAAATGAAAATGTGAAAGGAAGGAGGAACATGGAGTTGAAAATGTTTTCTATGCATATAAGTTGGGCCACATACAGATTTGGTCATCTCTGAAACGACCTCTCTCTTGTCTTTGAAGATCTTCATACCTGGCAGGCTATCCTTCGGTGGCATTTGCCAATGTCCTTTGAACACTGCTTTCTTCTCCTTGCAGATTTCAACTCTGCCTCTTCTTTTGGTTTGCATTTGTGTTGACTTTCAAGCCAGCTAAAAGGGAGCAGTTTGGAGACTTGCCATGCTTCCCTATAGTCCTTGCTCCTGTGCTCTGCATGGGTTTAGCTGGGAATCCAATCCTTATAGGTTGGGGAATACAGTATTTATTTGCACATTCCTCTCAATTACAGTCTGTTTTCTCTTGTATAATGCCAGAGGTGCATTTTTAACTCTGATCATTTGTTGAGTGTCATCTAGAATTGTTAAACTAGTTGGCAGTAGGAAATTACAGAACTCCTCTTTAGGGCCACCTGCCATGCTCTTTGGGTACTGTGTGCTGTGTGTTCACATTAGCAAATAATTAACAACAGCCAGGAAATCTGACAAGATAATTCAACAAGCAGCTCATTAGAGTACACAGTTTTTATAGCACACTGTCCCAGAGAGTAAGCTTTGAGGAACCATTGTGTAGGGTAAAGAGGTCTGGACTGAATGCATGTTTAGCATTTATGGGTGTTAAGAATGACACTAATATATTGCTTGAATTCCAGTGGATTATAAGAACTTTGTTATCTTCATATTTGCCCTCTTACGTCAACTAGGGACAGGGTACATTTTACCTAAGGTCAGCAAAAGTTCTGTGCTTCAAGCAGTGGGCCATTGGGTGGGAATATTCTCTATAGGAAACTTGCTCTAGGGAACACCTGGATGTTCCCTAGTGGCAGCTAAGAGGCAGCACAGAGAGTCTGTATCCAGTGAAGGAAGGTCATTGCAACTATCTTCTTTAGGGAATGCATGAAAGCTTTTCTTCAATACTAAACAAAGTCTAAGATAAACTTCATTTTTAGTGTCTCATTTGGGCTTCACATGGTCTTATTGAACAGGGGCACAAACACATGTCGATTCACACGATCTACAATAGATACTCATTCTTCTGTATAATTAGGTAAGGTACTATAGAGTCCCTTCAGAAGACTTCCTTTACCCAGGCAAATAAAAAGCCAATATTCCACATGGTTGAATCACTGCTTATCTTTGTGTTGAGCTCTGAGGACTGTGTCTTTAGCAGGAAAATCCAAATTCTTCATAGTACTAGTCTTTTCAATAGATGGAACACCTACTGGTAAGGGTGCATCTAAGCAAAGACAGAAATGAAGAGAAGTTGTACCTTGTGAAGACAATTTGTATTGTGAGCCCTTTATTCTGCAACCAGCTTTCAAAAGGGCTCTGTTAGTTACTCTGCATCCTTCATTCCTCTCAAATGTATGAACATTTGACTGGATGTTTAATTTTGCTTGGTATTGTATATGAAATGAGTAGCTTACACTTTAAAATACTGAAATACTAATAGCATGCAACATTCCATCAGTCTCCCAATACTATTCAATAGGCAGCACCTTTTTGAGTGGCTCCAGTGAGCTCAACACCACAGAAACATGATGAAGTAGGAATTAGGATTTCTTCTGCCAAAGGAAATGATAGCTTTTAGAAGGCTGTAAAGCAAATACAATGTTTGTGTCAGACAGCCTAAGAGAATGTGCTACATTTGGGTTGATTGTAATGTAACCAACTTAAGCGGAGAATCCTTCACTGATGGAGAGGATTGTGCTTTTGTAATTCCCAACCTCAGCATTGGGAAGGGAAGAAAAATCTGTGGCATGAGGATATGAGTCTGAGACTAGCCTGGGCTGTGGCTCAAGTGGCAGAACACTAGCCTTGAGCACAAAGTGTCCAAGGACACTGCCCAAGCTCTGAGTTCAAGCCCCAAGATAAGAGAAGCAGCAGCAGCAGCAGCAGCAGGAGGAGGAGGAGGAGGAGGAGGAGGAGGAGGAGGAGGAGGAGGAGGAGGAGGAGGAGGAGGAGCAACAACAACAAAAATGAATAATAGGTCTGGTTCATTGGGCACATTTTCATTTTCCCAGAAACTCTGAGTTGAGTAAATCCAGTGGATTTGGGTAGAAGGAAAACAGTCTTGCTACATCATCATGTGTATTGTATTATTTTCCCTCCTGATAAATGAGTCAAGTGAGGAAGTGTAACAAACTTGAATAAGTTAAGGTTTTAAGTTGCTCTTTTAGGAAAAGCAAAATAGATACCTGCCCATGAAGAGAGAACCCATCATGATGTGCAAATCCTTTCCTCTCCTGAGCAGAACTCTACCTTAGCTTTAAGTAGTTGGAGTCAACCAGGGAGGATAACACATTTATTGCATTGTTTGCTATGCCAGCTTTTATTGTTTCTGGGTCTGCATTGTAACTTAGAGTATTTGTGACATAGTATATTAATTGGGGGAAATCATAACTTGGATGTATTTTTTGTTTGTCCTTGTTAATCTACAGAGGCAATATTGGGAGGTGGATATAGCACAAACTGTGGGAGTTTGGTTCAAATCCCAATTCTATCACTCACAAGTTGCTTAACAAAGACAAGGTTATTTGTACCTGCTAATTTCACCCTGGAGTTTTGTGGTTTTTTTTTTAATACAATCTTGTTATTCTGTTTTTGTGTTGTTGTTGTTGCTACATCTGTGATTAATTTACTGATTCTGTCTGTTGCATGGAATTTTCTTAGTGAGAATCACCTTTTGGAAATGATAGACAGGGGTCATGAAAAGGCAGCAAGTAGCAGATTTTCCTGAGTAAGAAGAGGCGATTCTGGTAGGGACAGGAAGAGGAAGTCAGAGCCTCATTGTGCTGTGTGCTGTGTGTTATCCTTTGGTTAGCTGATGGAGTGGGGTCTCAGACATTTGCTTTCTCAACATTTGCAAATAGGAGTTATTATGCTTATGATAGATAAGGCAGGATAGAAAGTTGATCTTTTTGATTGTTCTGTCCTTTATTCACTCATGCACTTAATAAACATTGATTAAGCAACTACTCTGCTAATTGGAGCTCATATGCTAGTATATTGAAGACCAGGAGGAAAGTTTTTGCACTGAAAGTTCCTTTCACTCAGATGGAGGCAAATATTTTAAAATGAAAACTAAGGCAAAATGGTTTGACAACATTTTCACTTTATTAGTCAAACAGTGGTATAGAAAATTATGTTCCACTTCTTCTCCTAAATACAGATTTCCATTTCTCTCTTCTCTTTCTCATATTTATCAACACTGAACATAATTTTTGCATCATTATCTTCCATAGAGCATAAATAATTTTGCACTCCATGTTCTCCAATGAAAATTATTTTGTATATGCTTACCCATTTTTCATAACCTGCATATTTATCACTCCTAATGACTGCAGTAAACTCTTTCATGCTGATCTGCTATAAGTTATGCATTTTTCTTTTGTTGTAAATTTGCCTTGTTCCAACTTCTTCCCACTACTATTAGGGGAAAACATTTTTTTAAAGGAAGTATATAGCAGATTCTTGTTTGAAAGCAGTTTTGACAAATTGTTTCATCCAAATTGCCTTATTCTAACATAAAAAAAGATTGGATTCCTAGGAAGAAAACACAGCCTGTCTTTTTAAAGGAAAACTTATTTATTTTTCCTTAATTATGTTCTGATTCTCCATGTGTAATGGAAAGATAATTAGTAGAGAAAGACCAGATATACTTCCTGATAGGGTTCATATTTCTAATGATTCCTTGTACATATTCTTTGTCAATTGCAGGTTTCCAGAGGGAAATGATAGTGAAGCAGACTGTGTAGCTTGTGTAGACAGCTACAGCCTGGCAGCTCGCATGTTCTCTCCTCCCTCTCCCCACTCTAGTTCTGTGACACAATTATATGCTCTTCATTTCTTCTGCACTGTCCTTCTAATGACTATTGGAGGAATAAATCACTCTCAGGCAGGAGGCACTCAGATCCATCTCAGCAGAGAGGACAGAGTAGTTGTCCTGACCTCTGGCTATAACTAAGGAATGACTCCTCAGCATTGGTCTCTGTGAACATGGAGGAACGCAGGAATAGAAAGAGTTCTCTCATGGAATTCCAAAATTATCAATTACCTCCATTCCATCCACTGAGAAACCTCTGAGCTTCAGGCACTGGGAGGTGCTTCCCAGGATTGAGATGGAGGCTTACAATCCCCTGGTGGTAGTATGGACTAGTTCAGAGGGAAACATAGTTTAAAGACTGTGACTGAGTAATTGGGCATTGGCAGGGCTGAACAATTGAGACATCCAATTGTGCTGCAGGCTCTGTAGCCATCTTCAAAGAACTGTGGCTTCTGCTGGCTTAGTATACGCCTATTATATATCAGTTAAAGATTTTCTTCATCTAAGGAATGTCATCTGGCTCTTGTTCCAGGGAAGTGGTACCAATGTGTCTGGCTTATTGCTCCATTTACTTATTATGTAGTGTGGAGGATGTATTTGACAATCCTAGTGTCTAGACTCGGCAGGCATGCTACCATTTGACTCATGTGATTAGTTAACCCTTTTATGTTTTCATTATTTTTCAGATAGGACCTCTTTTTTTTTCTCCAGAGTAACCTTAGATTATAATCACCCTACCTGTATCTTCCACATTCTTCGAATGATAAGCATGTACTACCACATCTGACTCCTTGTTAACCTTTTTTTGCCTGGACTAGCCTTGAAGTCCATGGATTGATTTTGTTTTTAAAAATTGGATGATGACATCAGTTACTCAGTTGACTATCTGAATAACCACTGCCCACTTGTTTAATATTTATTTCAAAAACTGGATAGCAGCTAAATTAACTAAAGTCAGGGAGCAATAGATTGCCAAGGGAAGCATGTGGCTACTGGAGGGTGACACATGAGAGTTAGTCCTAATTCCACTGCCTGTTGACGTCTTCACTTAGGTGATGTGTGAGTATGAACAGCTTCTTCACCTGTGGATGAAACCACTTTCTTCGGGATTATTTATAAAGTTCATTGGTTATCTCATATTGTTACAATATTTCACCTTGTTATCTGTTATGTGATTAATTGGTTATTTGAAATTGAATAGGGAAGGGGGAAAATCAAGATAAGTGGGAGGGAGAGTGGGAGGGAAATGGGGATCATGACATGAGAAAGGGTATCAATGTTTGTGAAGTTATGCACCTTCTATCTGGTGAATATAATGTAACCCTTCTATTAATCACAATAAAAATTATTTTAAAAAGGTTTCCCTTTTCTTTCTTCCTCTGCCAACAAGAAATGACAAAAAGGCAGAAGGGGTCCAGATAGTGTTTCCAAATACTCTCCAGAAACAGATCTCCATATTCACAAAACCTGGCATGGAACATATAGGATATCTTGGCATCATCTTTTCACCTTGTGTTGAATGCAGGAATACTTTTTTTTTGGTTCATTGTGGGACTTGAGCTCTGGGTCTGGGCGCTGTCCTGAGCTCTTCATCTCAAGAATAGTGCTCTACCACTTCAGCCACAGTGCCGCTTCCAGTTCTTCTGGTGGTTAATTGGAGATAAGCATCTCACAGACTTTTGTGCAGGCTTTGAACCCCAATCCTCAGATCTCAGCCTCCTGAGTAGCTAGGATTATAGGTCTGAGTCACCAGTGACCAGCAATGCAGAAATACTTTAAACAGCTTATGTGCCTTTCAGTTCTGGTTCAAGCTTCTCTATTAGTAACTGTGTTTTTCATCTTTGCAGGATTTATGAGCGAGTGATAGATCCTCCAGAGACCAACTTTCCCCCAGGAAGCAGTTTATGGCTTGGACAGCGCAACCAAAAACATGGCTTGTTCAAAGTAAGCTCTTTCTTATTTATGTGCATATAGGTAGCACTCCAGTTTCAGTGTGGTTGGAGGCAACATTGTATGCAATTATACTAGCTAGACACTTCTTACTGTGTGCCATTTACTTTTTTTTTGCATTTGACACAAATTAAATCATCTTTTGACTCTATAAAGGAGATACATTGAAATTAGGTGGAGAGCTAGGTGGCTTGCTCAAAGGTCATATGACTCACTGTACTACCAAGCATGACTGTTTAAATGGTCCTTACAATATGTCCCTTGATTGGATGTCTGTGGCTCAGGCCTGTTATTGTAGCTACTCATGAGTCTGAGATATTGAGAATCATGCTTCAAAGCCAGTGAGGAGAGCTGCACCAAGACAAAGGCACTGGAGCCTGAGTACTCAGATCATCGTTTACCTGCAACACAAATCTGCCAGCTACAGACAAAGCCAGTGAGGAAGAAAAGTTCTTGAGACACTATCTCCAGTTAAATAGTTAAAAGAAGGATCAGAGACATGGTACAAAAGGTAGCAGCCAACTGAACAAACAGGAGGCCATTCATTCAGACCCATGTACCTGCAGAAAAAAAAGCAACAAACAAACCAAAAAACAATACAGAAAAAAGATTTTGTCTCCTTGATGCCAGTCAAATGGGAAACCAGTAGGGTTTGATGTGTATATGTACAATAGCAAACAAATCTCTACTTCCTTTAAGCTCTGCATTCTTATCTATGAAGAAGGTAATGTAAGGTTTTGTATTGTTGTTCTGCAAGGAAATGTTACAGAACTGTGATAAAATGAGTTCAAAAACTTAAAACACAGTCGCATGTGAAGATAGTCTTATTGTGCAAGAGAATAACAGTTCTTTGCCTCTGGCAGTCAGGGAAACTAGGTATTCTAAAAGCCTTCCTGATTCAGAATGTCTGAAATGCTAGAGAAAGTACAATAGAATTCTTTAAAAATTCATCATTGCATTTAGAAGGGGATTCTTTAGGAACCAAATATATGATTTTACCTTTTCCAAAATGTTATGGAAATGGAATTGTGTCTACCTATGCATATATATTATATTCATATCTCTATATTGCATACACATGGCAGTGAGACTCACCTATGTTCTGTGTTTTCTATCGCATAGAAACACACCAATTCAATTTTATTTATGTACCACAGTTTATTTATTCAGTCCTTAGTTGATAGATATTTGACTTCATCACAACTACCATAAACATTTGCATATAAGTTTTGTATGAGCAGAGATTTTTCATTTCACTTAGGTAAATAGGTAGGTTTGCGATTGCTGAATCTTACATGAAGTGTATGTTTAACATCATGAGAACTTTCCAAATTATTTTACCAGGTGTCTAAAGCACTTTGCCTGCCCCAGCAATGCATAAAGATTCTTTTGGAATCTTTTGTAAATTTGAACAGTGGGATGTGAGAAATTTCTCAAATCTCATGCATGTTTGGGAGTTGGAATGGAAACTTCTGAAGTGAAGCCAGTATTGAGAAGACTAGACCTCCAGTGAAAAGGTCAAGAGGAAAAGTCTACTTTCTAGCAAAGACAGGCAATCCAGTAACCTGTATGTCTATATCTTATCTCCAGTTAAGAAAAAAAAAGGTACTTCTCTCAGGATACAGCCACAGTCTTATCCCTGACAGTCTTGTCCCTGTATAGACTTGAAACACAGATTTACCTTATTCATGTAGCTCTTCCCACTTTCTTTTTTTCTTCATATATTTTTTATTGCAATTAATAGAAGGGTTACATTATATTCACCAGATAGAGGGTGCATTACTTCACATACATTGATACCCTTTCTCTTGGTCTTCATTTCCCTCCCCCAACCCTTGCCCCTCACCTTGTTTTCCTCTTTTCCCTATCCAACTTCAAATAACCAAATAATCATATATACACTATAGATACAATATATACAATACTGTAACAATATGAGATAACCAAGGGACAGCAAAAGAGATGAGAGATAACATAGTACATTAAGGACAACAATCTCTCATTATATGGCTTTTGTTTCTGTATCCTAGAGGTCCTTTTATTTAGCATCATTCTATATGGCTTTATGTATCTAGGTTTTGTTCTATTGTAAATCTCTGCTAGGAGAGTCTTCCCACTTTCTTAACGTGATCTCCCTGTAGATTCCCAATGAGAAAATGAAAATTATCTTTGGACAACATCAGGGTTGATGCAGACCTCACAGAAGGCTTATAGAATCAAGTTTTGAAGATAGTCATTTTTCAACCATCATGAATTACAGTTAACAGGAAAATCAATTCTATTAGCCCTCCCAGGGCTTCAGAAAATTTTTAAATCCCTGTGGGTTGAAAATACATAAAGAAAGAAAGCAATGAAGAATGTGTGATGTTTAGCAATGATAAATTTGTCCAGGAGTAGTTGAAATAAAAAGCACTTCTAGAAATGAAAACTCTAGTCATTGAAGTGAGAAGATCCCTCAGTGAGCCTGCTACATGGTAGATTAGATGCAGAGTGAATGGTCATGAAATCCACCTTTACCCTGAGAATAGAATGTAGATTTAAAAAAAGACTAAAATGTATAAAAGATAAATGCATACAAAAAAAATTTAAATAACTTTTAATAGTTACGCATATGCACATATGTATTTTTGTATGTAAGTATATATTATGTATCATATGTAGGTACATGCATATGTCAATACATTCGAAAATTTCAGAAGATAATAGAAAGAAGGAAGTTATAGGCACTATTAGGAATCTAATCATTAAGAACTTTCTAGAATTGTCAATTTTCATAGGAAATAAAATGAAATGAAGTTATGTGTTACATTAATTTCACCTGGAAAACTTAGAGGGTAACAGAGTAGCGTTTTTCCTCAGCTCCCAATTCTGAAGGCTTTTCTGGTTTGGCCTATTAAGCTTAAACCTGATGAGCTCTCTCCTGTGTCTCTGATCAACTGGCCCATCAGCAGGAGGCAAGATGATCTCTTCACACCTCTGGCAGCAGGCTGGGTATTGAGTAGTGTTTCTCAGTCATCTCCATTTGGTCTCTTGTTTTTCCAGTAGCCCAGTTCAGATTTACTCATGTGGCTACTGTCCGATTTAAAGTGTAAGAAGATAGCAGGCTACAGTATTCTTGTGCTTTTCAAGGCTCTTTTTATATAACCACATTTGCTAATATCTTATTGTCCAAATAAAGTCATATTATAAAATCTAGAGACAATGAGTGAAGAAACTGACTTTATTGAAGGATTGTTCTGTGATGTTACAAATTCTGGATTAAAAAGAACCAGGGGGATTGTGAGTTTGACTTAGGGGTAGAGTGCTTGCTTAGTATGCACGAAGGCCCAGGTTCAATTCCTTGGTACCGCATACATAGAAAAAAGCTGGAAGTGGTGTTGTGGCTCAAGTGGTAGAGCTTTAGCCTTGAGAAAAAGTCCAAGGACAGTGCTCAGGCCTTGAGTTCAAGCCCCTTGACAGGCAAAAAAAAAAAAAAAAGAACCCAGGGAATATTTTTTAAATCATTCAAACAATCACACAACTATTGGCAGACTAGAATTCCAAAGACACAGGAAAGGTCTTAAAAGCATCCAGTGAGAAAAAGGTAACTTTTTTCTATAAAATAATGACATATGTTGCATAGTAGATGCAGAAGCAAGAAGACAATGTAAAAATATTATCAAATTTCTGTATGTTGTTTTACTCAGATATAATGGAATGTATATAGCTTAATCATTCTTTGAGAATGATTGTAAAGTACTTGTATACTTTTAGATAAAACTCTTAGTTTATGACTGATAGATTTTTATTTAAAAACCTTATAAAGAAGATATGAGATATAAGAAAAATTGGTGAAGAAATAAATACTGAAATTATGTCTAGGCCTAAATAATCCATTTGAGAAGCTGGGCACAGTGGCTCACACCATTGATGACCTATAGTTTTTACGGTTAAATAGGGGTCAATAATCTCATCTATCATATATAAAATTCGTAATGAAGGTAGTGCAATCCTAGTTGCTCAGGAGGCTGAGATCTGAGGATTGCAGTTCAAAACAGCTAACCACTAGAAAACTGGAAGTGGATCTGTGGTTCAAGGGGTAGAGTTCAAGGGGGTTCAAGGCCTTGAGCTGAAGAACTCAGGGACAGTGCCCAGGCCCAGAGGTCAAGCCCCATGATCAGCAAGAAAAAAATGATTTAAACAGTAATAACCATGTCTAATTTAGCAAAAATAAAATTAGACATATAATGGCAATAAAAGAATAGGATAGAATGATTTGATTTAGTTAGGATGGAGAAAATATTCTATAAAATAATAGAGAAATTAATTGTTTGCATGTTACACATGGAAGCCAAGACCAAAATATTAAAAAAGCATGTTTAAATTCCAAATCTAAGTATTAAAGGAAGAGGATATAACAGCAACATAAACCTGTGCCAAGTACTTCCATATACATTAGAGGAAGAGGGAGGAAGATTATTGGAGCCTATAATCTGAGAAGAGTTTGAACAATATAGTGAGATCCTGTCTCAAAACCCCATCAACAACAGTAACAAAATTAAATGAAGAGGAGGAAAATATTTAAAGTAAAATAGCAGTTATAATTCTGGTTTATAGTATTCATTATCAAATTAGGTGATTAATATTAAGGGTAGAAGAAAGAATAATAGATTGGATTCCTGTACTCAAATTCTGCAGGACAGAGCTACCACAAAATAACTGAAGTTTCTAGTAGTCAAGTCATTGAAAGAAAAAGGAAAACTAGGTGCAAAGCAGCTAGGGAGAGCCATTATGTAAATGAACCAAATAGATATGTGGCTGAGAAGTACCAATGAAATGAAAAAATTCACCAGAGGAATTCAACAACAGAGTTGAACAGGCTGAAGAAAAATCACTGAACTTGAAAATAAGATAATTGAAATTAAAAAGTTTGGGGAGAAACAGAAAGAAGTATTATGAAGAGAACCTAAAGGATTTTTACTTTGCTATCAAATATACTAATTGATGCACTAGGTGTGTGTGTATGTGTATGTGTGTGTACACATGCATGTGAATGTATGTAAGAGAGATAGAAAGAGAGGAAGAGAGAAAGGAAGAGAATGACTGGGACATACAGGACTGATGATTTGATTCAGAAGTCTACAGCTCTAGGATCTAAAGCTTAGTGGTAAGCTTTAGAAGACAGACATAGCTCTAGGTGTACAGGTCAGACAGAGGCCTCTCCAGTGGCCTGCCATTTGGTATATTATAATTCTTGACTTTTAGCTCATGCTAGTAATCATTGCCAGCTGGTGTCATACCTAGCCCTTAAGTCATGGGTGATAGCACACTTTGCCTATAACCAAGGGCAACTCTCTTTTTTTTTTTTTGCCAGTCCTGGGCCTTGAGCACTGTCCTTTGACTTTCTCAAGGCTAGAGCTCTACTACTTGAATCACAGCTTCACTTCTGGCTTTTTTCTATGTATGTGGTACCAAGGAATCAAACCCTGGTCTTCCTGCATTCTAAGCAAGCATTCTGCCACTAGGCCAAACTCTTGGCCCCCATTTTTTTTTTTTTTGTGGGTCATGGGGCCAGCCATCCTAACTACTCAGGAGGCTGAGATCTGAAGATGACAATTCAAAACCAGCCTGGCAGGAAAGTCCATGATACTCTTATCTCCAATTCATCACAGAATGATCTAGAACTGGCACTGTGGCACAAGCAGTAGAGTGCTAGCAAAAGGAGTTTAGGGACAATGCCTAGACCTAGAATTCAAGGCCCAGGACCAGCAAAACAAAACAAACAAACAAAAAACAAAACCTAAAACAAAAACAAACAATAACAAAAATGATCACAAGAAGACAGGAAAAGAACACTTGAGAAGCCTTTTATTGGGCCTAATGTTCCAACATGCGGGCAGCACATGAAGATTATCTTCAGGCTGTGTAGAAGATTGAAGACATATTGGGTATATAGCCAGAAGGGGCTAAGTGGCATGAGTATGGCGTGCAAATGTAGGATTGCAATTTATACCAATCACAACCCACCCAGCTTCTACTTCCACCAATTAGAAACTTACATAAGGACGAATCACAAACCTTGCATGAAGACCAGTTTGTAGACTTTATTACTCCAGTCTCATGCTTTCCATTGAATCTCTGGGGAACATGCTCTCCCTGGCTTTAGAGTTCACTGTATTATGGTAAGCTTAATTTCCAGTTCACCAAGGCATGTGACTGAAGTGTGTATAGAAATAATGGTAGGAGCAGGGCCTTCTGGAACAGGACTTATGGCTTCAGTTTCAGCATTCCTTGCAGCTGGAGTGTAGTTTCCTCAAGGCATCCATGGAATGTTCCAAGCAGCTGGGCTGTTATAATGACATCCAATCAGTGGCCAAAAGTGGATGTGCTCAGTTGACAGCTCTCTGCCCAAGGCCAATTTGGCATAAGGGAAAGGTCTGTCAACTGTGGATTTAACAGTCAAAGTGGCCCAGCCTTTCACCAGCATAGCTTATTGATTGGAAAATTAACAATTAAAAGGGCTGCTTACAATAATGATCTATTATTAATATTCTTAACAGTATCGATGCTAAACTCAGCCAAATAAACTTATTGAGACCTGATTGTGTTCTCCCTCTCTCTCTCTCTCTCTCTCTCTCTCTCTCTCTTTCTCTCTCTCTCTTTCTCTCTTTCTCTCAAAAAAATAGAAAGCAAACAACAGAAGAGAAGTTCTTTGAGACAATAAAAGATGTAAATGAAAATACCCACAGTCACCATCATACATAATGGTGAAAGATTGAAAGTTTTCTTTTTAATATCAGAAATGAGGCACGGATCACATCACTGATATTCCACACTATTTCTAGCTAGTGCAGTTGAACAAGTGAAAGAAATAAGATTAATTCAAATAGAAAAGGGAACAGGTTAAACTACCTCTATTTTCAGATATGATCCTATATATAGAAGATTCCAAAGGGCCTATAAGAAAGCTACTAGAGCAATAAATGAATTTAATAAAGTCAACAGTTTACATGATCAGAACAGAAAAATCAATTACAATTTCTATAAGCCATGAGTAAATATTTTGAAAAGGAAATTAAGAGAAAATTCCACTCATGGGTGTAACTAGGTGAATATAATACATAGTAATGAGTTTAACCAAGGAAATACACAGCTTGAATTTTTTTAAACCATAAAATTTTGTTGAAAAAAAATTAAACAAGACCTAACTAAACTGACATCTCTTATCTTGAATTGGGAGGTTAATACTGAGTACCACCCAAAGCAATCAATAAAGTCGATACAATCTCCAGCAAAATTCTAACATGTTTTCCCACAGAAAGGTAAATGCTTGTTATGAAATTCCTATGGAACCAAAAAGAACCCCGAGTGGTCAAAGCAATCTTGAAAAAGAAGCGATTTAGAGGACTCAAAATTTCAAAACTTGCCACAAAGCTGTCATAACCAATGCAGCCTGCTTCTGTATGAAGATGGAAGTATACCCCAATGGGATATGTGCCCATACATTGCATGCATGGCCAGTTAACTTTTGACAAGAATGTCAAGACCACTTAATGGGGAATAAAAGTCTCTTCAACAAATGGTACTAAATTTCCACATGCAAAAGAATGGTGTTAGGTCCATACTTCATATCATCTATAAAAACTAGCTTAAGATGGATCAACAATTAATTGAAGAGCTAAAGCTATAAAACCCTTAGGAGAAAATGTATGGGAAAGTCTCAATAATCTATTTCATAGTGAATTCTTAGATAAAACCACAAAAGAAAAATAAATAACTTGAGCTTCATCAAAAATATTTGTGTGTGTGTGTGTGTGCGTGTGTTCAGGGGCAGACTATGCACCATGCCTTAGTTTTTTCTTTAAAAACTGGCGTTGTACTACATGAACCGTATTTCCACTTCTGGTTTTGTTTTTGATGGTTAATTGAAGATCAGAGTCTTCTGGACTTTTCTGCTCAGGCTTGTTTCAAACCACAATCCATGGATCTCAGCCTCCTAAGTAGTTAGGATTACAGGTATGATGTGATCTAGCAGTTTTACTCCTGTGCATCCATCTAAAAGATTGCAGACCAGAATACAATAAAACAATGAGCAGAGACATGCTTATTGCAGCACTCTTCACCTTAACCAAGTTAAGAAATCAGCCCAGATACTTCTCAGTGGATGAATGGATTAAGAAAATGTGATGGTGGTGGTGGTGGTGGTGTGTGTGCGTGCATGTGCGTGTGTGTGTGTGTGTGTGTGTGTGTGTGTGTGTGTGTATGCAAAGGAATGTTAGTCATCCATTAGAAAGAATGGCATTATTTGTAAGGAAATGGAAATATATGGAAAACTTAAGTGATTAAGTCATGCTCAGAGAAACAATGGATGCATGTTTTCTCTTATATGTAGAAGCTTGATTTAACTTAAAATTTTTAAGTGAAATATGTTGAGTAGCATACATATATATATATGTATACAGATGTATTGACTAAAATATAGTAGAATCAGAGAACTCAGTGTCATTCCTTTGAAAGTCAAAGCCAAAATTCAACAAAATAGGAATCAGGAAGTGGGTACTTGAAAGAGGAGGGGTGGGGTCAAGAGCAAAGGTTAGATGAATGAAGATGAGGAGGATAAGATAAGGAATTTAATGTATATACTATATAATTATGAGGAGTGAGAGACATGGTAGGTAAGGGAGTGATAGGTGAGAATTTTGAGAAACTGGACATTGATTAAGGTAGATTGTATTCATAAGCTCTTTTGTTCAATGGAAAAATACAAGAACAGTATTACCAAGGATATGGAACAAAATCCCATAGAATGAGGGAAAGTATTTTCAAATTACATACCTAATAAGAACCTAATACCCAGGTTTGCAAAATATTCTTATAAAACTCAACAACAGAAAGACAAATAACTCAATTAAAAATGGACAGATCAGTTGACATTTCTCTAAACATCACTAATTCACTACTGGAAAATAAGCACATGAATTGATGCACAACATCCTTAATCATTATGAAAATGTTAATCAAAATGACAATCATATATAAATACACAAACACACACACACACACACACACACACACACACACACACACACACACACACACACCACACCATGCCAATACTGGAGCTTGAATTCAGTACTCTCATTTGGCTCTATTTTTTTTTATTTTTATTTTTTTGCTCAAGGCTGATTTTCTGCTACCTAGGTCACAGTTCTACTTTGGCTTTGTGTTGGTTAATTGAAGATAAGAGTGTAAAGAACTTTCTGCCTGAACTGGCTTTGAATCATAATCCTAATCTCACCCTACTGTGAGCCACCACACCTGAACATTATACATTTTTTTAAGTAGAAAAAGGCTATGAAAAATATGTAACCTTGTCCGTTGGTGTGAATGTAACATGGGATAGTGGCTGTGAGAAGTAGTTTGAAATATTTAAAGACAGAATTCTCATGTGACCCAGCAGCTTCTAAGATTGCTTAAACTAACTTACTTTATTGTTATTATAAAGGTCATGGAGAGAAGGATTACAATTACATGAGTCAGGTAATGAGTGCGTTCCTTTAGTATAGTGTGTTCTGTTCCCTCACCTTCTCCAAGTTTGTCCCTCCCATTTTTACCCCAAGGTGAATAGTTCACTTGCATCAATGTTTGGTGAGCCCCACTGCCGCACTTTTTCACCTCTTTTCCCTGGGGTTCTATACCCTCTGCCCACCCTCCCAAAAATATACACTTGAACCACACATAAAGAAAAGAAGAATCATTAAAAATTTTTAAAAGAAAGATCTCTTGTTTCCATATTGTGGAGATCATTTCAACATATTTTATATAAGTATGAAAAGGCATGTGGGCATTGTACCTTTGCGTTTCTCTCCTGTGGGTATCCTTTTATGGTCTTACTGTGTGTATGGTATGCCAACCTCAGAGAAACAAGTGGTGCATATTTTATGTGACATGCAGAAATTGGATCTAAGATACACTTGGGTATGCTAAATTATACAGGATTCTAAACCCTGTCTTAGATTTTTGAAAGGATTGAAAGCTGGCTATGCCAGCATTCATGGTAACATTATTCACAATATCCCAAGGAATAAACAGCTCAAATATTCATCCATGTAGAGAAGGATATAAAAATGTGGTATATGCATACATTTAATAGGCTATAAGTCATGGAAATGATTATTAATTATCAGAAAGTTCTGAATCACACTATAATATGGATAAGCTTTAAGCAGATGCCATGAAAAAAAATGTCAGTCCCCAGAGGACAAATGTTATATAATTCAACTGTTACATGCAATATCAAGAATCGTGACATTTATTGAAGTCAATTAAGGTTAATAGGCATTGAGAACAGAAGGTGATAATATAATAAAGCTCTTGTTTGGAGCAATAAAAATTTGTAAATAGTAAGTGATGATAGTTGCTTTACGTTGCGAATGCAGTTAATGGCACTTAAAAATATATTTTATCACTAATACAAAAAGAAAAAAGAATGAAGTATATGGACCTTGTTTCCAGTGTCTTATTTATTAGTGATGGAATGGTACCCAACTACCATAATTGTTATGATTTCTAGCAGATTGCTAAGAGATGCCTATGCTGGCAATACTGTAACATCCTTTAATGCTTTACATAGGCATGTAACTGTACAGAGAAGGTAAGGGATTTGGGTTTAAGTGAAGATCTGAATTTGGTTTCTGGATTTACCTACTCATGGCTGTTGAATGTCACATTCACGGTTAGCCTAGGTTTAAAACTAATGAAGTTATACTCCTGCTTCAATCTTTTTCAATGCATCTTCATTACATATCAAATCAGTGTGAGATTTTTCCCTCTACTGTTCTCTCAGTTTTATCTCTGCTGTTTTCATTTGTGCCCAACATGCCATAATCATACTACTTTTCTGTTCTCTTTTCTTCTCCCTTCCTTCCTTCCTTCCTCTCTCTCTCTCTCTCTCTCTCTCTCTCTCTCTCTTTCTCTCTTTCTTCTCTCTTTCATTTTCTTCTCTTGGTTGTGGGGCTTGAACTACGGGCTTGGATGCTGTCCCAAGGTGCTATCACCCTACCTTTGAGCCACAGTGCCACTTCCAGTTTTCTAATGGTTAATTGGAGATAAGGGTCTCATGGACTTTAATGCCCAGGCTGACTTTGAATTGCAATCCTCAGATCTCAGCCTCCTGAGTAGCTAGGATTACAGGTGTGAGCCACTGTGCCTGGGCACAGATCCTTTCTTCTTAGTGAGTATTATCAGTTAATGATTGCGGTATAATAGTCCATTACTCTGGGGCTTAAATTGTTAAATAGCTGATTGGAAGGCCATATTAAGGCAAAGCTTGGTTGAATCCCTGTGGGTTTGTACACATACCTGCAGTGGGTTGATAGGGCTAGCTCTGGGCTTCCTTATCTGAGATAATTTCAGTCATAGTGATTGATTGTTGTCTGGGGATAATGTCTAGAACCTGTGATGCTCATTATCTAGCAGGTTGTGTGTGTGTGTGTGTGTGTGTGTGTGTGTGTGTGTGTGTGTGTGTCTGGGTGTGTGTCTGGGTGTTTGGGGGGGGTGGGAGTTGATTCCCATGAAGCTTGGCAATAATTTAGGGGAGTGGGAATAGACTGCTCACAAGGTTTTTGAGACCTGAACTTAGAACGGCCACTGTTGACTTCTACTATATTCTATGTGTTAAAGAAGGTCAGAAGAACAGATTCAATGGTTCAGAAATAAACTCTTCCTCTTGATATAAGGTTCTATAAGTTGGTTCAAAGTTTGTGAATCCATTCTGTTTCATCACATATTTTCCAATGGAATCATCTCCATTTTCTGCAACACAACCACTCACTAGTATGAAAGTTCAGGCAAGTAGAATCATAGATAGATAGGTAGAAAAAGTCTTTCAGTGCTGTCAGTCCTCTGTTAAGTACTCAATGTCTGTGGCCTGGCCTGAACCACCTAAGACTCTTACAGATCTAAGTCCTGAGATGCAGGGGCATCAGAACGGAGGCTTGTTGCTCTGGGCTTTATCTACCAGGTGGCCTGGCACTTAGCAGCTACTAAAATTTTTGGTCTCCTACATCTGGGGATTGCAGCAGACAATGACAGCAAGCATTAAGAAATGCCTTCTAGCCTTTTAGTGTTACAGTTCTTGTACAGACCTATGGCAGTAAGTATGTCAGTGGTTAAGCCTAGGGCATCTGAGAATTGGCAGCTCTCTGGAAGAATTTCAGTGACTAGGTCCCTTGGTTTCTCACCTTCAGTTCTTCCCAGTTTTTCCCCCCTTTCCTTTATGGCCTCTTTTCTTCATTGTTTCTTCATTGTTTCTGTCCAGGTTACGTTTGGGGGAGAGGGGAAAAGGAAGAGGTAGGGTTGCCTGCTTTGGCTACCATTTGCTACTGTAGCTCTACGATACTTTCTGCTACTCTCTGTGTTACCAGTTCAGGCAGCTCCACCAGTGATAATGATCAAAAGTGGTAAGAACAAACAACAAAACAAACAACAAAAATACTCAGAAGCTTTTTTCTTGTGCTTCATGTTGCAATATTGGGAACTGCATGCAAAACAAAGTGAGCTAAACAGACTGCTTATGTGGCCAAAAAGAGGATAAAGTCAGAAAAGCTGTACCAGTCATTCAATCCTGTATTTGCACCACTGATGGCATAATCTTTCATGCAAATGAGGACAGCAGTTGTTCCAATCACAGTAGTCCCTCTTCAAATTAGGAATTGTGTGTTCACCAGTCACGGACTTTCTGCTGGGTCACAATGAAAAATGCTTGTCCTGGGGTGGAAATGGTTATAAGGATCATCTAGAGTTTACTCAGGCTTGTGATAGCAAAGCCCCCAGTGCAAGCTTTTTGAAACAGTTGTGGCTGGAGCAATACCTCCAGGATGTAGAATTGTGCTTTGACAGCAAGTCGCTGTGTTTACCATATTGCTTCCCTAAGGCAGCTGTGGAGTGTTCAAAGCAGCCAGTACTGGCATGAGAGTACTCTCATGGCTGCTTGGCTTATCGTCTTTCACTCAAGGTAGTCAGGGCACAAGAGAGGGGCCTAATGGCTGTCAGATTATGCAGATGTCTTACATCTTTGCTTATCTATAGTGAAAAATAGATATCCAAAGGGGTACTTACACTAAAGGTATATCATTTACTGTAATAGTATGTTAACAGTTCTCAGCAGTGCTGTAACATGTCCCAGGAGAGGTAGGTCTCTCTAATTTGTATTAAAAAGTCATTTCCTCCTTAGAAACCTCCAAGCCAGTGTTTCTGTCTTTTAGAGACTAGAGATGTCTGCTCAGGCCAGTTTGTCATTATTGCAGTTACCTTTTGGTTATGTGTTGATTAATTGAATGTTGCAAAATCCTTAAAACAAGGCAGTTGTTTTCTCAGGTGAGAGGCAAGCATTTCATATTTGCCTTATCAGTGCTACTGCCAGGGGTCCAAGGAACCACTGGTTTTATTGCTCCAGAATTAAAAATATTTATATGTTTTCAGTTCAAAATAACAATATTCTGTCTTAACATATTAATAGGTTGCTTTACAGGCAAATTAACAGCAAGAGCTCCTCACTTGTCAAATCTAATTTCTGGGTCCTGGTGGACACTTGCTTCTCCTAAAAGAGCAAAGGATGGGTTCACGTGCTTGATGCCAGGGCACATAGCGTATAACATCAGATAATTCCTGAGATAATTCCTGTGTGAGACACAGAACAGAGGCTGTTTTTTTTTCTTCTTCAAAATAACATGTTTTGAGAAAATAGCTGGTCAGTAGTGATAGGCTTATCTGAATCTCCCAATTGCCAAAGGTTTTCAATATCAAGATGGGTGGACTAGCCACTCAATTTCCCTTTGATGTATTTTAAGCTGATGATGCTGTTAAATTTTCAAGGGTATAAGGAAAAAATCAGACATGAAAAAAAATAGGTGATGCACAATGAGTTGTGGGATGCTTCACAGATTCACTGTTCTGACAGTTTGGATGGAGATTTTCCATCCAAACCCTGTCATTCAGGCAAAGATTTGTTGTCTGTGTCTTTGTATCTTTGTTTCTCTGATGATATAGGGTCTAGCCTTTAGCTTACCTAGCCTTACTGTCTCCTTTAACAGCCGAACTGTTAATGGGAGGTGAAATTGATTATACTTTTTTAAAATACTACAGCTGTTGGATTTTTGTTTTATTTATTTATTTTTAACTTCAGCTGCTTCCCATAATTCTACAGATGGTAAACATATGTTTATAGGCACATAGAAGAAGCTAGATTGAATTATCCCCCCTTTCCAAATTTAATTCTTATTCTTTCTGTCATGCAGAAAGTCAAAGCCACAGAACTGGCAAATTGTATACAATTGTAGATTAATATTTCTGTGCGTTATGGCTTTGGAAAACAGCAAGGCAAGTAACGATATGCTAATGAGCTGACAGTTTTTATTGATCATAATGGAAGTCGACAAGTGTCTTTGTTAGCTTCATGCAAGCTGGAATATTTTATTAACTGTCTTCAGGGCAGAAAGAAATAATTGGATGCGTTTTGAACACCCTCCTCCTGAGTTTGCCAAGTCTTACTTTTTGCTAGCCTGTTGCCTGTTGGGGTCGTTTCCAGTTTATAAACGGAACACATCTTCATCCATATATTTACATGCCTGGCAGGAAGTCCTCCCACCCCTTTTCTCTTTCCCTTTCACGACAATTTGTTTCAGTGTTTTAGCATAGAAAAAAGATGGAACCATTTTCTTCGATGTAAACAGAGATCTGCAGGGAAATAAGAGTGTTAAAAGGAATTAGCATTTGTTTGGTAGTAAAGCAGCTTTCATTTGTGTCTTATCAGAAAGCTCTTAGGGATTAGGAGAGCTTGCCTAATCTTGGTTATTCCAATCAGAACAAGGTCCTATCAACATAATGTTCTGAAAAAAAGAAAAGAAAAAAAAAGAAAAAAAAGTTCAAGGAATAATGGAAATATGGGCATTAGTTCTTCAAACATTAATGTTCAGCATAATGTACAACTTCTATGGCATAAATGTATTTTCCAACTGACTGCAGGAGATAGAGACATGGCAACAGGTGGGATAAACAAAAGGGAAGAAAGGAGGTTTATTTTTGTCCCAGCTAACAATAAAATCTCATTAATTTGGGTTCTGCCTTATAGGAATTTATTGGGGTTTTTCAGACATGCTGAGGGTTAGAAAATGGATGGAGAAAATGGATTGTTCAGGAATTTATAGTACAAACAAGATTGTAGGGAAAATAAGCCTCCGGGAAGAAAAAAATGCCTCTGCTTTTCAGCACTGAATGATTTTTTAGCAAACTATTTTAATAAACTGCTAGCAATGAATGCATCAGCATTTGAATATGGATAATTTGTTATTTGTGTTTCATTAGAATCCATTTAAGGTGATTAAAATTAAACCTTATTTTGAAAACAGATTTTTTTTGGTAGAAATATCTTATTATTACATGTAACTAGAGCCCCATGTGTTCTTACCCATAACATTTGTAGGATGCAGCAATATTTTTGGAGTTGGTAGACTGCTACTGTATACTTTTTTTTTTTAAGGATACTTACATGATCAAGCCTTTAATTTTTTTTTCTTTCTTGTGTCCTTTATTTTTTTAATTTTTTTTATTGTAATTAGTAAAAGGGTTACATGATATTTGCCAGATAGAAGGTGCATTAATTCACATACATTGATACCCTTTCACATGTCTTGGTACCTGTTTCCCTCCCCCCCCACACCCCCCACCCGTCTTGGTTTTCCCCCCTTCCCTATCAACTTTCAAATATCCAAATACAAATAAATTCAATATATCAGATAACAAAGTGAGATACTATACCAATATGAGATAACCAAGGGACAGCAAAGGAGATGAGAGACAACATAGTACATTAAGGACAACAATCATTCATTATATGGCTTTTGTTTCACTATCCTGGAGGTCCTTTCAATTACAAGCCTTTAATTTCTCCTTGGTCAAATGACTACATTTTCTGGTCCTAGACCAGTAATAGGTGGAGATACCAAAATCATTCCAGAATTCCCTAAACATAATTCACTATCTTCATCCAGTATTTTTTTTTGAAAATTTGAAATGATGATGTGAACTCTATTTCAGTATGAATGTAGTAGATACTGAGAGCAAGTAGAAAAATGCAGAAAAAGTATGGGGAATAAATTTATAACTTATCATTTGTCTAAAATTAGTAGGGTCATTAAAGAATAGGTGTGTCCTCTATGAGGTTGTTGTTGAGTGATGTGTGATCGGGAAGGGAGTATCTTTTTCAAAACATAATTTTATTATTATCAGTAAGTAGTTATAGAGAAGGGTGGGTTACCATTTCTTAAGTCAGGTAATAACCTTTCTTGCTTTGGACAATGTCACCCTTCCTCTCTTCCCTCCATTTTCCTGCAGCCATACCTCTGTGTATTCTGAATATCCACACAGTGTATATTGAGTAGCACGATTGAATTTGTCATCCTTCCTCCTTCCTTTTCTGCACTTCTTTTACAATGCATTTTCTAAGTTTTTTTGATAAACTAATTTGTGTCATGGCAAACACAACATAGAATTTTGAGTATTGGTTTTCCTTGGATGACAGAAATAAGAATGAAGGATCTTCTGATGAGGAGGAAATAGATGGGCCCAATCTTTTTATTTATTTTTATTTTTTTGGGCAGTCATAGGGCTTGAACTCTGGGCTTGGGCGCTGTTCCTGAGATCATCGGCTCAAGGTTAGCACTCTACCACTTGAGCCACAGCTCCACCTTCAGTTTTCGGGTGATTGATTGGAGATAAGAGTCTCATGGACTTTCAGGGCCTGGACTGGCTTTGAATCACAGTCCTAATATCTCAGCCACCTGAGCAGCTAGGATTACAGGTTTGAACCACAGGCGCCCAGCTTCCAATCATTTCTTGATATATGTGTCTCTAACACTTCTGTATCACCGTGGATAAACAGCTGTCTTAGGGGGTTTTTTTTGACAGTCTTTTTATTTTAGGCCTGGAGTTTCCCATATTCCAGGAAATCCCTATGTCTTGGGCAAAATGAAAATGTGGTTGAGTTACTGTAAATCTATAATCAAATCTGATTTTTCTAAAGTGATGTTCCATTTTCCATGATAGTCTATTCTTTGGTGAAAATCTATGTCTTTGTTCATATGTATGTGTTTATATATGCTGCTATATCTCATTACATATGATATATGTTATGACATGAAGAATTACACAATGAAACCACAGAGATCTAAAATTTGGTAGTATCAGCACTTATTGCTGTTTAATTGATCCAGAATTTGACTGTTGGAAGGATTTTGTAGTATTGTATTTATCTAGCACTCCTTTTTCTGATGAAGTAACAGAGATATAGAGAAAATTATTGATTTATAGCCTATGTTTACCCAGAAAGCTAGAGTCAGATCCAGAATTCGAGCCCATGACCCCTTACTTCTTGTCATTTATTTATCTATTTTTCTAAGTGCCAAACCTTGAAAGATATGATAGCCTCTTGGAGGAGCTTGTTTGGAAAAACTGAGCAGTCTTGTCCCAGAGAGAAGCTGATTCACTTAGATTGTGAATCCATTAATTGGTCTCTGGTAACCCCCTGCAAGTCATTATGGATTAATATCGATGGAAGAGATTTCTTCCCCATGGTGAGGCTATCTACTTTTGTAATCACAACACTTAGTCATCCTCAAAGAGGAAGAGGTTAATTAATACATATAATTCTGCTGCAGAGATGCTGGGATCTTGATGTTTCTTTTCATATTTCTAATTCATAGTTTAGCTTAAAACAATAAAGGAGAAAACAGCATTTGCTGACTGCCTTCTGTTGTTTAGAAGAGGATCACATAAATGTTAAATGTTACTCCCTTAGAAAGACTTGCAGCACTATCTTAAGCAGATATTTTATTTATACTTTAAGCTCAATATTCTGAACCAGCTTCCACATCTTCCATCTGTTCTGTAATAACTCTTCTATCAAATCTGAAAGAAAACTTTCTAAAAATAATAACAAACCTAAAGACAGAATCTTAAATTTATCCTCAGAAATTCAAATGCCCAATCAGTATTTCCTTTGAGAAATGCTGCCCCTGATAACTTTCTTAAATTTGGGGGTAGTCTTCCAGCTTGAATTCCAATATTAGAAGACCCATTTTTACTCACAGATGCTGAGCCTTATGACTTAGCAGCAAAGACTCTGCTCCTTACTTGGGGCAGGGGGTAAAGATAATGTTTGATTTTATTTCCCTGACTGAATGAATCATTGCATAAACATTTCAGTCTATTACCTTTCTTCCTCCCTTCAAAATGCCTCATAGGTGTCAGGGGCTTGGCTCAGCAGAAGAGCCCTTGCCTGGCAAGCGCAAGGCCCTGGGTTCGGTCCCCGGCTCTGGAAAAAAAAAATCCTCATTAAATCAATCCGTCTGATTAGAGCATTGAAGAAAATTGTTCTGGTGCCAATACCTTTTTGGTGTGATAATTTAAGAACATTTTCTGCTGGATTCTTGGAACTTTGATCTCATCGACATTAACCAGTGGTGGCTAATTGTAGCTTTGTCAGGATGGATGTACTTCTCAAGATTGAAGAGAGAGATTTGAAGTAGTATGGGTAGATAAAGGCCAAGTCTCAGTTTGAATGCTTTAGTTTTGCTAAAAAGTAATCTGACTTGCAATGGCCACTTGAAGTGGTAACTGTCATCTTGATTGTTCCTTGTCTTTTCTTTATTAAGGGAATCATCCAAGATGGGAAAATCATCTTCATGCCAAATGGATACATAACACAGTGCCCAAATCTAAATCGCAGTAAGTAGCGTTTTTAAATCATTTGTGAATTTTTAAATATTATATAACTTGTTCTAATGATCAGAGAAATGTGTATAGAAAGATACACAGAAACTACCCCTTATTATTGTTAATTTCCAAAATGGTGGAAATAGTGAATGAGACTGGTCTGTAGTAGACATTTCTGTGCCTTTAAATATTTAAAAATGACATGACATTTTACTAAATTAAAATGTGAAGGCGTGTAGTGGTTATAATAATAATAATAGGTTTGTATTGAGTGTGTATGTGTCTGTGTGTGTGAGTGTGTATGTATGTATTCACAGAACTAGTCTTTAAGCTTAAAAATTGATGGGGCTATAAGTTGACTTTTTCCTTTTTTTTTATAGTAGTTTACATTTCTGTATTTATCTGACAACAAACACAAGGGTTTAATCTTATTTTACATATGGGTTTAATCTTATTTTAGAAATGTTATATTGTTAGAGTTATCCTATGATCTAGCTATACTATTCTAGGACATTTAGCTGAAAGATTACACCTATAACTCATGTTCATTGCAGCTCTATTCACAATATTTGTAATAGTCAAGCAAGGTACCAGCTCAGATGAGCTGCAGCCAATAAATGAATAAAAAAGTTATATTTATTTATATATCTATATATTATCTATATATCACGATCTAATGAAATTTTATCTATTTATCACAAAAAATAAAACTGTTATTTGTGGAAATGGATGGACCTGAAAAATAATCCTATTGAGTTGCAGTAAGTCAGGATTTGAGAGACAAATGATGCAGGTTTTCTCAAGTATGTAAACACACTTGAAACATACAGGGCCATATGGATATGTACAGACAGTTCAATAAAATGAACACCAGAAAGATGAAACATGACTTGTCTGATGGGCAGGGGCAGGAGAGGATTAAAAGGAAGAATCTAATGAGGGAACGTAGGAATGGTAATAGTTGTTGATATAGCTATATTACTCCATTTATACCCATGAAATATGAATAGATTTGAAGAAAACACTGGAGTTTGGTTAAATGTGGGGCAAGAAAAATGATGGAAGAGGTAACCAAGATGTATAATACACATAAATTGACCTCTTAATTTGAAACTCCATTGAGGAAAAAAATGGTAAATGAAATCATATTGCTTTTCTTTTCAGTTAACACCCCTCCCTCCAGCAAAAATTCTGTTTTTTCTTTTTCTTATTAAAAAGGAAGCAAAGCCAGGCTTGATCCTCTGTGATTTCACAGAGGATTTAGTAAAAAAGGTAAAACCCTTCTAGAGTCAAACAACTACTGTTTCAAAACTGCCTTTTTTATATTAGCACAAGATCAATATATATTTTTTATATTTTCTTTATTGAGCTTGCCCAACCTGCAGTGATTTCTTAAGCCTGGTGCAAGGAATAATGGATTTACAGGAGCTTTTGGCCAAGATGACTGCAAAAGTAGGTATCTAAATTTCACTTGCAATGTTTTATTTCTTTCTCTGTCCTATCTGGAATTTAGAGTAATAGGTTGTAATGGAAACATTTTTTAGCCTTGACATCTGCAATATGCTAGTACAAACAAGTTTTATTCTTGCTAGAAATAAGACCACCTATTTTAAGTGTCACCATTCAGGTTCTGATACTATTAGACTGTATTGAAATGTTTTTCTTGCAAAATGCTTTAAAGCAAGAGGTGATATGTATCACCGGTGGATTTTTCTATGAGTGGTATAGAGATTTTTTCCTATTGGTTATTAAACTAATAGTATTATGACATGATGTATGATCAGAGTCACTGCTGCTTATAAAGTAATATGTTTTGGTGTAAGAATAATTGCTAATAATCAGGAAGAAAAAATAGCTATTGTTAGAAACAGACAACAGTCATAGGAAGGTATTATATAAACTTTCTAATGTATGTTTTACTTTCAGAACTGGCTTTGAGTTAAATAGGGGAGGAAGCAAAATAGCCTGCTAAGATCTCCAATTTTTATAACTAGGCACGTGCCCCTTTCTATTACTCACAAAGCAAGCTTTGTGTGAGGACCTATGTTTCTGATGTCTCGTTAGGCTCATAGAGGCAGTGTTGAGCAAAACGTGATTCGTGCTTTAGACATATTTGCATAGATGGACTAATCAAAAGATGTAAATAATTAGGGCATTAATATATATTCATATAGTAGAGATTCATAATGAAAACCTGAGTTTTGAGGAGAAAGGCAGTGAAAAAAAAGACAGACCAGAAAATGTATCTAATGTTATGATACCAATCAGATGTGGACATGAATTCCAGCCTGAGGCCAAGAAAGAATTAGGTTTGGCCTAAGAGACATTATTCTCTGCAAAAGAAAGAATTTTAATAACAATGGAAATGATACATTAATCCCATTCTACCTGCAGCTATGACTGCTTCCTGCCTTTAGCCATGGCACAAGGAAAAAAAAAATGGTGGGTAGGTGTGTGATTGGAGGTTGGGCTGTATCTTGGGCCCATAGATTGTGCCACTAAAAATAACAACATTTCTGCTTCAAACTGGATTTTTTTTTTTTTTTGCCAAGCCATGTCTTTCCTTTTTTCTGTAAAAGATGAGACACTTTTACAAGGAGAAGAATGAGACTGGGCTCGAGATCTGAAGCATGAGCTTTTTACTTCAGAGTGTGGTGAAAATGCCATCCTAGCTTGTGGCATATAGAGGCTTTTATTTTGTATTGTCTGAAGCAGCTTGATATCAATACTGTCAATTATATTTTAGCATGCTACCAAATTTTTGGAACAAGAAACATGCCACACAGTCTCAGTTCTCCATTCTCAGGCTTTGTGAATGCCCCTTTCCTTTCCTATTTTTTCTCATCACAGGGAATCTCATTTTTCTTTCTTTTCTTTGGGGGGGGTGCTATATATTGTCTAGGAGCCACAAAACACCATTATATAAAATGAGCATTTGTGAAGCAGAAAATACTTAATTGTAGGAAATTACTAGCAGAAAATTTAATTCACCTCAAAAGCTCCTTCTCCCAGAACTATGGCAGATTTATAAGTCTGTTCCTTCCAAAACAGATAGAATTATAATTTTATAACTGGTTACTTATTTTTATTGTATATTTTTGAATCTATGATAATCTGGAATAGGTAATTTTTTCCCTATAAATTTCCAGCTAATAGATTTTGAGCTTTGCAAGTCAAGAGGCAAAATTGATAATATTAGGAATATTCTCGTTTTGATCTAACTATAGAATCATTTATAATAATTTAACATATAACCATTGGAAACTGTAAGAATCATTTTTAGGTCACAAAGCTGTATGAAAATATGGCCTGTGGGCCTTCATTTTTCAACCCTTGATCTAGATGAAGGCACACATACTAGGTAAGCTGAGCACTTACTATAAATTCCTTCCAAAGCTTAAGCTTTTTTTAGTCATTGTTATTTTGTTCTCACAATAATTCTGTGAACTCAATTTAATTTATTAGTGTACTTTATGGATGGAAAGAGTGCAGTCCAGAAGTGTTAGATTACTTTCCTAAAGTAGTGGATGGCAGAGCTTAACATATGTGACTTATCCTATGATGAATCATGATGGAGAAAAAGAGGATTGGGAAGAGAAATAAAAAAGAAAAATGATGTAGAATGATGGATAGGGAGAAAATAGGGGCTGCTGCCAGAAGAATAAAAAGAAGAAAGGAAAGGGAGAATTCACGTCTGATCTCATTCTTCAGCAGAGGTAAAGTTTTCACATGGCATCTGCTGGGAGAGAATGTGAATGATGCTTGTAGAAACTTAGCAAGAAGCAAGTCTGGGCAAAACCAAAGACTCTTAACTCATATATTTTGGGTATAAACTGCTTGTTTTTCTTGAAACATTGAAGGAAGTCTTTAAAATCCTGTATTGACATTGTTGATACTTCTCTGAAGGCCATTCAGGACCATTACATTTTATAATTTATTGCTCAGAAATAGTCTATATGCAAAACCAAGACAAGATTTCTATGTTACCATGTTAACACATTTGTTAAAAGCCCCCCTTTCACAACACTCAATAATGTTAAGCCAAATGAAAACGATGCCCTAGCCTTATGCATTATCTAAAGCTAGGTACTGAATAGTCCAGCTTGTAAGATACAATGGGACAAATGAAATATTTTGAAATTTACTTGTCAATCATTGATTCAGAATAGTCCCATAGATAGGAATGACACTTTCATCAGTTTTCTATTGAATATGCCTTTAAGATCAAAATTATTTATAATGAATTAGACATCTGTGAACTTCACTTTATAAAAACTTATAGGAAGATATGTAAACATATTTAGTGTTTTAGTTTCATGTATAATCATGTTGAAAAATTTTCTCAAAAAGTCCCCATGGAAATACATGCATAACTTAAAATGGAAGAGAAAGGCAAAGTAACTTTCATGTAAGTTTAAACTTTGGTCCCAGTTCTGCCAGCACAACTTGTTGAAGAGGTTGTCTTTTTTCCATTCTATTTGTTTGGCTCCCTTGTCAAAGATTAGCTGGCTATAGGTCTGTGGTTTAATATCTGGGTCCTCAGTTCTATTCCATTGGTCTTCAGGCCTGTTCTTGTGCCAGTACCAAGCTGTTTTGATAATTATAGCTCTGTAATAGAGTCTAAAGTTTGGAATTGAAATTCCTCTTGTGCTGTTCTTTCTGCTAAGAAGTGTTTTTGCTATACGGGGTCTTTTATTATTCCATAGAAAATTTTGGATTGCCTCTTCTATTTCTTTAAAGAATGCCATTGGGATATTAATGGGTATTGCGTTGAATTTGTAGATAGCCCTTGGCAAGATTGTCATTTTCACAATGTTGATTCTTCCAATCCAGGAGCATGGGAGGTTTTTCCATTTCCTTAGTTCTGCTTTAATTTCCTTTTTTAGGGTTTTAAAGTTTTCATGAAAAAGGTCCTTTATATTCTTAGTTAAGCTAATTCCTAGGTACTTTATTTTCTTTGAGGCTATTGCGAAAGGCGTTGCTTTCCTGATTATTGTCTCATTCCTCTCACTGTTGGCGTAGAGGAAGGCAGTTGATTTTTGAGGGTTAATTTTATAGCCTGCTACCCTTCCAAAGATTTGAATCAGCTCAAGGAGCTTGGGAGTAGAGTCTAGAGGATTCTTTAAATACAGAATCATGTCATCTGCAAAGAGGGATAGTTTTACTTTGTCTTTCCCTACTTGGATCCCCTTTATGCTTGCTTCTTGCCTTATTGCACTGGCTAGGAATTCTAGTACTATGTTAAAGAGGAGTGGAGAGAGTGGGCATCCTTGTCTTGTTCCTGATTTTAGAGGGAATGGCTTTAGCTTTTCACCATTAAGTGTAATACTAGCTGTGGGTTTGTCATACACAGCCTTTATTATATTGAGGAATGTTCCATGGACTCCTAGTTTCTCCAGAGCTTTTAACATAAAGGGGTGTTGGATCTTGTCAAATGCCTTTTCCGCGTCTATTGAGACAATCATATGATTTTTGTCCTTGCTCCTGTTGATGTGTTGAATTATATTAATTGATTTGCGTATGTTGAACCAGCTTTGCCTCCCTGTGATGAATCCGGTTTGATCATAGTGTATAATTTTTTTGATGAGTTGTTGTAGACGGTTGGCCAGTATTTTGTTGAGAAGTTTTGCATTGATGTTCATCAAAGAAATAGGTCTATAGTTCTCTTTCTTTGATGAATCTCTGTCTGGTTTGGGGATGAGGGTTATACTGGCTTCATAGAATGAGTTTGGTAAGGAACCTTCATTTTCAATTTCGTTGAAGAGCTTGAGGAGTATGGGTGTGAGCTCTGCTTTGAAGACCTTATAGAATTCAGCTGTGAATCCATCTGGCCCTGGGATTTTCTTAGGTGGAAGTTCTCTTATTGCCATTTCTATTTCAGTGCTTGAAATAGGCCTGTTTAGTTGGGTTAGTTCTTCTTGGTTCAGTGTGGATATGTTAATATTGGAATTCATCCATTTGTTCTAGATTCTCAAATTTGTTGGCATAAAGGTTTGAGAAGTATTCCCTCATGATACTCTGGGTCTGGATCTTAGTTAAGGAATTATCTTAACTAAGAATATAAAGGACCTTTTTCATGAAAATTTAAAACCCTGAAAAAGGAAATTAAAGCAGAACTGAGGAAATGGAAAAACTTCCCATGCTCCTGGATTGGAAGAATCAACATTGTGAAAATGACATCTTGCCAAGTGCTATCTACAAATTCAACGCAATACCCATCCATATCCCAATGTCATTCTTTAAGAAAATAGAAGAGGCAATCCAAAATTTCATATGGAATAATAAAAGACCCTGCATAGCAAAAACACTTCTTAGCAGAAAGAACAGCACAAGAGGAATTTCAATACCAAACTTTAGACTCTATTACAGAGCTATAATTATCAAAACAGCTTGGTACTGGCACAAGAACAGGCCTGAAGACCAATGGAATAGAACTGAGGACCCAGATATTAAACCACAGACCTATAGCCAGCTAATCTTTGACAAGGGAGCCAAACAAATAGAATGGAAGAAAGATAGCCTCTTCAACAAGTTGTGCTGGCAGAACTGGTTAAGCACATGCAGAAAACTAAAGTTGGATTCTTCATTGTCCCCCTGCACTAGAATTAACTCCAAATGGATCAAAGACCTGGAGGTAAAAGCTGACACACTGAAAACTTTACAAGAAGGAATGGGAGATACAGTAGGCCTCCTTGGCACAGGTAGAAACTTTTCTTAATAAGGACCAAGTATCACAGCAAATAAGAGAAAGGCTGGATAAGTGGGACTGCATTAAACTGCAGAGCTTTTGTATGGCAAAGGACATAGCTAGTAAATTAATTAGGAAGCCTACAGAGTGGGAGAAGATCTTCACCAACCATACAACAGACAAAGGCCTCATATCTAAGATATATCAACAGCTCAAAAAATTGAATCACTCCAAAACTAATCTCCAAAGTAACAACCATCCCATTAAAAGATGGGCCAAAGACTTAAAGAGAGTCTTCTCTGAAGAAGAAACAAAAATGGCCTATAGGCACATGAAGAAATGCTCAACATCTCTGGTCTTAAAAAAACGCAAATCAAAACAACTTTATGATTCCACCTCACTCCATTTAGAATGTCCAGGATCAAGAAAACTAATAAATACAGATGCTGGAGGGGATGTGGCCGGGAGGGATCACTACTACACTGTTGGTGGGAGTGCAAACTCATTCAACCACTATGGAAAGCAGTATGGCACTGTCTCAAAAGACTAAACATAGAGCTCCCCTATGACCCAGCAATTCCACTACTTGGCATTTACCCAACCATCCAGAAACTAGGGCATACTAAATCCACTAGCACATCAATGTTCATTGCAGCATTATTCACCATAGCAAAAATATGGAACCAACCTAGATGTCCCTCATTTAATGAGTGGATCAACAAGATGTGGTATTTGTACACAATGGAATTCTATGCTGCTGTCAGAAAAAACATCACCCCATTTGTTAGGAAATGGAAAGTCTTAGAAAAAATCCTATTAAGTGAAGTAAGCCAGACTCAAAGGAACTTAGGCTCAATGGTTTCCCTCATTTGTCATAATCAGTAGAAACCTTGGGCTCTACTAGCAGAGATCTGCAATAGAGCAAAACCTTGATACATAAGGCCATATAGTATGAAGCTAATTGAAAAGACCTCCAGGATATTGAAACAAAAGCCATATAATGAATGATTGTTGTCCTTAATGTACTATGTTATCTCTAATCTCTTTTGCTGTCCCTTGGTTATCTCATATTGTTATAGTATCTCACTTTGTTATCTGATATATTGGATTTATTTGTATTTGGTTATTTGAAATTGGATAGGGAAGGGGGGGAAACTAAGACGGGGGCGGTGGAGGGGATGGGTAATGGGAACCAAGACATCTGAAAGGGTATCAATATATGTGAATTAATGCACCTTCTATCTGGCAAATATCATGTAACCCTTTTATTAATTACAATAAAAAATATAAAAAATGACTAAAAACCCCCCCAAATATTTGTCTAATCATAAAATACATATTTTCTTATAAAAAGAAACATTAAAAAAAAACTTTGGTCCCAATTACTAAGCAGAAACGGAATTCTAGGCAACTGGGCTGGACCCGTAGAAAAGTACTTTTTTAGCTAATAGAAGCAAAATACAGGCATAAATCAAAGGAGGATGACTGTCCTAGAAGTTTCTAAGCCCACACTAAAATCTCAGGTTTTACCACTGATTACAACATAGACTTCTTAAAAGTCAAACCAGCATTTCAGAAAGGAAAAGTGAGGAAATTTGCCCCAAGACTTAAGCTACCTACCCAGGCATTACTAGGCCAAGGCAAAGGCCAGAGGACTAACTGCCTGGTAGAACAACATATTACTAGCCAGAGGAGAATATTGTTTGGGAGGGAGGAAGGAAAGAAGGAAGGAAGGGAGGGAGGGAAAGGAAGAAAGAAAAAAGAAAGAAAGGAAAAGAAAGAAAGAAAGAATACTTTCAGAATGGAAGTCATAAAGCAAGAGATACATGATCCAGAATAGTTTTAGGTCTTAATCTACTTTTTTAACCAGTCATGGGCCTTTTCTACTCAAGGCTTTCTATGAGCCATATTGAAATGAACTCCAAGAAATGGAACCGATGAATTTTTTTTTTGTATACTGTTTATGGTTGGTTATTTCTTTTCTCTTCTTTCTTTCCTTTTTCTTTTTTTTTGCCAGTCCTGGGCTTTGAACTCAGGGCCTAGACACTGTCCTAGGGCTTTCTCAAAACTAGTGCTCTACCACTTGATCACTTACAGATTTTTCTGTGTATGTGGTATGGAAGAATCAAATTCAGGGCTTCATGCATGCTAGAAAAACACTCTACCACTAGACTAGCTCCAGGTCCTATTGTTAATTCCTTTTTCATTCTATACCCACCCTTTGGTTTATTCCTTGTTGTCACTGCTTTTTATTTCTGTTCTCTTTCTGTTTTATATAAGTTTATCTGATTTGAGGAAGGAAACAGGAATCACAGAACTGGTGAGACAAAGGGTAAATCAATGTAACAATGATATTGACTAGACACAATGTTGGAATTAAACTTTTTACACCTTGTGGATGAGGGGAGTAGAGGGAAAGTGGGTAAAAATGAGAGAGAGGATGACACTGTTCAAAAAGAAATGTACTCATTACCTTAGTTATAAAACTGTAACCCTTCTGTAATCATCTTTACAATAAAATGTTAAAAAAAAGAAATAGTCTATATACCATGAATAGACATTTAAAAATATTTTCAACACAGACCTCTCCCTCTCCATTCTATTTAGAGCTAAGGTATGGACAGGAAGCCTTTATACATTAGGGGGGCTACCACCCTATCCCTTGAGCCACAGCCCCACTTCATGTTTTCTAATGATTAATTGGAGATAACAGTTTCATGTTCTTTAGTGACTGGGCAGGCTTTGAATCTCGTTCCTCAGATCTCAGCCTCCTCAGTAGCTAGGATTACAAGCATGAGCTACTGCACCCTGCTGGGATGCTTTTCAAAAAATCTATTTATGTTGAATGCAGCATTCTGTTTGCTTCAATACATGAAATCCATTAGGGTATCTCATCAACCTCTTGGTAGAAATATACGTATAATTTATGCTTTTGTCAGGAGCCTGTAGATGTGAAGATGAATGGGAAGTTAAATTTGGTTCCTTGAAACAGAGGGAATACAATGGTCTAAGTCCATTTGCCTATGGCTCAATCAGCCAATTGTGGCAAGGCTTATTTGAAGGGGTTAGAGCTGAAGCTTGGCAGATTGCTTTGAATTGTCCAGAAGACTGGATAAGCACATGTCATCCAAATCAAAGTAGAGCTAGAGATGGTGTTTTGGGATCAGACCAAAGTAATACTGAGTATTATTTTTATCACTTTTCTGAGATGTCTGTAGCTTTGAGTAAAGTAGTACTTCTTCTGGTTGCTGTTTTCCCACCTATAAAACAGTGATAATTATCCTTTTTTTCCTGTAAAAATTCCATGACAGCAGACAAATGAAATTTGAAGCAAAAGTAAACCCTATAAATAGACTAAGTGGTGACTGTTGTTGATTTTCATGGTCAAACCTAGAAAATGAATGGTCAACCACAAAGGAACAATAGTCCCTAACAAGATACACATCTTTGCCAGTGTTTAGGCCTTATACACTAGCAGAGACTGGGTTGTTGCAAGCCCTTGGTATATAACATACACTGACAGGTCTTGCAAAACTGCACAAAGTCTTCATCCTCCAATCATAATTGAAACTCTGGCACTCTCCTGGAGAGCAAGCCCAGTGCACAATCTGGATAGCAATTGTTAGCCAAAGCCAGATTAAACCAGACAGAAATAAATCCCAGGGGTCTACTTAGGATGACTCATTGTTCTTTTTCTCCTTTTAGAGTTGATGGTGCTGGAAAATGAAGGCACCCTTGCTTGAGACAATATATATTATAGCAAGCAGCTTATACTCACTCACATTCAGATGTCAGAGACTAGGGTAGACGAGAGACCTCTTGAGAAATCCTGACATTCTGACAAAACCAGACCTCTTCAAGCAGAGAAGGTGCATAGAGGTTACCCACAGTATCAAACCCCGCTTTTTGTTGTTGCTCTCTTGACCCCTTTAAGAGCCACGAGATTCCACAACTCTATGGTTTACTGTCAAGTTCCCCCAGGTGGTTTCATTACTGTGGGAACCACATACCTGTTAGGTCAGGTATATTGTCATAGGTTCAGGAAATAGTGTCTTGATCTCCAACTTCACTGCTGTCATGACCTCATTCTATCTCCAGTTTGGGAATTTCTTGGTTGATTTTGCTTCCATCTTTGACAAATCTATGTGGTCAAATCAAGCAACACCTGAAGTGACATTTCAACTTATAGCATTTTCTTTTGAGATCTTATTGTTTTGGACTCAGTTATGACTTTCCAATTAAACTTAAAAATTTTTTAAAATAGGAATTTCATTCCCCCCCATCATCTATGTAGCAAACACCAAGTAGTACTGGCAAGACAAAATGAAGTCTACCCTGTGACTAATGTAGCAGATACATTCATTGCCCTCTCTCTGTACAAAGGGCCTCTGCTGTCTCTCTTTCCATGTGTAGAGTTAAGAATAAGTAATAGAGCCAGTGGTCACTGAGATGAATTCACAAATAAAGATGAAACCAAATAAGACTATAGGTCTGATACCATATCTACTTTGAATCTATTCTCAGAGAGAAGGCAGATAGTATGGAAATCACTTTTGGAAATAACATATAAATTTATCATACTAATACCAATGACAAAAATGCAATTCATTTTTCAAATCAGAGTTATTTTCTCCTTTATTATTGTTATAGACTTTATGGGGGGTGAAGAAGGCAAGATTACATATTAAATGCCTTTGAAAAGTTTTTTTTTTTGCCTTGAGATCTTGTTGCATTTGTATCTATTGGGTTCATTATTCTTGTTATTACAATAGAGATAAGGTATTTTTCAATGCTGTCAGTAAAGGCTAAATATACATTTAAAAAACCCCAAATATATGAAGGAAAACAAAATGCACTGCATTAAAACCCATGTTTTCCTCAGGAATAGAATCCTAGAGATGAACACAGCTCAGCTTTGTTGGATCAGTACTGATAATTGCCAGTATTAACCTTAAGCAAGACCTTAGAATTTTAGGGAACTTAGATAGATACTGAATTTCTTTGGGGATCATGTAGTCTTTAAGAAGCTTCCTTCTGGAGTTGCCAAAAGTTTTCTGAGCAATGAAGAGTCCTTGCTCTCACAAGCAGAGACTACATCATGAGTTACTTTTAGAAGATAGTTGGATTCAGTTAAACTATTTTTTATTTGATCATAGGTCATATGTTAATCATAGTCTTATGTAGGAACTACTGTAGTGATAACAAGTAATAAGTTCTTAGCACCCACTTATTATCTCTGATCTCTATATATAGTTGATCTACTTAACCTCAAAAAATTCTTAGAAGTAGATTCTATCTGTATTTCTTAAAGAATTCCCACAGATCTTAATTATCACAGATTCTAGAAACTCAATGACTAGGCTAGAGTTTTAAGTAAAAAAAAAGAAAAAGATTTGTTATTGGGTGATTGTATGTATTTGAAGGGGCTCTAGGAAGATATTTTTTCATCCACAGTCACCTTAGTTCCATGTTGTTTGTGGTTGATGTAGGAACCTAGTTGGTCTTTTCTCTGCCCTTTGCCATTTCTCACAAAGGTGAACAACAATCAAGTTTCCTGAGAAATCCCAAAAGTCTGGAGAAAGAAGATGTAATAAATGCTAAGCCTGTAGGAGAGAAATACAAATGGATCCAATTCCAGAGAGCAGTTCTCTTATGAGGAACAGTGAAATACACATTGAATGAGACCATGGAAGGGGCTTGGAATGATTGCTCAGGCTCAACCACTATGTAGAGTAGTTTGTGGGACAAAAGACTGAAATGATTTATATGGAGAAAACACTCAATACACATAAATGTGACTGGGAAGGAAAAGATAAACTTAGGAATTTAGGAGTATGAACTTTTGGTAATGGCACCTACCCTGAGAAGCTTCTGGAAGAAACTAGGTGATGTAGAGCCAGAAGAGGGGAATGAGGAATGGCTAGGAGAGAGAGAGATGGCAGGAGCCATACCACGAGGAGTTGTTAAGGAAAACCTCACAGTCCAAGAAAGCTCAGGTGTACAGAAATTAGATAGAGATATTTCATAGCTCCAGCCCAGAAAGTTTTTTCAAATATTAGGGCTGGCTGAAAAAGAAGTGACGTGGCGAAGGGGAGCGAGAGCTTTCTTCAGAAGATAATATTCATTCCTTCCACCTCTGGGGATGTGCAGATTCTTCAGAAATTTCTCATAAGAGAAGAAGCAGTCAGTTCCTGACTTGTAAACCCTAACACTCTGGCAAATATGGGAGGAGTATGGAGAGGATAGTAGAGAATAAATGTAAATATTGCAATTGGTTCTAGAGAACATATTCATTATAAGTACATCTATGTAGACTTGAGCTGAAAGCACTCACCTTTCTGAGTTCACATGTGGCTTCAGAGGTACAGTTTCATGTCTCATTTGGTGTTCATTAGACCATAGGAACCAATATGTCTTCCCTATCAAGTAATTTTATCTTGTGTTAAACACAACAACCCCCCCCCCGAAAATGAAACAAAGCAACAGCTCCTGCTAAGAACCAGTGAGTTATCCTAAGAATTCCCCCCTCACTCTGCTTGGATATGTATTTTTTTTTTGCTGTAATAGCTTAGTTAAGACAACACAATTGAATGGCACAAATCACACTCAGTTACTCTCTCTTCCTCTCTTTAACAGCTAAATTATGCAGAGACAAGACTTAGTCAATTGGAAAACTGTCATTGTGAGAAGACCTGTCAAGTGAGTGGACTGCTATATCGTGACCAAGACTCTTGGGTTGATGGTGACCAGTGCAGGAACTGCACATGCAAGGTAAGCTCAATTATAAATAGAACACAGAGCAGTTTTAAGAACGTGAGCTCATTATTTACAGTGTAATTAGACTCCTTAATATCTAACATTGACTCCTTTAGACCCATCACCTCTTAGCAATCTAAGCAGTTGTGAATCTATTACTGGAGAATTGTCATTTCTTATATAAAAACTCAGACATTTAAATGTCATCCCTCTTGATTTATTATCATTTTATTTTTGTATTATTATTATTATTATTATTATTATTATTATTTTGTGCTAGTACTGAGGCCTGAAGTAATTCAGGTTCTGGGCTCTGTTCTTTAGCTGTTTGTTTCACTCAAGGCTGGTTGCTATACCACTTGAGCAACAATTCTACTTTTGGCTTTTTAATGATTAATTGGAGATAAGAGTCTCATGGCCTTTCCTTCTGGGCTGGCTTTGAATCTTGATACTCAGATTTTAGTCTTCAGATTAGGTAGGATTACAGGTGTGAGGCATTGGTGCCTGGTTTGGGTCTAATACTGACAAACTTGTTATTGCAAATTTCAAAGTGGAACTTGAGAGAAAGGTAGAAAGTCCTCTGATTCTCTTGTAGCTTAATAGCTAGATTATCTCTGTTAGAATGAGCTCCAAAAAGGTATAATTAGTCTCTGCATGTTTTTATTGTAATTTGGAAGGTATATATCATTTATTTCAAGGAATTGTGGGGCATTTCCCTCATTCTCTGCTTTTCTGGATATCCATCCTTTGTAGACACATTTCAGGGAATTACAAGAGCACTGTACAGAAATTAGTATGTAAACCCTGTCTTGCTGAAATGACTTGATAAATATCTGAAGAATGCCATTGTTTGTCCACGAAAATACAAAATGGATTGTTAGAGCCTCAAAAATGATTGACAGGGTCTGCAAAAGGTGCTATTTATGTTCTTGTAAAAATAGGCTTTTTGTTTGCGGCCTAATCTACTTAGTCCACATGGGCAGGTGGGATGAAGCCAGTGATGTATATCAGAAAAGTAATTGAGGTGATGTGGGTTCATTTGAGCTGGAAAAACACTTGATTTGTGGTCATGGAGTGGACTGGGAATTCCTCACACTGCTTCTGTTTCCCTGATGAGGTTTGGGAAATGAGATGTGAACTTTTTTTTTTTTTTTTACAAAAGAACCATTCAAAGCATATTCCTGAGTTTCCCTCTGCTGTCTTTCTTTGTTCAGAGTGGTGCCGTGGAATGCCGAAGAATGTCTTGTCCCCCTCTAAATTGCTCCCCTGACTCTCTTCCTGTGCACATTGCCGGCCAGTGTTGTAAGGTCTGCCGACGTAAGTACTGACTTGAGGGTTCCAGTGGTCCTGGGTGCTTTGAGATTAATCTATGTTTTCTTCTATTTTTTCAATACCTTATGGATTGGCACTGAAGAAACAAAGCACAGGCAGTTGCTGTCATATTAAATGTACGATCAAAGAGTTCCAAGATATTAATTACTTTTGCTATGGCAGATAATGTTACCTGAAATTACTTTCCCCTCCAGAAAATTCCTTTTATTAACTCTAATGACTGTTTTCACATGCTCAATGGTGCTAACATTTTTTTTCTTTAAATAAGGATTAGATCTAGGGCTAAACAACTGGGTGGGATTAAATTAGACAACACAAGGCATTGGCTTGTCCATGTAATACAAAGACTTAACAATCCCTGTCACTTTTGTGTTTCAGTTTCTTCAAATGAAATAGTGAAGATAAGAACTTATGATTTGAAATAATTCTTATGTACCTTATCCAGTGCTGGATTACAATTTTATGCTATTATTCTACCTTGTAGGAAGCATAGGCTTAAGGAAGGTAATTTCCAGGGTCAAAAGGCTGGTGAAATATCAAACTAGTGTTTTCTTATTTTTGTTTTTCCTGTCAATACTACTTAAACTTACAGCCTTGCACTTGCTAGGCTGGTGCTATACCATTTGCACTGCACATCTAGCCTCTATTTTGTTAGTAGTTTGTGTGTGTGTGTGTGTGTGTGTGTGTGTGTGTGTGTGTGTGTGTATGTGTGTGTGTGTGTGTGTGTGTATGTATCTGCACGCACATGAATAAGCATGTGTGTGCTGGTCCCTGGGCTTGAAATGAGGGCCTGGGTACTATCTCTGAGCTTCTTTTGTTTAAGACTAACACTGTAGCACTTGTGCCACAGCTCCATTCCCAGAGATTCACCTATTTTCCTGTCCAGGCTGGCTTCCCACTTCAATCCTCAGATCTCAGTCTCATAAATGGCTAGGATTACAGGCATGAGGTACTGGTGCCCAGCTTCTTAGCTATTTTTTTAAGATAGGCCTTTTCTTTCAGAATGGGCCTGTAATCTTAGTCTCACTCAGCCTCCCTGGTAGCTAGGATTATGGGACATGAAACACCAGCACTTGGGCAAACTACATTTGCTGACGCGTCTTTACATTAAGTCACACAGTCGTCCACAGGCAGATGACTGATCATGCCATCATATTTACTGAGTGGTTTCAGAAGGAACATTATAACACTTCTCCTTATACTGTCATCGGAACACACTGCCTGCCTGGGAGGTATACTTGGAGTTGGTGTAGTGAAGAAAACTTTCTCATTTCTGCTTCAAAAGCTTGTAGAAGTCCTATCTGGCAATCCCAACAGCTCAGAGGTCCAGATGTTGAGTTGTAGTTAAATGATTAATGAAAAGATAGTTCTCAGTAGGCACATTTTATTCTTTCCAGTTGATATATATATATAAATATACATACATATATATATACATATATATGTCAGTAGGGGAAGAATTTGAAAAATGATGAAAGATTTATTAAAACTATGGATTTACTTTTGTCTGTCATTTTGTTTTCTGCACAGATGTGTAAATATTTAGACATATTTGCTTAAACTTGGAAGGAATAAGTCCTTCAGTTGTTTTATATTTTAACCCTTTAATTTTTCTCTTTAGATTATTTTTAAAACAATCAAAATTATAAAAGCATGTTGTTCTTGACTGGCATGTTGTACTGATGATGGCGTACTTGTTTTGTTTGGAAAACAAATTATCCTGATAATTACCTACAGGATAACAATTTTAACATAATTTTTCTCTCTCTTCCTTCCCTCCCTTTCCTTCTTCCTTCCTTCTTTTCCTTCCTTCCTTCCTTCCTTCCTTCCTTCCTTCCTTCCTTCCTTCCTTCCTTCCTTCCGTACTACAATTTGAACTCAGGGCCTCACATTATCAAAACATTATGTTTATTTCATAACATGAACAAATCCAGAGGTTTAAGTACTGATGGGAAATTTATACAATATCACTTACATAGAAACAGCTATCTTTGAAATTTCAAGGATTTAATTTTCATAATCCATTTTGTGTGCATTGGTGTGCAGTTCCAGTCATACTCTGCAGTTTTATATCTTATCTTGTTGATTTACCATTATCAGTCAAGTGTTTCCATGTCTTTTGAAGAAACTTTGTATCATTTAATTTTAATGAGTCTTATAATCTCTTGTAGTTTGTCTGCTGTATAACTTGCTTAACTGTTCCCTAACTATCGGATGTCTAGGTTGTTTTCCATTTTTTTTACTACTATAAATTCATCTTCATTAATGCATTTGCTATAGACAGTGTATTTTTTATATTTTATTTATTCTGTATTTTCTAAAGAAAAAATTGTCCACAGTAGCTGGACGCCAGTGGCTCATAGCTATAATTCTAGCTACTCAGGAGGCTAAGATCTGAGGATTGTGGTTCAAAGCAAGCCCGGGCATGAAAGTTCATGAGACTCTTATCTCCAGTTAACCACCAGAAAACCAGAAGTGGCACTGTGGCTTAAGTGGTAGAGTGCTAGCCTTGGGCTGAAGAGGTTAGGGACAGCGCATAGGCTAAGAATTCAAGTCCCATGACTGCACCGTAGAAGAATGAATAACTGGATCAAAGCTTGACAGTTTTAGTGTCTTTGATACAGATCACTAAGTTATCTTCCTATGTGATTGTCTGTCCCATACAACTGATGTGGAATGATTACTTTTTTTCTTTATTGTACTATTTGAGAGTTCTAAACCTTTAACATTATTTTAGAAAGTAATCTGGTTTTACAAGATAATAATATTCATGCTATGTGAAACATTAATATTGGCTTTTTTCCTCTTTATTTGTATAGAACACATATCAATTTAATTAGGTGCCATTAATTTTCTGAGCAGAAAATTAACAGTTTAATGTATTCCAAGTTTAATAAAGTGGGACTCTGTAAATTATTATGATTGCTACTTGGTCAGGTACTTGTAGCTCCTGTCTTTAATCCTAACAACACAGAAGCCCGAGCTCTGTAGATCAAGGTTTCAGGAAAGTCTTTGAGACTCTTATCTCCAATGAACTGCCAGAAAAACAGAAGTGGTGCTGTGGTAGAGTACAAGCCTTGAGTGAAAAGCTCAGGGACAGCATCTAGCCCCTGAGTTCAAGCCCTATCATTGAGTTAGAAAAAAAAACACACAAAGATAGGAAGAAAGAAAAGAAAGCAGAATGAAGTGGTTCACACCTGTAATACTAACTCCTCAGGATGCTGAAAGTCCATGAAACTCATCTCCAATAAACTAATCAGAAAAAGTGACAAGTAACACTGTGGCTCAAGTGCTAGAACTAGCCTTGAGTACAAATGGCTCAGGCACAGTGCCTAGGCCCAAAGTTCAAGCTCCTGGATTAGTCAAAAAAAGAAAAGAATCATTTCTTAAGGAAAAATTTTTTTTAAAAAAAATTACACAACTTTAGTGATTAAAACACTGACAACCTCTGGCTTCAAGAAATTTTGTCTTCAGCTTTTGTTGTAGAGCCTGGGATCAACCTAGGGTTTTGCACGTAGGAGGCAATTGCTTTAACACTGAGCCCCTTAATTCCTCAGAAGTTTTACTAGTTTTTAATATAATAGAAATAATATTGAATAGAAATATAAATTTAGCAGCTTCTGAGTAAGGGTGCATAGAACAGTGGTGGGAGAGCCCTCCCTGATAACAGAAAAGCTCAATTTTGAGTGAGAGATAAGGTTTGGAAATGTCCAAATTTTAAGTGCAATGCCATTAGACATCTGTAGGGGGCCTGGTTAGAGTAGAGAGGAATGCTGGGGAAAGGAGGAGGAGGACACAGGTAGATGCTCCTGCAAGAGGAGCTAAGTAGAGACTTTGTAGACTTGTATGGATGGCTAGAATGGGTTGTTCTGTGGGTAGAAGAGAGGAGAATAGAGACAGATATGAGTTCTTAACCAGAGTCAGGAGAATTCTTAGAAAATTTCAAATAGCTTCACAGCAGGGGCGGGGAAATGATGGAGAATGTACTTGAGTTGTTCCTATCAAAGATAATAAATATGTAAGGCAACACACATATTGATTAGCTGAACTCAGTCATTTTAATCTGTACATATTTCAAAGAATCATATTGTACATTATGGACATAAACAATTTAGACAATAACAGTAATAGTAAAATATAAAAGGAAAAATGATACAAAGAACAGAATATAGTTTAAGACGCATGAATAGCGTAAAGTTGTTTTTAACAAAGTTTGGCACTAAGAATTGCTTCGTTTATATATGTATTTTTAAGTGTTTGCTTTTCTTGGCACTAGGGTCTTATTCCATAGCCTAGGATGACTTTGAATTTGTTACACTCCTTTCTCAGCCTCTGTAATGGTTTATTTCTCATTGAATCCATTCACATGTGATATTATGGATATACTTAGAATGACTATTTTTTTGCTTTATGACTCCCAGCCTTCAGTTTATTATTTTAACTTTTTTCCATATTGCTGGAGAGTCATGTCTAGTCAGTTTTTTTCATATATAAACCAAAGCTATTCCTCATCCATTTACAACTAGAGATAATAAAATAATAACAAAAAGATAAACTATTCCTAAGTTTTGTTAGGTTTAAGTATGACCATATTGTAGGAACACCAATCAAAGGTATTATTCTGACTCAGGCAAGTAAAGCCACTGTACATAAGTGAATTGCTTTGTCTGTTGACTTCCTAGGGGTTCATGCATTTGTCACAGCCTCAGGAGATTCAGTTTCTTAGACAAGAACATCCTTTTGGAAACAAGAAAGAATTTTATCTAAGCATTCTTGACAGTCCAGGATGTGGAACAGGAGTTTTCATTTCCCAAATGTTTTTACAGGCATTTTCCTTGTTCATTAGCTTTCATTGCTGTGACAGATACCTGAGATAAACAATTTAAATGAGGAGGGATGCATTTTTGTTTACAGTTGCAGAGGTTTCAGTTTAATTTTTAGAAATAATATTGCTTTGACCACTTCATGGACTGCCATCCATGTATAGATAGCTTCTTTTTGAGTAGGCAATGACCTTTTTTTCTTTTAAAAAACAGCTATTTATTTATTTTATTATATATTTTTTAAAATTTTTATTGTAGGGATAATGTATAGATGGTTAACAGTTACAATTGCCAGGTAGTAGGGGCATAGATACCCTTTCTCATGTTTTTGTACCCATATCCCTCCCTCTAGCCCCTTCCAATCATCTTGTTTTTCCCCCTTCCCTTTCCTATTTCAAATAAACGTATATACAAAGTTGGATACAGTAACAATATGAGATTAACCAAAGGACAAAAAAGAGACGAGAAATAACATAATACATTAAGAAAAACAATCACACAAGATAAGCCTATTGTTTCCATATCCTAGAGAACCTTTCATTTAGTCTCATCCTATATGACCTTATGTACCTAGGTTTTGAGCTATTGTAATCCTCTGCTAGGAGAGTCCTAGATGTGTACTAATTATTACAAAAGAGGAAAACCATTCCTTTGGGTCTGGCTTACTTCGCTTAATATGATTTTTTTCAAAGTCTTTCCATTTCCTTACAAATGGGGTAATGTCATTCTTTCTGAAGGCTGCATAGAATTCCATTGTGTATAAGTACCACATCTAATCATCTAATGAAGGGCATCTGGGTTGGTTCCATATCTTAGCTATGGTAAACAATACTGCAACAAACATTGTTGTACTAGTGGCTTTAATATGTCCTTACTTCTGGACATTTGAAAAAATGTCAAGGAGTGGGATTGCTGGGTCATAGGGGAGCTCTATGTTTAGTCTTTTGAGGAATGGCCATACTGCTTTCCAGAGTGGCTGAACGAGTTTACACTCCTACCAACAGTGTAGTAGTGATCCCTCCTGGCCATATCACCACCAGCATCTGTTGTCATTAGATTTCTTGATCATGGCTATTCTAACTGGAGTGAGGTGGAATCTCAAAGTTATTTTGATTTGCATTTCTGTTATGGCCAGAGATGTTGAACATTTCTTCATGTGTCTATAGGCCATTCTTAATTTCCTCTTCAGAGAAGTCTCTCTTTAAGTCTTTAGCCCACCTTTTAATGGGATGGTTATTTCTGTGAAGATTTAGAGAGATTCATTTTTTAGCTATAGGTATATTTTAGATATGAGGCCTTTGTCTGTTGTATGGCTAGTAAAGATCTTCTCCCACTCTGTGGGCTTTCTATTTAACTTGCTAGCTATATCTTTTGCCATAGAGAAGCTCTGCAGTTTAATGAAGTCCCATTTGTCCAAACATTCTTTAATTTGTTATGTTTCTGGGTCTTCATTAAGTGTATCTCCTGTTCATTCTTGTAAGGTTTTCAGGGTATCTGCTTTTACCTCAAGGTCACTGTTTCATTTGGAATTAATTCTGGTACAGGGTGACATAGAAGGATCCATCTTTAGTTTTCTGCAGATGCTTAACCAGTTCTACCAGCACCACTTGTTGAAGAGGCTGTTTTTCTTCCATTCTATTTTTTTGGCTCCCTTATCAAAGATTAGGTGGCCATAGGTCTGCGGATTGGTTTCTGGGTCTTCAGTTCTATTCCATTGGTCCTCAGACCTGTTCTTGTGTCAGTACCAAGCTGTTTTGGTTACTATACCTCTGTAATAGAGTCTAAAATTTGGTATTGCTATTCTTCCAGTGCTGTTCTTTCTGCTAAGGATTGTTTTTACTATATAGGGTCTTTTATTATTCCATATGAAATTTTGGATTGCTTCTTCTACTTCCTTAAAGAATGACATCGGGATATTGATGGGTATTGCATTGAATTTGTAGATAGCCCTTGGCAAGATTGCCATTTTCATGATGTTAATTCTTCCAATCCAGGAGCATGGGAGGTTTTTCCATTTCCTCAGTTCTGGTTTAATTTCCTTTTTCAGGTTTTTAAAGTTTTCATCATAAAGGTCCTTTACATTCTTAGTTAAGTTAATTCCTAAATACTTTATTTTCTTTGAGGCTATTGCAAAAGGAGTTGCTTTCCTGATTGTTGCCTCATTCCTCTCATTTTTGGCATGCAGGAAAGCCATTGATTTTTGAGGGTTAATTTTATACCCTGCTACTTTGCCAAAGTTTTGAGTCAGCTCAAGTAACTTGAGAGTAAAGTCTATAGGGTTCTTTAAATACAAAATCATGTCATCTGCAAAAAGGGAAAGTTTCACTTCCTTTTTCCCCTTTATGCTTACTTCTTGTGAGTGTGCAGTATGCTATAATGAACTCTCTAAGTGGGGGGTTTAGTCTGAAGTGGAAGTAGATATGAACTGTGATAATAGAGAAACACATGTTTCTATGTTCTTAAAGAGTATAACTATCCATGACCACTTTTGATCTGTCTCTTTTTGCTTCTTGTCCGCCATGAGGTGAGCAATTCTGCTCTACTTGGCATTCCCTGTCATAATACTGTACCTGGCCACAGGCTACAAGCAAATTTTCTGTTAGGAAAAGTTTACAGATAACAGCTTAGCAGGCTATTTCCAAATAAGGAGGATTTTGCTAGGTGCCAAGCTGAGTGAGAACATACTTGCCAACGGGAAGTGCATATGTAAAGCTGTGCTTTTGGTACTTAAAAACAAGCTTTTTCTCTTTTGACAGAAATTGGAGACAGGGTCATGGTATTAAGGTTTGAGCTCAGGTCCTCACATTTGCTTAGCTAGTGCACTTTAGACTCGCTTTCCGCTGATTGTTTTGGGGAATGGATTCTGTTTCTGCCAGGATGAGCCTGAAACTGTCATCCTCCAGATCTTGGTCTCCTAGTAACTGGGATTACAGGATTAAAGCATGGATTTAAAGCAGGGTCGTGGCATGCTCAGTGAAGGGCTTTTAGGAAGACCATTCTATCAGTGAGATAGAGGTAGGGGAATAGATAGGAGAGTTTTGGCATTTTCCAAGGTGTAGGTGATTCCACTGGCTGACAGATTCTTGTGGGGGAGGTACAAAGGTAGGGGTGTATGTGAGTGATAACCAAAGGCCCTGACACATGACAGATACTCAGCATTGTTTTGCATGAGCATCTGTGAGGGAGAGGTTGCCAAGGTTTGAGCAAGAACCCAAGGGAGAGTCATAGTGTGATTAACAGAAATAAGATTGTGGAGGAAGTAGTCTCGGAAGTGACACAGTATCCATTTGGCATGTTTGAATTGGAAATGCCTGTGGGATAACCAGTTTGAAGTGGATGTTTTGCGCAGAGAGGAGTTGTTTGAAGGCAAGGCTGTGAATTAGTTCACTGAGGGAAGAAGAATCCTTGGGTGTTCAGCCCCTCTGATCTGCCTTCTCTCCTTTAAAGTGTAAAGTGGACTGCTGATATTTTAACATTCGAAGATAGTGACTACATGGTTGACATATGTTCAGGGAAAAAAAAAAGTAAAGGCAGTGTCATCTCATATCCATATGTGACAGGAGCATGAAACACTGTACGTACCTGTACCTGTCAATTGTTTATTCAGTGTGTCATCCAGCTGGCAAACTTGTTCAGTCCTTGCACTTGAGAAAATCAAGGTCAAATTTGAAGGGCCAGATGTCAGTGGGTGTCAAAAGATACAACTCTGTAACCCATAATTCTCTCTCTCTCTCTCTTTCTTAATCTCTCTCTCTCCCTCTCCCTCTCTCTCCCTCCCTCCTTCCCTCTCTCTCTCTCTCTCTCTCTCTCTCTCTCTCTCTCTCTCTCTCTCTCTCTCTCTCTCTCTCTCTCTCTCCCTTTCCTTCCTCCCTCCCTCTCTCTCCCCTCTCTCCCTAAATCCCAAGTGTGTTTGTCTTTGACATCAGGGGGAAGTATGTTGGTCCTGGTTTCAATTTCATGGTTGGACACTGTGAAATATTCTAGTCTGCTTGTCCCCAAAGTGATTTGAAGGGCTCTGGTATCCATTTACATATCTACTCACAATGAAAGCTGATGAAATGAAGTCTCGAATGCCCCAGCCAGAGGCACCAGAGCCTGACTTACCTTATGCTTGAATTTCCTCAGTCATCAAAACTAAGCTGTTAGGCTGTAGATCAAGGAGATTGGATAATGAGGAGTGATGTTAGGCATAAGGAGGTCAGTGGCCATGAAGTAGGGATACTGTCAGAGAAGCAGAAGTGGATATGCAAATGCATCTTGCAGCCTCTACTTGTGACCTGAAAGTTCGGGAAGTAATTTAGTGTCCTCTTGGAATGCTAATCATCTAGGCATTCTGCTGTGCCATAGCTACAAGTGATGGAGATGTTCAGTTGACGTCATCCGCTAGTTCCCAAAGCACCCTGACACAAAGTTCTGTGCCAGGCTGGTGGGTTTGAGGGGTCGATCTGTCTCCAAGGACAGTGAGAAAGTAAACAGTGAGGCATCCTTATTTCTAGATCAGAGTTCTGGGATGGAGCTGGCAAAGAAAAGAATATACAAATGTTTTATGACAGGCAAGTGCATCGATACCTTTGTGGGAGTGACAAGGGTCAAAAGTAAGAAGGGGCAAAGGAGTCTTGCTGTACTTCTCAGCCTGGGCCAGAAAGCAGATGGCACTTGGACAAGCAAGTTATTTAGCAGAACTGCTACTCTGGACTGGACCACCTTTTCAGTTTGGTCGCAGCTGTGTTTGGGAGTATGGGAATTTGTTATCCAACAACTTCAGGCCTTTGGAGAAACAGTCTTTTTCTGTAAGTAAACTGGGAAATCTTAAGTCCTTATTGACCAATGATTCATGATCAACTGATTTACCTAGAAAACTGAGGCATAAACAGTGACCTGGGTTAGTTCTTTTGTGAGTATGCATGTGTACGTGTGTGTGTGTGTGTGTGTGTGTGTGTGTGTGTGTGTGTGTGCATGTGTATTGATGGGAATTGAAGTACATTTTAGGCTCTGTTACTGAACTGTATCTTAGCCCTTTATTTTAACTATTTTTTTGGCATGTGTGTATGTGTGCTGGTATTTGTGCTTAAACTAGGTGCTGCCATTAGCTTTTTTGCTCAAAGCTGGTGTTAAACCACTTGAGTCACAGCTTCATTTCTGGCTTTTTGGTGTTTAATCAGAGATAAGAGTTTCATGGACTCTTGCTTCCAATTGTGATCCTCAGATCTCAGCCTCCTAATTAGCTAGGATTAACTAGGATTACATGTACAAACCATCAACACCTGACTTCGTTGCTACTTTTGTGGGAGCTAGCTTTGAACTCATGATTCACTTGACTTGATGTCTGGAATAGCTAGGATTACAAGTATGTGTATCATGCCTGGCTTATGTTTTTTTCTCTTGCATTTAAATGAATTGAGGAAGAGAATAATTTGGACAATTATACTGATTCTATCCATTTTGTTGTTGTTTTGGGTCTGAACCCCTTGATATCTATGTAGGAAGTTTCATTGAATAGCAGCAATAGGTCGTAGCTGGGCATCAGGAAATTTGAACTGTTTTGCTACTAAGTCGAGCTTATTGATTCTAAAACTATTCACAATTACTTAGAATAAACCAAGAGAGGGACTGAGTTAGAGGCTAAACATAAAATTATAAATAGACCTTGCTCTTAGGGAATTTATAGTTCTAAGGAGAGATAGGTAATTAAGTGGTCAATGAAGACATTGTTGTGTTCTATGCCACAAATAGGGCTAAGTCCAAAGAATGATGGAAGCACAAAGTGACAGCAATTAGCTAGTATAAAAGATAAGAAACAACTTCTCAGCTAGGCGTCTGTGGTGCCTACCTGTCATCCTAGCTTATTCATAGGCAGAAGGCTGATTTCTGAGGAGTATGGTCTGATGCTAGCCTATGTAGGCAAATCTGAGAGACTCTTGTTGCAAATTAACTAGTAAAAATCCAGAAGAGGAGGTGTGGTTCAAATGGTACTATACCAGCTATAAGCAAAGAGTATAAGGCTCTGAGTTCAAGCCTCAGTATCAGCACACACACACATACCTACAGAAAGGCTAATTTCTAGTTGCTATATATAGTGAAAACTCAGTATAAGTGGAGAGTCTGAGTACTCTTATAGAAGATAAAAACATATGCAAAACCTAGAAGTGAGAAACAAAGCATGACCAGAAGATTTGGGAAGGTGTGCATGTTTGTGCAGGTGAGAGAAAGCTTAGGAATTGGTAGGCTGTGAACTTTAGAAGCTACGGAAGAGCTACATGAATGACTTTATGAGTTGAATGAATAAATTTAAACTTTATTGTGAAGGGATTAGGGACTCATGATTCTAAGAAGTACCTCATATTTGCACCTAAAAGTAGACTTTGTTGTCACTTTGTGCTTCCATCGTACTTTGGACTTAACCCTATTTGTAGCATAGAACACATAATGTCTTCATTGACCATTTAATTACCTATCTCACCTTACAACTATTAACTTCCTAAAAGCAAGGATTATTTCATAATTTCATCTTTAGTCTTCAACTCAGTCCCTCTCTTGGTTATTATAAGTAATTACGGATGGTTTTAGAATCAATAAGCTCTACTTAGTAGCAAAACAGTTCAAATTTCCCGATGCTCAGCTATGACCTTAGTGTTCTAAGGAAAGGTCTAGAGAGCATTGAGATTGGAATGCAAGAGACCTAGGAGGTTCTGGTAGAACTAAAGAAGAGGGTGAATGGAGAACAGAGGAAAGTGACTTGAGAAATTTGAGGAAGAATTCTGTTGGACTTTGGGCACCAATGAAACACAAACTTAAGTTAGAGGCAGACATTAGAAAGGTCTCAGGGCATGGATGCTGATGTAGATGCTGTGTCATTCATGGAAAGGAGGGAAAATGAAGTGGAGCAGGTGTGGGTGTGGTATGGAAACTGAAGATTCTGTTTCCAGGAAACAATGGATTTTACTTTGGAGACTTGCATGAGATTTATGAGGATGGTCTCTCAGGAACAGTTGTGTAGATATGAGATGGTGAAGTGTTCACAGGAAGAAGAGGCAGACAGAAAAAGAGGCTAAACTGCAATGCAGTTACAACAAATGACTCTGTTATTGCTTTAGGAAGCTTCATAACTAGACTGGCCTTACAGAGTTGCCCCTGAATTTGGGGGCACAGGAGATAGGGCTTTATACAACTTTCATCAACACATATTTTTTATTGGCTATGGGATGCCCAGAAAGGGGATTTCATCTAGAACAAGTGACTTTCTACAGCCCAGGCTAAGTCTTTGATATATTTATCAAATATACCTGATGGCTCCAACCATCAGATTCCAGGGTGATGAATGAAGAGATGCCCATGCAGTGAGATTTCAGAAAATTGTTTATTAGATAATTAATATTCAAATTATCATCTCGGGGCAAGGAATGGTTCCGACTGACATACATGGTTAAGCTGCAGTTCTCATCTCTAAACCCTTGCTAGTATAAGCTCAACTTCCACTAGGACAAACTTAAGGAAGGGGGAGGGGTATAGGAAAAAATAGACAGGGCACATTCCAAGGGGTAGATGACAAAATGTCAAGAAGCCTTTAAGCAGTTTTGGTAAGGGTTCCAAGAATTTCCTCACTAAGATAAGCACACATGGGAAATCTGTCTTTTAACAAGAATTATTGGAAAAAGTCAGATACTCACACTACTTGAAACCACAGTCAAATCTCTTGCAGCCAATCAACTCCTCGTAGGGTTCTATGGTCCCCTCTGGCTAAGACCTGCTGTGTGCCACTATTCCAACAGGTGCACAAATGTGTCTCTTACTCATGCAGAAACTTTGAAGAGCATATCACACAGTCCCCATGGCGGAAGTATGATGATTAGTGGATTATTGTCACTATGTTTTTCCTTCCTTGTGCCTAAGAAGAAGGGTTTCAACTACCTGTTTGTAAAGGTTATGCACACTTGAACATTACATGAGAATCAGAAAATTATAGAACTAGAAAGCATCCCAACTAAATTACTAACACCCCTCTCTGTTGGTGTCAGTTCTGCCACTTGAACTCAAGGTCCAGGACCTGTGCTTGAGCATTTTGCTCAAAACTCAAGGCTACCACTGTACTACTTCCCTTCATTTTTTGTGTGGTTGGTTAATTAGAGATAAGAGTTTCACTTTTAATCACAACCCTCAGATTACAGCCTCCAGAGACACTAGGATTATAGGTGTGAGCCACTAATATCTGGCTAACTACCCCTTTTTAACTGATACAGAGCCCGAGAGATAAATTCGTTTTAGTGGGAGAGAGCTTTTAGAGTGCCGGTCATTGTTTCTGTGCTTTTGAGTAAGGGAGCTGGAAAGGCTGCATTAAGGCAGAAGAGAAAAGAATCAGGCCATTGCTTGTTCTTGTTGAATGGGTTCATATCAAATTGGCATATTCTGCATTTGCTTACAGAGTGTTGGCAAATTGTCAGGGACTGAGTCTCTAGAATTCTAGTAATGAAGGAGAAATTTCACTTAATACTTCTCTGAAATTTTCTTTAAGTTCTACTTCTACCTTTTCCTCCCTGTTCTCTTGTTAAACTCACCTTTCCAAGGGCAGTCTTTCCAATGCATCCATGTAGCAGTATATTGAGTTGGCTTGCATTTCAAAGTTGTCTTAAAACACACAAGCTAAGACAGCTACTGTCTATAATGATAAGGAAAAATAAATAAATGCATTCTGCTCCACTAAAACTGAGTTCAGATAAATGTAACACATATAAGCTCCCTTTTACTGAATCTGCTTCTTTCAATAGTTGGAGTGTCTCAATTAAAACTGCTTCTAATTTTACTCAGTGGTAATGGTAGCCAACTCTTCCTGATGTTAGCCTCTGACTACAGCAATTCATTCTCTCAAGCCCTGTGGCGCTTGCAATTTTGAACTAACTCGTCTGTTCTGTGTGTGAACTCCAGGCAAACACAATTGAGGTCAGGTCTCCTTTGGAAATCTAAGGTTTATCCCGCCCAAATTTATTTCATGTCATACTTTTTAATAAAGAGATTTGTATTGCTTAGAATTAGTGGTTCAATATTTCTGTGAGACCTGTTAAGTTACATGGCACCTTTGAGTTCATTTTGTGACAGTGCACGACAACGGACTGACCCATTTTTCTGTTTTATTACAGCAAAGTGTATTTATGGAGGAAAAGTTCTTGCAGAAGGCCAACGAATCTTAACTAAGAACTGTCGTGAATGCCGAGTAAGTTTTCATCTTATGGTCCCTGTCACACTGGAAGGTGAATAGATAGGTATATGGGTTTTACATGCAGCTTTTGAATAGGCTACATTGGCCTGGATGGGCCAACCAGACGCAGAATCCTCTGTGGTGGGTGGGAATAAGAATATGGAGAGAGGGCAGTGCACAGCCATTGCCATTGGGTGATTATCTTGTGATCAGATGTGGATCCCATAGCTTGGGAAGGAGCTGTCTCAGGAATTGATATGAGAAAGGAGAGTCAGAAGCTGCTAGGGTGTGCGGCCCTGAGAAAGGTTCCATGTTGTTATTAGAGCAATGTGCTTTTTTGATGCTAGCTGTGATAATGCCATGCAACTATGTGTCCCTTCCTACGTAAGAGGAAGCATGGAACGTTAGGCGTTTTTCAGTCATCATCCAACATGCGCACATAGCACATTAAGCAAGTGCTATGTTCCCTCATTGAGAAGACAATGGGAAAGCAAGTAGTCTCTGACATTATGGAACTCCAGTGTAGTGAGGGAGTAAAAATATGAAGGAGGCTGAAAGGATGGAGAGGTTTGAGATGGGGACGGTAGTTTGGGAAGAGCTCCTTGAGGATGCAGTAACAGAATAAAGCTTTGGACCCATAGCCTTATGAGGAATCCAGACCAGCTATGTTCCTCATTCTCTGCATAGTAGCCTCCTCAGTAGCCTGCTCACCCATCACGTCCTTCCAGCTTTACCTTATAACTAGTTCTCAAATTACTTTCTGTTTACATCTTCGTTGTCATTGCTCTTGACTGGAGCATCATCATTTCTTACCTACTCTTAGTACCCCTCCAATCACCCACCAAACAAACACAGCAGCCACTGTGACCCTGGAAGGCGTAAATCAATCAGGACACATGCTCATTCCCATTTAATGGACCCTCATCTCTCAGATCACACTCCAGAAGTCTGAAATCAGAGAGAACAGCCATGGTCTAGTAGGGAGAGTCTAATAAGCACATCTCTGAGAGATGGAAGAGAAAGCAGGAGTTCTGTGTGGTTGTCATCATCTGACCTCCCTCTCAGCAACATAGGAAGAGATCCTAGAGGCAGACCAATTGGCCCTGGAGGAATATGAATGGATGGAACAGATCAACCGCAATAAGAAGGTTTCCCAGTGCTGAGATGCCTAGCCAAACTTTCCTTCTGCCCAATATTAGCCAGAAAATAGATAAAAACAAAAACAAACAAAAATAACCCTACCTTCCTTACCTATCTAACCCAGGCTCCTCAATAGCACAACCTGAGGTATGGACTCTTGTGTTGACTCCTTCTCTCCCTCTCTCCCTCTCTCCCTCCCTCCCCTCTTCCCTCCCTCCCTCCATCCCTCCCTTTCTTTCTTTCTTCCTTCCTTCCTTCCTTCCTTCCTTCCTTCCTTCCTTCCTCTCTCTTTCTTTCTTTCTTTCTTTCTTTCTTTCTTTCTTTCTTTCTTTCTTTCTTTCTTTCTTTCTCTTTCTTTCTTTCTTTCTTTCTTTCTTTCTTTCTTTCTTTCTTTCTTTCTTTCTTTCTTCTTTTGTAGTGATAAGGACATGCCTAGTAATGCAAGACTGAAGGGCAGATACAAGGAAGAAGGGAGGAAAGATACAAGGTCGTGCCTTTATAGAGCAGCCCCAAACCACAACAAAGCACAGCTGGTTTTATGAGGCTCCTTCAGAGCAGCTGACAGAACCACTTGGACTCAGAGCAGACCATCTTCCCAAGCACTTGTACCCACATTATTTCCTCTTCTTTTCATCACATTCTGGGAGAAAATAATGAAATGTATTTTAAAGATAGAAGTGAATGAGGCATTAAAGACTTACAGATGTTTTCAAGGTGATGCAGACCAAACATCCTTTATGGGAAGAAGGTGATGGGGAGAGAGATCTTCTTCCTATTGCCAAAATCTACCTTTTGAAATATTCCTAATCCCAATTCCCCATTTTGGGTAATAATAGGAATGCCAGTTTTTCTGCGGTTCCAGGCAGTTTTGTGGATACACTGGTGTGGGAGATTCTCTAAATTGAGAGGTGCTGGATATAGAGATTCCTTGCCCTATGGCAGAAGCAGAAAGTGAAGACTTCCTTATCTCTCAGGAGATCATGCACTCTCAGGACTGAAAGTTGGGAAATAGCTAGGTGACCCATAACTTAGGACTGGCACATTATCATCTAGGGGTGTTGCATGGGGTAACTACATAAGGTAAAGGATGTGGAAAAATTAGTTCTTAGGACAAAATAAATGTAAGCTTCTTGAATATAAGATGGGAATTTATACACAATGGAATTCTATGCTGCTGTCAGGAAGAACGACATCACCCCATTTGTAAGGAAATGGAAAGACTTAGAAAAAATCATATTAAGTGAAGTAAGCCAGACTCAAAGGAATATAGGCTCAATGGTTTCCCTCATTTGTCATGATCAGTAGAAACCTTGGGCTCTCCTAGCAGAGATTTACAATAGAACAAAACCTAGATACATAAGACCATATAGAATGACGCTAAATGAAAGGACCTCCAGGATATAGAAGCAAAAGGTATAGAATGAGTGATTGTTGTCCTTAATGTACTATGTTATCTCTCATCTCTTTTGCTGTCCCTTGGTTATCTCATAATATTACAGTATTTCACCTTGCTATCTTATATATTCAAATATATATATTTGAAATTGGATAGGGAAGGGAGGAAAACAAGATGAGGGCCGGGGTGTGGAGGTAAATGGGGACCAAGACATGAGAAAGGGTATCAATGTATGTGAAATAATGCACCTTCTATCTGGTGAATATAATGCAACCCTTCTATTAATTACAATAAAAATATGGAAAAAATATCCAGTAACTTAAAAGAAAGATGGGAATGATAATTGATTTAGATTCTTCCTTGAATTTTTTTCTACCTCAAAGAGAGAGCTGACAGCTATAATCCTAGCACCAGTCATGGATCTGCTACCTAGAACCACCCCCATCCCTTTTGACATCTGGAGCAAATGTTGCCTTTATAATTTTTATCTCTGTTGTTTTATCAAGGCATACACACATGAATCCTGTAGAAGATACCAACAGGGGTTGAAATGCCATCTTAGCTGACTATCTGATACACCAAATTATAGATGTTTTACATACTTTCATTTAGCTTTTACTGTTTGTTTTGTTTTCATTAAGTTAGAAAGAATTTGGGGCAGACAGGTTATGCTCTTTAGACAAATTTTGTATGCATGCATGCAAGCATATGAGTTCACTTAAATAATTTCCACTTCTTTTGAAAGATCATTATTTTGTGTATTCTTTCATTCCTACTTATTGAAGCCATTGCATCCTGGCTGTTAGGCCAGTACTCTACTTCATGAACTGTACCTACAGCACTTTTGTATTTCTTCTGTCATCACTTGTTTTCAAGAAGGTTGTTTTTGACTGACCTCAAATTCACAATCTCCTTGCCTCTGCTTCTGGAGGTACTGGGACTGCCAATGTTCACCACTACATTCAGCATTATTTATAAGTTTATTTATACATTATTTTGTTCTCAGAAAACAAAGTATTTTTGTTGTTGGCAACAACACTTTATATTTCCTAAACACTTCTTATTTTTCTGGACGTGGCTTAAATTATTTTAAACATCACCCTATTTAAACTTATAATAACCCCATGGGGTAAATACCACACAGGTTCAGAAATCATTGTACAGAGGCATCACTCCATATAGCTAGCGAGTGAGCTAGCCAGTGCCTGAACCTTTGTTTTCAGTCTGGCTTCTTCATTTTCTTTCTTTTCCTCTTGAAATACTATTATACTTAACTTGGATATAATTCTCACCTGTACATTTTAGAGTGGTAGTTTCTGAAGGATTAAATAATTTCTTTTCAGACTCTAAGGATAGCACAGCAGTCAGACTAGAGCCCAGTGATTTCTGTCCTCAAAGGCAGCTTTATCAAAAGACAAAGAAGAGTAAATGTAATGGATGTGATCAGTAGAGACCAAAAGTGGTGAGTGCCAGGATGAGTGCTCTTTCCAAGGCAGTCTCTGTCAAGCTCCTGGCATAAACGATATCTGCTATCCATTGCATGTAATGGATTGACTTCTCTCCTACGCATCTCAAGTGATACACTGCAGTGGTGCTATCCTTAAGGAAATAGGAGAAATAGTTCTGTTTCTTCTGATTCAAAGAAGATGTCCAAGAGATGACAAGAGGTGACCTGAAGATCCATACATCACAATTTTCTGGGTCATGTTTAAGTCTTAGCAGCACTACTGAAAGAAGAAACAACTTGAATATTTTCACTGATTGTTTTCAGAAATTAGTATATTATTTTCTTTTGAAAATCAAGAAGAACACGCTCTTTTGTTTTTTTTTAGCCTGGCTTTATTTTGTTTAGTTACGGCTTTTCTCCAACATTTCTGAAGCATTACCAATAATTTTTGATTTGAAGATATGGTTTTCATATGTGATTCGAAATTAAAGTTGAAGCATAGTGGTTAATTAGTGCAGAACTAGACTGTTTACATTTGACCAATGACATATAGATGGTTTTGCCAAGCTACAAAAAAGAATAATAAGAATAATTGCATTTTTCCAGAAAGACAGAACTCAATACAGAGGTTATAAAATATCATCCAATAATCAGTAGAAGTTAAAAATAGTTAAAATATATTTTAAAAAAGTTTTCATAGTAGTGAAGAAAAAAAGATTCATATTGCCTTATGTAGCTGGACTAAATGGATTTATGGATTTAGTAGTGTTTTTACTAGAGTAATCACATGTCAGCTTCTTTTGAAATTCATGAGCGAGTTTCTCTCTCTCTAAATATTTAGAATTAAGACTTTATTCATTAAATATTAAACATTAATGAGGTAGCTGGGAATGTGGCTTAGTGGTAGAGTGCTTGCCTAGCATGTATGAAGCCCTGGCTTCAATTCCTCACTACCACATAAACAGAAAACTCTGAAGTGGGGCCGTGGTTCAAGTGGTAGAGTGCATGAGGAGCAAAAAGAAGCACAGGGATATTGCCCAGGTCCTGAGTTGAAGCCTCTTAAAGATTAGAAAAATAAAGTAAATGAGAAATATTGACTGTTTAGTAGTTAAAAGATATATCGGATATATTTGTATTTGGTTATTTGAAATTGGATAGGGAAGGGGGGAAAGCAAGATGAGGGGTAGGGGTGGGGGGGGGAGGGAAATGGGGACCAAGACAGGTGGAAGGATATCAATGTATGTGAATTAATGCACCTTCTATCTGGCAAATATCATGTAACCCTTCTATTAATTACAATAAAAATATATGAAAAAAAGATAACCCCCTTTACATATTTAAATTTTTGTGAGTAATTAAAAATTGTGCATTATTTTAAACATTGTTTTGTTTCAGAAACACAAACATGCATTCATCTAGTCAGATTTGGAATTTAGAGAAGAGCTTAAGAAACAAAGAGAAAACCACTCTAGAATCTTATCACCTAGTGATAATTACTTTTATCGATTTGACTTTTGATAGCAAGAATGAAATGTGTCTTAATCATCTTAGTTTGGATTCTTCAGAAGTAGACCCTGAAGTAAGGATTTCAGTATAAGTTACTCATAATGTCAGTGCTCTGTCAGATGCCAGCTTAGCTGTAGGCTGCTCAGGATGCAGTGTGGGGGAAGGAACAAAGAAACAGAGAAAAGGTACAATTTCAGGTGAAAGATCAATGGTAAAAGTTCAAGTGAAAGACCAGACATACTTTGAACATAAATGAAACCCCAGACATTGTCTGTTCTTTATAAAGAACATCTAATATAGTCATTAGTGTTGAACCATCAGCATTGCATTGTGGGATTTACAGGTAATTCTGGTTCTTTGCACAACAAAATAGTCCTTGTGTACTAGGGCAGGCCTCCCAGGGTGTCAGAGATGAGTCATTAGTAGCAAAGCATTTACAGTTTGGGAGTAGGCACATAGAGTTCATAAAAGGATGCAACCCTGTCTGTTTTCCTACTTAGGCCAGGAGGCAGTGGAGAATTAGGATAAATATATTAATATCTAAGGATAGGATTAGATTCAGTAATGGTAATTTGGCATATTCCAATTGCATTTAGTGAATACCCCTAATAGGGGTATTTTCATCTACTGGCCTATAATAAGTAGTTTTATTCTCCCCAGGAAAAACTAATTTATGACAGGCAGGAATCTAATATTAGCACTAGTGCTAACTTTTGAGGTTGCCCAGTTTGGCCTGGAGTGAAGCACGAAAATGGACACTAGTAGAAAATAGAGATTGAGAGGCAGAGGCAGAATTACTTCTCAGATATTAGGGTTAGTTCTAAGAACCAGTATACAAGAAAAAGTTTAGGTAATGGAGGGCAAAGGAACAGAAGCAAAAATACAGAATGCTAGAGAATGGCTTATCCAAGTAGGAAATTATGAGAAAAGACAGGGAGCCATGTTAAAAATAATGTACTCAAAAGATGATAATTGGAATTCCCTACTTGATATTTAATGTTATAAGCATTCACATATTATAATGGTATGCATGACATAATGATAGATCTTGCTGAACTAGAAAACCAGGGCTGGCAATGAGGAACTGGAACTAAAGAACCATTTAGATATGGAAAACTCAGTCATTTCTCCATGTGTCCTGGCTGATGGCTTTTATCCTGTTCTGTGTTTGGAGAAGGTTTTGGGCCTTGAATGAGGCTCTTCTCCATTTTGCTTCCTGATTATCTTTAATATCCCTGTAAAACTAAGAGAGAAAATACTTGTAGATAAATAAGGACCCATCTAACTTTTTAAAAAACAGTAATCAGGGGCCAGGAGTTTTGCCTTGTGATAGATTGCCTAGCATGCATGACACTCTGGGTTCAATTCCTCGGTACCTCATAGACTGAAAAAAAAAAAGCTGGAAATGGTGCTGGAGCTCAAGCGGTAGAGCGCTAGCCTTGAGAAAAGCCCAAGGACAGTGGTCAGGCCCTGAGTTCAAGCCCCAGTACTGGCAAAATTTAAAAATAAACTTAAAAAAAACAGTACTCAGTCCCACTTATCCAGCCTTTCTCTGATTTTGTATGGCAAAGGACATAGCTAGTAAATTAATTAGGAAGCCTACAGAGTGGGAGAAGATCTTCACCAACCATACAGTGGACAAAGGCCTCATATCTAAAATATATCAACAGCTCAAAAAATTGAATCACTCCAAAACTAATCTCCAAAGTAACAACCATCCCATTAAAAAATGGGCCAAAGACTTAAAGAGAGTTTTCTCTGAAGAAGAAAAAAAAATGGCCTATAGACACATGAAGAAATGCTCAACATCTCTGGTCATAAAAGAAATGCAAACCAAAACAACTCTAAGATTCCACCTCACTCCAGTTAGAATGGCCAGGATCAGGAAAACTAATAACAACAGATGCTGGAGGGGATGTGGCCAGGAGGGATCACTACTACACTGCTGGTGGGAGTGCAAACTCGTTCAACCACTATGGAAAGCAGGATGGCAGTTCCTCAAAAGGCTAAACCTAGAGCTCCCCTATGACCCAGCAATTCCACTACTTGGCATTTACCTAACCATCCAGAAACTAGGGCATACTAAACCCACTAGCACAACAATGTTCATTGCAGCATTATTTACCATAGCAAAGATATGGAACCAACCTAGATGTCCCTCAGTTGATGAGTGGATCAACAAGATGTGGTATTTGTACACAATGGAATTCTATGCTGCTGTCAGAAAGAATGACATCGCCCCATTTGTTAGGAAATGGAAAGACTTAGAAAAAATCATATTAGGTGAAGTAAGCCAGACTCAAAGGAACTTAGGCTCAATGGTTTCCCTCATTTGTCATAATCAGTAGAAACCTTGGGCTCTCCTAGCAGAGATTTGCAATAGAGCAAAACCTTGATACATAAGGCCATATAGTATGAAGCTAATTGAAAAGACCTCCAGGATATTGAAACAAAAGCCATATAATGAATGATTGTTGTCCTTAATGTACTATGTTATCTCTCATATCTTTTGCTGTCCCTTGGTTATCTCATATTGTTACAGTATCTCACTTTGTTATCTGATATATTAGATATATTTGTATTTGGTTATTTGAAATTGGATAGGGAAAGGGGGAAAACCAAGATGGGGGGTGGGGGGGCAGGTAATGGGGACCAAGACATGAGAAAGGGTATCAATGTATGTGAATTAATGCACCTTCTATCTGGTAAATATCATGTAACCCTTTTATTAATTTCTATAGAAAATATAAATATATATATATTTACACTAAAAAAACAGTAATCAATGGGCTACTTTTTAACACCCAGCAAGTGAAAAAAATAACAACTAAAATACCTGAACAAATACAGGTACAGTAATGCCAACAAAAATAGACCTTAGATGAAGATTCCACTGCTGAATATTTAATATTTAGTTGTAGGTGGTTTTATTTGCAATCCAGGGAAACACTAATATTATTTAACTGACCTTCTTTCATTCATACCTGAATTATTTCGCTCCTGTACATTTCCTATGCCAGAAAGACCTCTTCTTCCTTTACTGTATTATTCTAGAAAACTTTCTAGCATAGCCCACTTTTTAGGTATTGCTATACTGTATTGTGTCTTTTTAGTGTAAGAGATTATTATTTTTTCCTCTTTGTGCCAAACTGTGAGTTCATTAAGAATAAGGCAGGTGTTTGCTTATGGTAGGGTTTACAGGGCTTGTTACCCTGTGGAATGCAGCAGCAGGCTCATAGAAGCTCATGGGACTAATTCTGCTTTCAGTGGAGCCTTATTAGTGGTAGCTCAAAACCGACCTTTTAGAAAATTTTCACCAAGAAATTGGTCAAGTTTAGGAATTAGACCTCGTCACACAGGGGTCAATGGTGAGCACCCCTCTGCTCTACAAAAAATACTCAGAAACTTTAAATGGAGTCTGTGTGCCTCCTTTTCAAGAAGAAGTTGGCCTTCCCTTTTAAGAGTTTCATCAATGTACTTTTCAGTGCCACCATTATTAGTGGAATTTCCAAGTGCATTGCTAAGGCGCTCATAACATTGTAGGTTGTGATCATTGCAGGATATTAAAAATGAGTCATGTAAGTTTGGATCACTGACTATTTATTTGAACACCATTTAAAAATTTTGTTTTTCCCCTGATATTTGGCTTCCAGGATGGAGTTTTAGTAAAAATTACAGAGATGTGCCCTCCATTGAACTGCTCAGTTAAGGATCATATTCTTCCAGAGAATCAATGCTGCAGTGTCTGTCGAGGTGAGTAGAGCTGCTGGGGGCTGTGATAGTGCTGGGATGAGGGTGAGGGTTTAATGAATAGTACAATGATAATAACCTATATTTCAAAATCAGCAGTGCTTTACAGGCACTCTCATATCCCATTTACCTTTCTCAGTTGTGGTCTCTTCGATTGCAAAATGAGGATAATAATAGTATCTCCTTCATAAGACTACTATGAAGATTAAATGGGATAATGCATAAGCACCCAGCATAATTCCCAGCATGTGATAAACAGTACATGATTATTCCTATATTAATGCTAATGATATTCTTGTAATAATAACCATTATTGTCATCATTACATTATTTCTCATAGGGAGGATTGGAGAAGCTCTTTTTAGCCTAGTCCATGAGCCAGTTCCCATATCAGATTGACAGAGACTTAAGATGGAGGCTTATTCGTGAGATAGATGCATATGTAACTTTTCCATTTCTACATTTTCCTTTTAAGAAAAAGATCTTCAAATAAGCAATGTTTGGTTGTGAATTCATTCTTGGGTAGGAATGATATTGCTTTCTTTTTTTATTGGAATCCCCTTCCTCCTCAAATTTATTCTTACTTCTTTAAACACTTGCTTAAATATTCCTCATTCTTTGAAATGTTCAGCCAGGGAGAATTATGCACATTAGAAGAACCTAGTATTTATTCAAATCTTAAGAAGTAACTGCAGTTAAACTCAAAACTACTATTTTAAAACTATTCCTACCTTCAAACACTTCATTCACACCCCTAAACCCCTACCAAGTTACATCATTTTTGGATGATCTTTGTGTTAAGGAGGATATAGCTACATCATAGTTTAGTCCAGGTAACTTCATATTCTAACTTTGTAAAATCAGTTTTTTCTAGCACAGAGATGTTTAAAGAAAGGGACACCAAGAGAATGCTAGCAGAGTACTTTCCCTAATTTATCTGCTGCTTTTGCACTGCAGTTATATTTACAGCTGGGATATCTTAGAACATATTTAAAAATCAAATGGAATTTTCAAAGGGATACATTTATTGGGAACAGATAAGGAACCTAGGTAGGTTTTATAATTTAATGTGGAATCCATCACTTGTTATTTGTTAGAGCACCAAGTTGGATTTAGTTCATGCAAATACTCTCTAATTTACAGCTCAATTAGACTAGAATCATTGATCAGGCCACAGAAATTCAGGAGGAATTTCACGGATCTTGCCCAGTGTAGAATTGAGCAGGTCAGGTGCCACTGCTTCTGCTAGCACTTGTGTTGGCAGCATGCCTGCTTTATCAATAAAGCAAGAGTGAGAGACAGGAGTAAGACTTCCTACACTTATTTTAGCTAGGGCCAATTTGTGAAACAGAGAATTTTCTTCTTCATACCCACTTCTTTTCAATTCAAGCCATCTTTATGTGGAAACTGACAGTTTTCCTTTGAGATGCATATGTATGGAAAAGTCCTTGGGGATTCTATATTTGCATAGGAACTTTTTTATACATTTGTAGTAGATTAAAAAATGGCAAAGTTTAAAAAAATTATAAACCATGTACCAATTTTTTGGTTGAAAATGTGTAGGATAAGTTAAACTTAAATTGCATTCTGTTAACCGATATGAGTGTATTTCTGTAAGCATAGTTACATTGAAATAAAGTTTTAAAAAATAAAAAAAAAAAGAAAAGATGTACTGCATTGGCTGTCTTGGATTTCTACAGTGCTTCCCTCACTTCACAATTCATATATTAGAATGAAATAGTAATTTTGGGTTAATGGAATTTTCAGCACTTCCCACCACCATTTATTTCCTGCTTCTCTCGTTGACCCACAATATAGAAGATTCCAGAATATTAGCTCACTTTCCCAGTGTTTGGGTTTGCTCTGCACATCAGGCAATCAGAAAATAAAAGGAGTGTTTATCTTGGCAGTAAGCTATCTCTTCTTTATGAAGTTCTACAGTTTTTAAATGACAAAAAATTCACAGTCAAACAAACACAAGGTTCTATTGTCTTCAACCTTCTTGTGCCTGTAGGATCTTTGCATGCTGTGAATTCTGTGACATTTCCCTTTTCAAAAGGGTCTGTAGATGTAACATTAATTGTTCCAACTTATTTTGTGAGACTGATTTCTTCTCTTTTGAAAAGGTATTTGTATCTGTGTACATATTTTTGCTGGGTATTGGTGACTCACATCTGTAATCTTAGCTACTTAGGAGGTTGCAATCTAGAAGACAGTGGTTTAAAATTCATGTATCTCCATCACTGTAATAACCAGCAAATTGTTGAATGAGAGGCTTGACTCTGGTGATGGAGTAGGCTAGCTACAAGCAAGATAAGACTGCAAAATCTCCAGTCAAGAATCTGGGTGTAGGGCCAGAAGTTTGGCCTAGTGGTTAAAGTGCTTGCCTGGCATGCACGAAGACCCGGGTTCGATTCCTCGGTACCACATACATAGAAAAAGCCGGAAGTGGTGCTGAGGCTCAAGCGGTAGAGCTCTAGCCTTGAGAAAATCCAAGGACCAGTGCTCAGGCCTTGAGCTCAAGCCCAGGACTGGCAAAAAAAAAAAAAAAAAAAAAAAAAAGAATCTTACAGACTTTCCTGCCCAAGCTAGCTTTGAGCCATGATCCTCAGATCTCAATCTTCTGAATAGCTAGCATTACATACATGGTTGCTAGTGTCTTGCTATGTCTGTGAATTTTAAATGACATTGTTATCAGCATGAGCTAGAACTCTATATATTTCATATTTGAAGTAATATTTAAATCTATGTTGGCAGTGAACTAGTGGTTGACTCCTGTAATTCTAGCTACTTTGGAGACTGAGATCTGAAGATCATGGTTTGAAACTACCCCAGATGATAAGCCATAAGGTTCTTGTCTTTGATTAGTCAGCAAAAGGTCAGAAGTGGAGGTCTGGTTTAAGTGGTAGAATGTCAGCTTTGAGCAAAAAAGCTAAACAAGACCCCGACTTCAAGCTCTAGTACTGGCACAGACAAACAAATACATTTTATTGGTTGCAACTTGTTTTCTCAAATTATTACTTTCCATTTTGAATGATTCGCATTTTCTAATATAACTACTGATACTCTATTAACTAATCAAAATGAAAAAGCATAGACTATTGCTTTAAACTGAGTTTTTCCCTTTGTACAAATTAAACCCACGACCTTATACATAAGCCTTAACATATGCTTGGGGGTGGAAGCATAGCTTAAGTGAGGAGCCCCGTCTAGCAAGAACAAAGTCTTTAGTTCAGTCCCCCAAACTGACACGACACACAAACAAGAATAGCTTATTTTGAATTCTGTTTTTATTTGGAAATTTGATGAACCAATATTTTAACCCATAGGCTGTTGGCACTGCCTGGGTGCCCCTAGGAACAGAATTAGGGAATAATTTGGGAAGATACATGCAAAAAGAATCTGAAGGATGGACACTGTACATGGAGATGGAGGGTTGTGCTTCTTTGTAATTGTGGGGATCAAGATGCCAGTTACCAGCTGTACCGCCCAGAACATCCGGGATCTCTCTCTCTGCTGCAGTGTTTCTGCAATGCATCTCAACAGTTTGCACTGGCAGCATGAAATTTGTTTATGCTCCTCATTACTTTGAGATAATGGCCATAGCAGGGGCCTGCCCACTTGGTGCGTGAGGTCATGAGACAGAGATGGGGAGTAGGCAATTGCAGTGACATCTAATACTCTTTCCTGGAGAGAAGTAATAAAGGCCTGAATATAGACCCAGTAGAAAAGATTGTACATGAATACCTGGTGCTTTGTTAAGGGCTGGGGGTGTGGGGGGGGGGAGCAATGATCTTGACCATGCATTCTCAGGGCTGCTTCAAGAAAACACACCAATCATTTGGCCCATCCCCAAATTCTTGCCACACTCCTCAGGGTTTTTATTCCCTTCATAATCAACTCTAATTGTATCTTCAATGTCGCCAATGACTTTGGAGAGTGTCGCTGCATGTTTATGACTTCTAGTGTTAGAAACAAGTTCTTCCCAACATCTGTTCCCAATGTGTTTATCTGTAATTTTAATTCATGCTCACTTGCCTTGTCATCTGGCCTGGATGGAAATTAGTTGAGATTATTTGTACTATTGAAGATTTTATGCTTTTCAATTAGATCCTCCTAAAGAATCTTGGCATTGCACAATTTCCTCCTTCCCCCACACTCCAGTCTTCCCTTATCATTTGAGGTGAATTTATAATTGCAGTGATTTTAAAGAGAGGATCTGAGAGTATTTGAGGTGAAAAGAGACTTGGAAAAGAGGCATTTCAAGAGCATGTAAGCTAGCAGGCAGATGGAGGAAGTGGGTGTTAGGATGGGTTAGATCCTCTGGGCCTTGATGGATGGCCTCTGATCCAGAACCATGCAGACGTGACTTGGACTTGGAGCACAGGGCTGTAAGTTCATCTGCTGAGACTGGGAGCAGGGCACATTTGAAAGGGAGTGAGATCTCAGGGATGACACGAAGCAGTGGCCATGAAAGTACGCTCCAATGGATGAAGATAGCCTATTGTCCCAGAAAAAAGACCTGAAAATAGGCCCAGACTTCTTTGGAAAGGACTTAAAGGACTTAAATATGGACTATTACAGAAAGAAACCAATCACTTCCTAAGGTTAAAGTTTGGTTAAGTATGGAATTCAGTCTTTCCCGTTGCCCCAATCCTCCAAAAACCTAAAGGCGTGTTCTCATCTGTCTGTGTTTTAGTTAGAGTACCAAAGGGTGTCTAGGTCTCATAAAGGATCTGTGGGCCAAAGTGTTTGTCACCAGCTCATAAATCAACCTGACTCCATACCTCTGAGGAATATAATTTCTGTGTACCACAGAAATAACATATCAATTGCAAGGTTTGAGGAAAGTAGTATTGAATGAAAGAGGTGTTGCCTCGTTCAGATTTAACAGAGTAGAGGAACCTGTAGTGCTTTCTCAGAGTGTTGAGGTATGCAATTCGAAGGAAAATTGCTTAAACTACTGGAGGGTACATTATGAGCAGGAAATGAAAGACAAGAATTGGTGTTCTCTATGGGGTTACTTTACCTCAGCCATGTTAAGTCCTAACATGATGACCTGTTTATTACTTGTTGTAGAAGAAGCCCTGGTAGTAAATCGTACAGATACATGTCCATCATTGTCAACAGAAGCCATAAATGCAATGAAGTAAGTGAATGATTTTGTCATGATAAAAAAAGGGCACAGAGGGGCTGGGAGTTTGGCCTAGTGATAGAGTGCTTGCCTAGTATGCACGAAAACCTGGGTTCAATTCCTCAGTATCATATACATAGAAAAAAGCCAGGAGTGGTGCTGTGGCTCGAGTGGTAGAATTCTAGCGTTGAGAAAGCCCAAGGATAGTGCTCAGGCCCTGAGCTCAAGGCCCAGGACTGGCAAAAAAAAAAGGCACAGAGAGTTGTGATCTGGAGTGAGTGCTTTATTGTAATAGGGGACAACAGATTTAAACAAAGCAAATTATGTCCCTACTGTTATTGGTCATAATGAAAACGCTGCAGATACAGGACCAGTATAAAGAGTCCAAAGTTTAGATAGATTCTAACGAGAGGAGGGAAAAAATGTGACCCTAACATTTATCTTCTGTCATTATTTCCTTGGACATGTCATGGACACGTACTCCTCCATGTGTTTGGAAGCTACATTCAGTGAACTTCACTCATCCCTGAAGCGTCCTCTTCAGTCCTTTTCCTTAGGACTCTTTTTGGTAATACAGTCCCAGAATTCTGTGCACCTTTCCATTAAATGTCCCGAGTATAAAGTGATCAAGATTCGTGCAACGTTTCTACAGTATTTTTCTTCTTGATACATCCTTATTGCTTGATGCAAGCCCTAAGCACATCCAAGATGTTTAATAAATTTTTGTTGAGTGAAGGAATGACACCTCTTCTTAAGAACTGAAATTAGGCGGGTATTCAGAGTAAAACCTGAAGGCTTGTTTCGGCAGACTCTATGTCTTTCTCTGAGCATCTGTTTATTTTTAACACTTAGCAAAAAACAAAACAAAACAAAACAAAACCTCTAAGTGTATCTTACCCATCTTGGCTTCTTCTCCATGAATTGTGTTTTGTGACAAATTATTTTTCTGCTATTGTGTGTTTCCGAAAGCAATGAGTCATAACAGTATGTTTCCTGCTGGGAGGAAGGAGCAAGCTTTCTTCCTCTGAAAGATCTAGACATGTGCTAGATGATGATAGCTGATGGGATACTGGTCTATTTGGGTCATGGCAAACATTCCTGGAACTTCTCCTGATGATTCCAATCACCACTAAATAGTCCTTAAGACAGATTCTGGGGACCAGGCTTGGGTTTATTACCTACTAGTTATATCATCAAAGGGAAAGTAGTTAACTTCTTTGAGACTCAGTGTATTCTTCTTTAAAACAGTTTTCTGTGACTTCTTATTAACATGTGAGTTGGAAAGTGGGGAGGTTTCATTGTGATGTTTCCATACATGCATACAATGTATCCTGGTCAAACTCACTCTCGTCCTCTCTGTTTTCTCCTCTATCCTCCTGATTTCTTATAAGTTTTTTTTACCTTGTTTTATTGTTCAATTTTTATACGTGTGTGTAAGGAACTATGTTCACCTTCATTTACTCTCTCCGTTGACCTTCTCTCTTGTTGCTGCCCATCCCTCAATATAGCCTGCTTCACTTTCCTCTGTTTTTGTTGTGTGTATATAGATTTTTCTATGGTAAGTCACATTTGCAAGACTAGAATTTAGTCCACTTGGCCTTATCTACCACTCTCCCTTTCCCTGCTCCCTCCTGTTAGTAGCTTTCCGTGAATTTCCTTATGCTATCTCTCTTCAAAGCTGTCATGTATTTTAATCATTCTCTTTCATCTCCCCTACTCCTTTTCATCCCCCAAATTGTTTCATAGTTACCTTCATGTTATTTGTATGTGTGTATATGCATGTGTATATAATGTAATATTTAGTTTTTATAATACTGATGATTGACCTCAGGGCTTTATATTTGCTAGGCAAGTGCTACACCTCTTGAGCAATGGTTCCAGTTTTTAAAATAGTGCTTTTAGAGATTTTTCACACTAACTTTGCTCAGGCAGGTCTGCATCTATGATTCTTCTGTCACTGTTTCTGTGGTAGCTGGGGGGATTGGAATGTGTCACCATAACTGACCCCTAAAACATCTTCAAGTCTAAGTTGGAAAGACTAGAAGAATGTAGTCATTAACTCAATAAATTTTAATCAAATACCTATGTAGTGTGATATTGTCTTAGGGACAAGATAAACAAATATGTATGGCCCTTTCTCTGGTAAAAGTGAGATTCTTTCTAGTTTGGAAGCAAGAGTGGCTTCCTTGAGTAGAACATTGTACATGTACTTTTGGAGGGGTGTCAGGGGTGGTGTGGTGGTGTGTGTGTGTGTGTGTGTGTGTTGTCCCTTGTAAAAATTTTGTTCCCTGTGTTTAATACAATATAACTGACATAAAACTTGTGTGATTTTACAGTTAAATCATGGGTTCTTTCTGCTTTTCGGAAGTAGTGTAGTGTGAAGCCATTGCCTCTTGCATGCTGAGCAGGCATTCTACAACTTGACTGACATCCTCAACCCTTTCCGTATAAGTCTACATTATGACATTGCTGAATCACTCTAAAATCACCTTACAGTCATTTTTTTTGTATGTCGTGAAAACATTTAAATCTACTTGCTTAGCAATTTTCCGGTATTATGTATATTCCTCATACTGTCCATTAGATTTCAAGAACTTACTCATGTTCATTTCTTAACTAAAATTTTGTACCCTTTGATCAAGATCCCAGGTCCCTCCCTCTTCCCATGAGAGACTGTTTTAAATTGTTGATTGACCAGTGAGCTTCTAATAAAGATGGATAATAATGGTATGAGTTGGGAGAACAAAATTTCCAAAGATTGCAATCAGAAAAGAGATGAGAATAATAGAGGAATAACAAGATGGAGTATTTGTTTCAAGTTTTTTGTTTGTTTGTTTTGTTTTGGGGAGAGAAACAAAATCCAATTTGTGATTGAATGGATCTTGCATTGTGGAAAATGGGTTAATGATAGAGAAGAAGGAGATCAGGATGGCAAATGAAGTGATTTCCAGTTAAGAGGGGATAGTGGAGCAGAATAAGATTTTTTTTTATTATTGTTGTTGTGGAGTGGAAGAGAAGGTTGACTCAAGCCATGTTTATGAAATACAAGTCTAGAAATGTAGCTTAGTGGTAGAGTACCTGGTTATCATAAGCAAGCCTAGGATTTGATCTCAGAACTTCAAGAGACAGATGGACCTTGACAGGGCTGGTATTTGAGGAGCCCTGACATGGCTCTTCTTGTTTAGTCTGAATCTTCTTGTCTAGTCTGAGTAGACAAAGTGCTAAAGATAGAAATGGGGAATCTGGAGAGGATAGATTTTGGAGGGGTTAGTGGGGGTTAGTGTTAGTGGGGTTGGGCATGAGAAGTATGTGAGTGCATCCACATGGAAGGATCAGGGGCTACTGGTTATAATGATGTGTCATGCTGGGAACTTGGAGTTATTTCCTGTGATCATGGAGGGGACTATAGTCCCGCAGTATTGCTCCTAGAAACAGGTAGACATTGTCAAGAAAGATTTATATATAATCAGAGTTAAGTATTGGAAAGGACTTATGGAAGGGTTACAATCTCTAAACCTTATAAAAGAGTAACTGTTTATAGTTGTATGTGCCCCTAGGTATTTTAGTCTCAGAAGAAATATTTTCTTGATTGTCCTAACTTGATCTTTAGAATCAAGTGATGAGGATTGTGACCTGGCTGCATTGCTTTCAATATGTAAACTGTTAGCCCCAGTCTCCTAACCTGCATTATGGGGGATAAATGTAATCTTCAGGGTTGTTGTATAATACATGTAACATGCTAAGCCCTGTAACTGATATATTGGCAGAAGTGCATAATGGCACCAATTATAGTTTGGATATTTGTATATTTGGATTAGTCCTTGTTGATAGATGACCCTATGTGCTTCTAATTATAGAATTGTTTCATTCATTAAAAGACTCAGAAGAACTTGAATACTGGGCATATTACTTGTGCATGTGTTTTTTTACAATCTACTCCAGGTTTCTAAATCTATAAGAGATGAAAGACAGAAAATGATATGTAGGGAAGGGAGTAATTGTGAGGAGCCTCATGTATCAGATCACACTGATAACTACCTGAAGAAAGAAAAAGGAACTGAAGTCTAACTGGAGCACTTGAGAGAAAGATGGGCTAGCAACCATCGACAGATATTCAGGAAAGCAAGCTGTGTAAGTGAAGTGCTGTACTATTCAGACACATCAGATAAGAAAGACAAAGCTTTTAGCAGGATTTTGAAAGGCAGGGAATTAATTGAGGATTTATAAGTTGACAGCAAACTCAGATGCTGAGGTCTGTTTTTAAGAATAATGCTGGCCATCTGGGGTGATGAAAAGGTTCTAAAACCTCAGTGTTGGCTGACACCTGAACAACTGTGTAAATTGATTTAAGAACATCAACCTATCTGCTTGAATTTTGTGGCATGCAAATTTTACCCCAATAAAAAATGTTTAAAGTAATAAATGTAGTGGCTAGTAAATAAGTCAAATTTGCTTTTCAGGTGGCCAGGATAGAGGATGGATTTCATGCCTTTGCAGAATTATCCATCTATTTATTAAGTCATTAATTTATCTACCCATCATTTTTGCTGGCCCATTTACCCATGATCTAAGTCACATATTCATACAACTATCCTTATGTAGAAAGCGTTAAGTCAACCCAAATGAATCAATATGGAAGTACCTAAAGAAGTGTGAGTGATTAAAGGATATACTTTTTGTTAAGAAGATTTAGAATTACCTTGAAGAAAAATTACAGGTTTGGGAAATAAGATGAAATTGAACTTGTAGTATGTTTGAACATATACATGTATAAATAATGTCCTCTATCTCTACGGAAGACTTAGAAATCTGTTGCTCTTGATGTAAGGCAATGGATTAGGACAGTGACTAAGCTTTCTGGCCTCAGTCAGTCCCTGGGTTATGTTTCCCTTCCATACCTGCACTAACTACTCTGAATTTCAATGGTCACACCCGTTAAATAGGCATAATACATACACATTCTTGGACTTGGTAATAGAATTATATGGAATAACATGAAAACACTAAGTTGATTGTTGAGCACATTGTTGTGTTCAGTAAATGTTAAATAATGTTGTTATTGTATCTGTGTAGATTACTTGATGCTTTCTTTTCTTCCTGAGAGGTGAAAATTTCCCTTCTTCTCTTGAGAATATGTATCCTACTCCTTCTCAAGTTTTTTTCTTCCATGGTTTTGCATCATCAAGAATGCATACATTTTTGGTTCAAGTTTTGTAATGATGAAAATATAATTAAATTATTGATCAATTCTGGCATGCAGAGAGAAGTCCAAGCTCTTACTCAGCAACACCTAAATTGCTCTGTTGATAGTAAAATGGTCTAGTCCTTTTAGTTGTAATGATTATTGTAAGCCTTCCAAGTCCTGTAGAGGTGTTCTCAGCTGTCAGATATTTCAGATTTTTAACAAGTTAAATATTTGCCCTAATTAGGGCAATGAATGACTGGAAGGGCATGGTTAGTAAGGCTAGATGTAATACCATGTTTACTCAGATGAAGTATCTTTCAACTCTTTGATGTCCTAAGAAGTGGCTATATCTGTCACATTTCATTACTAGGTTTTGCTACTGGAGAGGGTATGTGACATAGTGAGAAACAGACATTGGAGTTAGCCAGACTTTATTTAGAATCTTGGCATCTTCACTTAGTTCTGTATTGGTGAGTTTGAGCTTTTCTTATCTTGAAGTTAAGGATAACAACATTATAAGTTATTTTGAAGTTTAATAATAATGATTGACATCATCATCATCATCATCACCATCATCATCCCCCACCATGACCATTGTCATCATCATTGCTTTCAACATCCCAGTAAAAACACTTTTTTGACCTTTTTAGTATTTACCAGGGATGCTTCCAATTATTTTACATAATTAACCCATTTAGCTTTTTCCGCATCTTTGCAAGATAAGTAGTACTATTATTGTCAATTAAAATAACAATTATAATGCAAAGCATATGATAGGTGAATGCAATTTTATCTTCATAATTATTATTTAATAACAATTATGATCTTTTAGACTAACTGCAGCATAAATATTGTTAGTTTAAAATTCTGTTGCAAGGGAAAAGTAGTTCTAGAATGTCATGACTGAAAGGAATTAAATTTGGAGTTTATCTGCTCTAGTGATTTTCATATTTATTAAGCCAGAAATGGTTAATGGTTATTCCTATGATTCATATGTCAAAACTATAAAGGCATAACTATCCTACTTCAGTAAGGTTCCAGGGACTTGGTCATTATTCACAACATATTTATATGCAGAGCCCTTAGAAGCACAGTGTGAAAACCACTGATGTCATCCACACTTAGTACAGATAGCAAAGAAGAAGTGATTTATTGTGTTTGTTAGCTACAGACTCTGAATTATACATTAGATCTTCTGATTCTTAGATGTACTGTTTTCTATGAGGCCATAATACAAGATGCATTATGGTAATTATTATTCACTAAAATATACTGATTTAAGATGGTAGGTCACCTTATCTTATTTGAACTTTACAATTTTTGTAGGAAGTATTTCCTGTACCTGGTAGTTTACCACAAATAGTGTAGGATATATACATATTTTCTTTCTTCTTTTCAAAGCTGGTGGAGCTGGAAGTAGAGTAAGGAGAAAAATCTTTAAAAAATATTGAAAGAATATGATGCAGATGAAATAATCAAGTACACTGGTATTGATTAGCATTTAAGCATAGGACAATTTCTAGTCGAATGGTAGTTTGTGATTTGGCCGGTAGTAGACACTGTGTAAATAAAAGACAGCTGGGAACCAGTGGTGGCTCACATATATTATCCATGGCTACTCAGAAGGCTGAGATCTAAGGATCTCGATTCAAACCTAGCCTGGGCAGGAAAGTCTATGAGACTCTTATCTCCAATAAGCTACCCAGAAAAAGCCAGAAGTGGCACTGTGGTTCAAGTGGAAGAGCATTAGCCTTGCACAAAAGGAAGCTCATGGACAAGACCCAGGTCTGTGAGTTCAAGCCACAGGACTGTCAGGAAAAAAAAGGACAAGAGATGACCTGGGGCTAGTTTCAGATGCTTGTCTAAGAATATTGAGGGTGAATCCCTCAGGGAGCCAATTGGGAAAATTCCAGTGTGAAATAGGAGACTGACCTATCAGTTTGACCCTAGATTGAGATCTAGAGGTGGGAGAAAGATTTGTATTTTTGAAAGCATAAGGCTAGAATTTATTCTACCTGTGTGACTCAATTCTTGTCCCTAAGGCAAAAGTGTCAAATGATGTTGGGCTGATAATTCACTCAGGCAACCAACAGAAGCAAACAAATACTTTCTGAAGAAATGAACATTTAAAACTTAAACCACAAGATTTTCCCACAAATTAGATTCCAAAGATGAGCTCTCACACTCAAAAATAGAAGAAAAGAAACAATTATGTTTGTTGCTTGACCTAAACAACATACTGTTACAAGCATGAAGTTTGAATACATTACCATCATCAATGTAATACCCACACATAATATATTTAAATAAATAAAAAATACAACTTAATGAATGAATATTGGTCTATTGATATGACTGAGCAGATATAAAAGAGTCAAACAATACTTCAGACCATAACATATAATGAGTAGAATTAAAAATGATCTGAATGTCTGAAACAATGTGGCACAGCTCAAGAGAGAGTTAATGAATCGTAAGTTTCTTGAAGAAGTTACAGAAAATTCACAAAATAGAGAAAAAGAAAATGATTTTTATGACAGCCAATCTAAGTAACATGAAAGAGATCCCAAAAAGGAAAACATCAATCCAGTTAGAAGCATTCATCCAGGAAGAAAAACTGAAGAGAATGGTAAAAGATGATGTTTGGATATTTTTCAAAATGATGAATGATTTCCCCAATTCTTAGCTTCAAGAGTCCAAACTAAAAATAAAATCATAGCTGTGGACCTTAGAGTAAAACTGAAGAGTATAAGACAAGATGCAGCAAAACCAATAAGGTTTCCACAGAGACTGAAGAGTTCACTTATGTAAAGGAATTAGATTATCTGTGGACTGTTCAGCAATAGTAATAGAAGGTATAAAAATGGAACAGTATCTTCAAAATGTTCAAACAAGATGCATGTCTACTCTACAAAACTCAAATCTGAGTGTGATTTTTATGTTTAGATATATTTAGGCAAAGTTGAAAAGTTATCATCTAAAGATATTCACCAAAGAAATTTCTAAAGAATGCTTTAGGAAAAACAATTATCCTGAGAGGAATAGTAGAGATTCAGGAAGAAATGTTGAACAAATAAAATGGGTAATTAAAAAAAATAAAATGGGCAATTTGTAGTCAAGAATGGAAACATGTTTAAGAATGTTTCTAAACTGAATGTCATGGCTCATGCCTATAATCCTCATATTAGGAAGTACAGAAAAATTGCCATACCATATCATGCAAAACAAGAAAAATCACAAGACCCAGGCCAATAATAATATCTGGATGTGGTTGCACACACCTATCATTCCAGCTATAATAGGAAGCATAAACAGTAGGATATTTATCTAGTCTGCCAGCCTGAAAATGAGACTCTATCTCAAAAATAACCAGAACAATAAGAGCTAGAGGTATGACTTAAGTGACAGGGTACTTTACTAGAAAGTGAAAAACCCTCGCAATTCAAAACAACAACAACAACAAAAAAAAACAAAATAAATAAGCAACCAACAGAAAGAACAGTTTTGTTTCAAACAGTTTTGTTTATAATATAAAATATGCAAACAACTAATACATGAATTTGAAATACAGTGTATAAAATAAACTAGGGATTATTTATGTTATAGAATGATTTCATGGCAATGCTGAATGACATTCACTCATGTTAATGACATTAAGGTACACCATACAATATACATACAGTATGATTTTAATTATGTGAGTCTTCAAATGGGTCATGCAGTATATTTGTTTGGGAGTAAATATCTACATGTGTAAGAAATGTTCAAAGAGTAGTTAACACAAGATTCAGAGCACTTCTGTGTGTGTGTGTGTGTATCATGGGACTTTGGACACAGGGCCTGGGTGCTGTCCCTGAGCTCAAGGCTAACACTCTAGTTAGCACTTTGAGCCATAAGACTGCTTCCAGTTTTCTGGTGAATAATTTGAGAAAAGAATCTCACAGACTTTCCAGCCTCTTGAAATGGAAGAATTATAGGTGTAAGTCACCAGCCGCTGGTCAGATCTTTTTTTCTGGTGACTGGGAGAAAGATTCATTGGAGAGAGGTGCTGATAAAGCTCTAATTGAATTATTTTAGGTAGTCTTTTCTCCATACCATAACGTTTATCAGAAGAGTATTGTTAAGTGACCAGTCATTTAAGAAGTAATAGAAAGAACTTTAAGATCAGCATGGATAAGAGCCTTTCGTTAGAAAAAAATCTTAGCAAATCTCTTAAAAATAGAATGGTCCAAAGTTTTCCTTTTTTCATCCTCACTACTCACTTCTTCTCTACCCACCTCATCCTTGCATATGGACACGACTAGTGATCCATAATGAATGTGTTCTATATTCTATTATTTAGAAATCTTCCCAGTCTGCCCTTATGTAAACATTTTGTTGTATCTTTCAGGTCATAATTTCTGTGCTGAAGCACCTAAATGTGGTGAAAACTCAGAGTGTAAAAACTGGAATACCAAAGCTACCTGTGAGTGCAAGAATGGCTACATTTCTATCCAGGGAGACTCCGCCTACTGTGAAGGTAAGCGATGACTTATAGAAATTACTTGTCAGAAACTGACTAAGAAACTCATTCCTGGATCCTTCAAGAAATCAGAACTGCCTAAGGTTGTATCTTCTGGTTTATCCAGGATGTTTAGAAAGCAAGTACTTTGTAGGCACTAAAAACACATAGCAAAGCACCTGAAGAAAATATCATTAAAAGCACCATTCACATATGAAATCCCCTGCTTCACTGTACTTAATTATCGTCAAACAACCATAAACACATTGTCCTCTATTTTATCTGACATGTATTGTCATCTCTAGGTTCAACTATACATTTGAGATGCAAGATTCTCTTTTCAAATGATACTTTGGCATTATCATATATCCAGTGACTATCTATTTCATTTGCCAAGTTCAGATTTATTTTATTTGTATTTTTGTTTCCAGTCATGGGGCTTGAACTCTGAGCTTTGTCACTGTCTCTGAGCTCTTTTGCTCAAGGATACCACCCTACCCCTTTGAGCCACAGCACCACTTCCAATTTTCTAGAGGCTAATTGGAGATAAGAGTCTCATGGATTTTAGTGCCCCAGCTGACTTTGAACCTTGATCCTCAGATCTCAGCTTCCTAAGTAGCTAAGATTACAGGTGTGAGCCACCTCACCAGATTGACTTTTTAGCTTGTGCTGAAGAGCTTTTCAGCTCTTACTCACTTCTTGTGATCCGTGCCTATTGAATAGACTCTGTCATTTTCATTTCTTCTGAAAGGCTGAGGGTTATTAGTTTCAATACATCAAATTAATACTTTCCTATTTTTATCTTAAGATATTTTCTGTCACATACCTCAAGTTATTAAGAATTTTATGCATGAGTATTCTACCCACCATTCACTGTTGAAATATGCTATAATCCCAATAATGATCTGAAATAATGTATTTTCTCACCTTCAATTATATGTGGGAATAGACTCAAAACAGTTAAAGAAACGATAGCAGAAACCTAACACAATCCAATCCTGCTCCCTCAAACACTGGAATCACCTCTGACCCTTTCTTAAGTATTTAAGTATTAAGGCGCAGAAGAACAGGAGAGAAGAATACTGATACCAATGCTCTGTTTCCACCATTCTCTCCTCATTGATAACATTTTTAAATTATATAGAGTCAACTTGAAGAGAAGTTATTGATAATATTTATGCCAGCTTTTATATAAGAGAGTTCATTGGTTGAGTAATTGTAAATCTGGACCATTGTTTTCTTGGACATACTCAGCTCAGTGTGTGAGCCTCACTTTGATCCACTGTGCATTGTGTTGTTACTATGGCTAATATAATCATCAAATTTTGGGACTTCAGTCATTTTTTTGTTGTCTTGGAGACTTTCCATGAGTACCAGGGAACTTGTTCCTGGAGAGAAGGAGAACAGCCCAGGAGAAATGGCTAAGTATTGAAGCTCTCCTGATATAGAGGTATAGAGAGCTTGGTGGTAAAGCAGGGATCACAGTTGGACATCCAGATGGGGCACTGAGAGCCAAGTGCAATAAGTATGAACATTCAGAACAGATGTGATTTCTTATTCCATCTGCCAACTTCAGCATGTTGAACGTTGTCTTTGAGTGTATATCCTAGTGACTCATGACACTGCCACAGCTCCTCCTACAACATCCAATGTAAAAAAAAGGCAGGAGGAAATGAACAATCTTCTGCATGGGACATTCTGTCTCTACTTTGGCCACTTCTGGGGTGATACTCAGGGACTGCACACTATTCCTGAACTTTTGTGCTCACAACCAGTTCTCTACCACTTGATCCACAGCTCCAATTTTAGTAGTTAACTGGAGGTAAGAATCCCATGGACTTTCCTGCCAAAGTTGGTTTTGAATGGTGACTCAGATCTCAGCCTCCTGGAGGAATTACAGTTTCAGGCATGAGACACTGGTGGCTAACTAGGTTGTCTTTCATGTTCAGAGAAATTTCTAGCTGGAAGAAGCTCCTTATCCTTACCAATAGTGCATACAGATTTCCCATATTATTTTCAGACCTGGGTTATGCCTCAACACCCCTAGACCAACTTTTGAGGAGAAAGGAAATGCATGTCACTGATTTGGGCTAGTTGCATTCATCCATAGGAGTTCAAGTTTTCTACTGCAATGCCAAAATGATCCTTGGAAACAAAGGAATGTGGCAACAGAAAAGGATATGGATGGTTTTTGAGAGGCTATAACTATGTCTACCCCATTCCTTCATTCACTGCTATGTCCCCAGCCCTCTTGGGAAAATCATCTGGTAAAAATACTTTTCTTCGAGAGTGGGACTGGTATTTTATACTAGCCTAAAGAAAACTAGATACCTAGGAACTGGAGGCAAGGAGTTCTTTTACCTCAAATAAATGGTGTGAAAATGACTCATATTACGTGAGCTACAATGAGCACCACTGGCTTGCAAATTAAAACAAAATATATAAATTATCCAGGCTTTCTTGAAAAACCTGCTGGAATTCTCAGTAGAAAATGAGGCACAAAAGCTTTCATTTTTTCTTAACTGCCTTGACTCTGCCATAGAGAATTATTGGAACTTCCAGTCAATCAGTAGAAAAATAAAATCTTTGTTGACTATGATCTAATTCATAGCTATTGAATGAACAGGAAGTTTCATGGGACTGAAGCAGGTACATTCTTCGTTTGGAAAGTGCTTTATTTATGAATTTTAGTGTTTTGTGCATCTGGTGGAAGGAGCCTTTATCCCTTGGTGGTACCATTTTCAAATTGGTCCTCAGTTTCTAGTAGTTCCCGACGAAGATAGAGCAAGAGCATTTCTCCCGAAGCTCTTACTTTTTGAATGTGGGGTCAATGGAGATGGTCATAAATGGGTTCTTTGTGTAGTAAAATGTTTAGATGATCAAAAAATAACAAGGATTCCATATCCATCCTGCAACCATTCTTTCGGGTAAGGAAAATAGTACAATTAAGGCTAAAGGAAAGATATGTTACTTACAGTGTTCTGAATTTGCCAGATTCTTTTTCTATCTGCTGCACTTTCTGAGACTTAACAGTAAATCTCTGAGAAGAGTAGTTGCCCTGGCCACCATTCACTCTATGTTACAATTTCAGACACTACGAGAAATCTAGTAAAGATAAAACTCGATTCATTTCTCCTCCAGTGCTTTTTATGCCCTGACTTATGAGGCTTCTAACCCTCCCACCACTTATCCTGCCAGAAGTTGTATTTCCGTTCAACATCTCTGCTGCCTCCTCAATTCATTCTTCTGACATCTGGTTTGGCCAAAGAAATATAAGTAAGCATGACATGACATTTCAGAGTGGGCATTGTAGGAACATTGCATGATTCTACATTTTCTTTCCTTTGTCTCTAAAATTGGCAAATGTTTCAGATCTGGATTCTCTGGCTAGGATTCCAGAAAAGATGATTCCAGAACAGGTATCAAGAGGCTAGTGATGTACGGGTGGTGTAAATTAGAAATAATCATGTATTCAATGAAACGTGTGGGTTTAGGGGTATGTGTTCCCTTCCCATAAGCGAGCTAAGTTTGCTAACATAGCCTTCTGAGTGAATTGATCTAAAATTTCAGGGCTCAGGCTTAGTTCTCTGTGAGAGAACTTTTAACAAATCAAGTATTGAAAAGTCACCAGAAAAAGCAGTATGATTTATTCGGATCCTCAGCAGTCTTCTCTCATCCTGCTGCCATATAAAGAAAAAAAGTAGTTTTTGGTTTTTTTTTTCAGATGAGAGTTGTAAATCAGTGTTTTGTTAAGCCAAATCTAACATGGTAAATTGAATCCCCAATTAATGAGATTATGAGATGATGCAGGCCAACCATTTAGTAAATTGTCTAACATTCACCAAACATTTAATAGATGATGAGTTATTATTATGATCATTGCTATTAACCTATCACATCTATGTTTATATGCACCTGTCTTGGATTTCGAGGAGTGTGTATTCTTTGGTGTCAGACCATTGAGGATGGATGTGGAGTTCCATGTTGTACAGTTCCATATTTACACTGCTTGAGATACAATTTGGCAGGTAGCAGGGGAAAATGTTTTCATGTAGTTGGGCCAGCTTTTATCAGTTCTGCTTGGACCAATTGTGGGCCATAGGAAACCAAGGATACTAGTCTATGAAGTTAACTCATTCCTTCCTCAGAAAACCATATTTAGGGTTGTACCAAAGGAAATATTTTTACTTATACTAATATGTGTTTAATGATTTCATGTAACCAAGATACTGAGATATCTAAAGCAGAGCAATTAATTAGTGAGGTGCTTTTGTAATTTCACAGTCATGATTGGAGGTGAGGAGGGCCTGACCCTGTGAGTGATAAGACACTGGAAAACCTGCAGAAAAACCAGAGTTCAATCAGGAAACAGTTCTCTGAATGGCTAACAGAGAGAGATTTGTAAGGATTTGAAGCTGGCATAAATGCTATTCTGTAGAAACAACATTGTCTATTTGCAATTCATGTGTCAAATGGGCCCAGTGCTTAATTATTATACTCCTAATTTTCCAAGAACTAATTTATTTTTCACGTTTTAGCATTTAAATGTTTTACGTTTTACAAAATTCAGGAACATCATAATCAACCCAGCCCATTTTATGTTCAAATCTATGGCTTCAGAATCTTGGAGTCATACTTTGGAAAGAACAGGGATCATATGCCTATTAATTATTTTTTTTTTGGTTGGCTATGAGGCTTGAACTCAGGGCCTGACTGCTGCCCTGAGCTTTTTTTTCACTCAAGCTATGGCTCTGCCACTTTGAGGCATGGCACCACTTCTGGATTTTTGATGGTTAATTGGAAATCAAGAGTCTCATGAACTTTCTGCCTGAGTGGGCTGACTTCAAGCCATGATCCTCAAATCTCAGCCTCCAAAGTAGTTAGGATTACAGGTATGAGCCACTGGCACCACCTGACAACCTCTTAATTTTTATTTCCATTAAATACATGCTTTAGAATACTTAAGGTAAGAGTATCTTGAGGGCATCCTCCTTTTTTTTTTTTTTTTACTTTTCTTTTAAAAATCTGTTCCAGTTCTGGGATTTGAATGCACAATTAGAGCATTCTCCCTTAGCTTTTTGCACAAAGCTGGTGCTTTACCACTTCTGACATTTTTTGTGTGGCTAATGGTTCTGCCTAGCCTGACTTCAAACTTAGATCTTTGCATCTCAGCCTGCTAAGTAGCTAGGATTACAGGCATGAGTCATGAATATCCAGAGAGGGCATCTTCTTCAACTTTTTCTATTAACGAGACATAGTTCATGAAGATACCTTGTTACTTACATATTTGTTAAGCTTTACTCCCCCTCTAGACCTTACTTTATCATTACAATCCACGTGCCTCCACCCTCTCAATATCATGTGCATGTGCAGTCCTTCCTAGACTTGTCATTTATCTCCCAGTCATAGTACAAAAGCATTTGCTCCTTTTTTTCCCTGCTTATGAATTCTTTTTAACCCTTCCACATCTTTGGAATGATCTAAATCGGATTATTTCAATCCCTAGGTTAAAGCAAGGGGATTTATTTTTTACTCAGTGAGGTGCCCTGGTCAAACCAACTGGACCAGTAATCTGGACTAGAAGTTAAATTAGCTTCTTCCCCCTTTAAAAAACCCATTGTTGGGGCCAGGGGTTTGACCTAGTGGTAGAGTGCTTGCCTAGCATGCACGAATACCCGGGTTCGATTCCTCAGTACCACATACATAGAAAAAAGCTGGAAGTGGTGCTGAGGCTCAAGTGGTAGAGCTCTAGCCTTGAGAAAGTCCAAGGACAGTGCTCAGGCCCTGAGCCCAAGCCCAAGACTGGCAAGAAAAAAAAACATTGTAAGTCACATTCTGGTAGCTCACATCTGTAATCCTAGCTATTCAGGAGACTGAAATATGAGGATCATAGTTCAAAGCCAGCCTGGGCAGGAAAATCCATGAGACTGTTATCTCCAATTAACCACCAGAAAAACCAAAAGTGGTGCTATGACTCAAGTGGGTAGAATGCTAGCCTTGAGCAGAAATGCTCAGGAACAGCAACCAGGCCCAGAATTCAAGCCCCATGGCCGACCAAAAACAAAAACAAAAACATTGAGATGCTCACCTGTAAGATATTGTTTGAAATTTTTGATATGTCTTCGTAATAAAATGGTGTAAGTATGGATTAAGTTTCCAGGGTAGTTCATAGAAGTGCAACTAACTCACTGGCTGAACTCTCAGGTTACAAATTGCTTGGTTCTCAATGTCCTGAGAACAGAGGGACCATGCACTTTCCCAGCAATGTCAGCTCATTGTGCATCATCTACTCAGTTGTTCAAATCACTCTTAACTCTACACTGTTCCTCACTGCCAATACCTGCTACATCAGGCAGTCTTGTTGGTTTTACCTCCAAAACAAGCCACAAACATCTATTTCTTATTTCCCTTTGGTCTGAATCTCCTTATCTCCTGGATAATGATCTCAACATTATCTACTGTTGCCTCTCAGTTCCTTTGCCAAACATCCATCAAAGTGAGCTTTTAAAGCATAGGCCAGATCATGCCACTTCTCTTTTGAAGATTCTTTTGTGGCTTTCACACCTTTTAAAAATAATATCCAAACTCAGTATGGAGAAGAATGGAAAGGAAGGAGGAAAAGGAAGAGACGAGGAAGGGAAAAATGAGAGAGGAAAAAAAGGGGAAGGGGAAGGAGAAGGGGAAGGAAAATAGTTGATCCATGATATGGTCCACTTATGTCAGACATGCCTTGTGAGTGTTGCTCAAGGGCTACTTTATAAAACTTTGGCTTGTAAGTCAGGTGGTACTTCTAAATTTTGTCCTTCTTCAGTCCATGTAACGATAAAATATTGTCAGTTAAGTTTATCCCATATGAACTTTACTGACTTTATTACAGAATATCTTTCCTTCTTCACATGGCTCTGGAGTCATTCTTCCTTGGTTTCAATAAGAGAATCAGTTTTGAAAAAAAGAATTTGCTGGATTATTTACAGAAAAATAATAGTTATTTGAGGCGTAAAACAATGTAATTTTTTATTTCTCTTTTTCCTGGCTCCCCTCAAAACTGTGATTCAGGGACTCAGGCTCCAGCCGTCATGTGCCCCCATTATATAAAATATACAGCCTTTAAAGTCATCATGGGAAAGGAAAAGGAGAATGACTAGTGGGAGGTCTTTATGGACTTGTACTGATGACATTTTACTGGCCACAATTTAATTGCCACCTATGCCTAACTTCAAGGGACATTGTTAAATATTCTCAAGCTGTGTGCCCAGGAGGAAAATGAATCCATACTGGTAGATGATTTTCTGATCTCATCAGCTTTTTCTGTTACTAGATGAACAATATTCCCTCATTAGTTTCAAGCCTTTTGCTTTTTATGTCTAGTGTCCCATTAAATAAGGATCTGGCTTCAGCTGATAGAGCAGACAGTGGCTCACTTAGGGCCTAGATCAAGTTTAATGACAGAATCATTTCCATTTATTGGCTTTACCTCCAGGTGGTGCTGTGACTACCACTGTATTATCTTCCTGAATGTCTAAAAGTGACCCATTTCTTCTTTTTCTCCAGACAAATCTCATAGTATTTCAAGTACTGTAGTTCTGAGTTTTATGCCAGGATGAAAATTGTTCCTATAACACACTTACATACATTTGTCAATGTTGCTATTTATCGAATATCACAAGAGAGAAATGCATTCTTTAAAAAAAAGACATTTGTTAATGCTTCCAAGTTACTGAATTTCAAGATGCATACCTAACGAAAGTGAGAAATGGAAGCAATGTGACTATTGGGGGTGGGGGAAGCAAGAGCTGTTAGGCAAGAAGACCAAACAAGTCATTGCTGCCTGGAAGGTTGCCTTGGTAGCCAGCCAGCCTCAAATAATGCTGCTTTCTTGTTCTTTCCCAGCCTCCATTTATTTCCTTGACAACTCCCAAGGCAATATATAGTAGAACATTGAACCAGGGGTAAGGAGACCTTGATTGATCCTGGCTCTGCCACTTACCAGCTGGATGACCTTAGAATACCACCCCACTCTTCTCTGTCTCAATTTCCTCACAGTTCCAATAGGATCTGTGAACCAGGTCTAAGTAAAGTCCTACTTTACTAATTGTTGGTAAAGCTTAACTATGACAGCAAATGTGAGCACATTTCGTAAAGGCAACAGCATCTAGCTGTATGCGGTTAAATCATCTATGATTTTACTTGAATGATTATAACATAATTGTATAACCTCTGATTATATTAACATCATAAGAACAATAAATATTACTTTTTATCATTGCGGTGCTTGGGTTTAGAACCAAGCTCTTTATGGTTTGTCTATACACCTTATAGATAGGGATATGTGTCTACCTACAATGTAATCTTAGCCTCTGCTTCGTGCTGAATGGTGCTGGGATGTATAAAAGTGGGGCTTTGTGAACAACTCCAGGGCTGTCATTATTGGATGACTTAGGTAAATGGTATCTCTGCACAGAGACTGCAAGATGATTCATGACAGTCCTACTGAAGATATAAAGGAAATAGGCCCAGACTTTTCTCTCATTCACTCAGTAAACATTAATTAGCCACCTTTGTGGTGAGAACCTGTGTTGACGCCTGAGAATCTAATGTTGTTAAGCTGTAGATCCTGTCCTCAGAACCTCATTGTCACAAGAGAGCCCTTCAATTAGAGAATGCAAATATGACAGGATTTGTTCCATCCAAGGATTTAAATGGTATCTAGAAGCACTATGTGGTAGCAGTGTCTTCTAAGGACAGGAACCAGGGGCCCGAGTTATAACAGGTGTTCTGACAGTGAAGAATATTGTGGACTTTCTAGCTTGATCTGTAGGCTAGCATGTGTGTATGTAGTATACAGACATCACATTGGGTACAAAACTGGATCCCCTGTGTTATTTATGGTCATTTTTTTTAGTTTTCATTTGGGATTCATTTTATAATGGGCATTATATCCTGGTATAATAAAACATGCACATTTTTAAAATTTTATGCAATTACGTATAGGAGATTCATACTCATGTAGGGATATATGATCAAAAGACTATTGAAGAGCATGGCTACAGGCCAGAGGTGAGAGGGGGTGGATGGAAGTAAAGAGAAGAACATGTCTCTACTTAGGGACGGGGGAGACGAAAGAGCAAAGGACTATTTCATGTGTGTAAAACCAGTGTGGAAGATAGAGGGTAGAGTGGTCAGAGCAGAAAGGGGCAGCACAGAGAGGCTTTGGGTTAAGAAATTTCGATTCTGCTTTAGAGGTCATTGAAACTGTTGAAGGATCTTTAAATGGTTAGGGTGGTAAGGTTCAGTTTGTATTTCTGAACAAAGTATTCTGGCTGTACTAACCAGGAACACCACCTGTCAGGCTATGGCCATAATTGAGGAGAGTTATAGGGTTGGGCAGGAGGTGGGATTCAGAGGAGTGGTTGATTGATTGGATGTGAGGGGTAGATTGGAGGTTGTCTGGGAAGTGAATTTAGAGTTAATTCTCTGGCTGTTTCATTTATACCCCATCAAAGTGTGGTGGCTGGCTGTGGCAGACTCCCCTTGACTCTGGTAGCACGTTGTTCGACATTTTATTAGAGTGCCTATCACAGAGGATCTTCGTTGCTTTTCCACATACTTGTCTAGATTCACAGCTATTGAGAGGGCAGGGCTGTCTCAGATCCATCTTTTTTTTTTAGTATTATTTTTAAGTACTTGTGGAAAGGACTTGGCATTCACCAAAATATTTTTTTCATATAATTTTATTGTAATTAATAGGAGGATTACATTATATTCACCAGATAGAAGGTGCTTTACTTCACAAACATTGATGTCCTTTCTCATGTCTTGGTCCCCATTTCCCTCCCCCTACCCCCATCCCTCACCTTGTTTTCCTCCCTTCCCTATCCTATTTCAAATAACCAAATAAAAATATATACAATATATCAGATAACAAGGTGAAATACTGTAACAATATGAGGAAACCAAGGGACCACAAAAGAGATGAGAGATAACATAGTACATTAAGGACAACAATCACTCATTATATGGCTTTTATTTCTATATCCTGGAGATCCTTTCATTTAGCGTCATCCTATATGGCCTTATGTATCTAGGTTTTGTTCTGTTGTAAATCTCTGCTAGGAGAGCCCAAGTTTTATAATGATTATGACAAATGAGGGTAACCATTGAGCCTATGTGCCTTTGAGTCTGGCTTACTTCACTTAATAGGATTTTTTTTCTAAGTCTTTTGATTCCCTTAAAAATGGGGCAATGTCATTCTTTCTGACAGCAGCATAGAATTCCATTCTGTATAAATACCACATCTTGTTGATGTACTCATCAGCTGAGGGGCATCTGGGTTGGTTCCATATCTTTGCTATAGTAAATAGTGTTGTAATGAACATCGTTGTGCTAGTGGATTTAGTATGTCCTTGTTTCTGGATGATTGGGTAAATGCCAAGGAATGGAATTGCTGGGTCATAGGTGAGCTCTATGTTTAGTCTTTTGAGGAACTGCCATACTGCTTTCCATAGTGGTTGAATGATTTTGCACTCCCACCAACAGTGTAGTAGTGATCCCTCCTGGCCACATCCCTGCCAGCATCTGTTTTTATTAGATTTCTTGATCCTGGCCATTCTAACTTAAGTGAGGTGGAATCTTAGAGTTGTTTTGATTTGCATTTCTTTTATGGCCAGAGATGTCAAGCATTTCTTCATGTTTCCATAGGCCATTCTTATTTCTTCTTCAGAGATTTAAAGTTGTTGGCCCATCTTTTAATGGGATGGTTGTTTCTTTGGAGATTAGTTTTGGAGTGATTCAATTTTTTGAGCTGTTGATATATTTTAGATATGAGGCCTTTATCCGTTGTATAGTTAATGAAGACTTCCTCCCACTTTTTAGGCTTTCTAGTTAATTTGCTAGCTATGTCCTTTGACATACAGAAGCTTATGCAGTTTAATGTCGTCCTACTTATCCAGACTTTCTCTGATTTGTTGTGTTTCTTTCACCAAAACATTTTATGAATGCAGTGCATCTTGATTAGTGTCACCACTTTCAACGTTTGTACCCACCATTCCAATCCACCCCTTCCCATACTTACCTTATTTTAGGTAATACATTGGGATTTTTTGCTATTTAACAAAGCAATCTATATGTACAAAGCATCTTGACTGACATCTTCACCCCCTTCCCCTATATTTCTCAAGTTTGTTGTATATACAATAAATTCTTCCCTGCATTCTCCTCTTTTCCCCCTTAATTCTTCTATTCCTCTCTCTTGACCCCACCCTCCCCATTTGCAAGTACCCATTTTTTGGTACTTATCTGGTTGGCACTTCAGATTCATCTTCAATCAATAAAATCCAGACTAGAGCTTGGAGCACTATAGTTATTCAGGCAAAGCTTTTTGAATGAACTGATGATTAAATGAAGGTATGATTTCATGAGCAAACTTGGTGTTTTGTAGATGCTTTCACTAATAGTTTAGCATCTCATAAGCAAATCTTGCTAATGTTTTTCTGACTTTAAGTTGGTAAACGTACCCTGGAAGTGTGTTCTAGTTATTAGTTGCACATTTTTGCCAGAAGCTGTCCTTCTTTCTTTTAGTATTGAAAGAATTTTCTGAAAATCCTGCACAAGTAAAGTTCAAAAAGAGCTTCTGTAGAGATTCAGAGACTGTTCATTCGTTTCTGGATCTATATTAAGTTTTTCCACTGCTACTACTATCGAATGAATGGTAGGATTGTATTTAATATTATTTTTTATTTTTTGGTGCCAGTAATGGAACAAAATTCATGAGCTCATGTTCTCCTTCTTTTTTTTTTTTTTTTTAGTTTCTTTCTGTGCCAGTCCTGGGGCTTGAACTCAAGGCCTAGGCTGTGTCCCTGAGCCTCTCCATGATCAAAGCTAGCGTTCTACCACTAGAGCCACAGTGCCAATTCCAGCTTTTTTCTGTGTAGTTTATTGGAGATTGTGTCAAGGACTTTCCTGTCTGGCTGGCTTAAAACTGTGATCCTCAGATCTCAGCCTCCTGAGTAGCTAGGATTACAGGTGTGAATGACCAGCGTCTAGCTTCTCTCTTGTTCTTTACTCAATGCTAATGCTCTACCACTTATGCCATACCTTCACTTTCTGGCTTTTGGGTGGCTAACTGGAGATAAGTCGTTTAGATTTATCTGCCTAGGATGACTTTGAACCATATCTTCAGATCTTAGCCTCCTAAATAGCTAGGAATACACATGTGTGCCACAGTGCCTGAATTTGAATGGCAGAATTTTAATGTTTGGTACATACTAGACTCGTAAAAACTTTAGTGGAAACTTATCTGCATCCAGTTGAAGAAACTTGATTTGTCATAAAGATTACAGTCTATACACTGATTGATTCTTCTAGCACCATCCTGAAAACTTGTATTTTGTATTTAATTGATGCCAAATGAAGCTTAGTTTCTTTATGTTTGATAGAAAAGAAAAGAAGTAACATGAGCATTCTCTTTTACAACCACCTTTCTATTCATGAAGACTGGGCTTGCTGGCTATTTTGTCCATCATTTAATTGCTTATACCAGAACAGAGCTGGAAACCCAGTAGGCATGTAGTAATGACGGAATAATGAATAATTGGGGGTAGGATATTGTAGGACCCTAGAGTCCTCTGGGAGCTATGACTGGGTACAGGAAGTATGATTGGATGGTGTGTACATCAAGAGAAAGCCTTACGCCAGTGGAAATTACCGGTGTGTGTGTGTGTGTGTGTGTGTGTGTGTGTGTGTGTGTGTTTGTGTGTGTGTGTGTGTGTGTTTGTGTATGTTTGCTTGATCCTGTGTTAATGACACAGAATTCCACATACCTGACATTGTTCACTGTTCTTATTCAAAGATAGTATGAGCACCTATGTATCTCTAATCTTATTATCTAGACATCCTACTTTCTATCTTTTGGAATATGCCCTTTCACCTGGAACTGGAAACCACACCAAGCTAATGTATACTATCTGACACTTTAAAACTTCATGACAAAGGTAGCTCAGGAGTTTATTTGGGAACTGTCCCAAATGTTGTCTTGTTTCTTTTTTGTGTGTGTGTGTGGGGGGTCATGGGGCTTCAACTCGACCTGGGTGCTGTCTCTGAGATCTTCAGCTCAAGGCTACCATCCTGCCCCTGGGCCTGGATGCTGTCCTTGAATGCCTCAGCTCAAGGCTACAGCCCTACTCTTTTTTTATTGTGATTAATAGAAGGGTTACATTATATTCACCAGATAGAAGGTGCATAACTTCACAAACATTGATACCCTTTCTCATGACATGGTCCCCATTTCCCTCCTCTCCTCCCCTCCCCCCTCTTATCTTGATTTCCCCCCTTCCCAATCCAATTTCAAATAACCAATTAAGCACATACAAAATATGTCCGATAACAAGGTGAAATATTGTAACAATATGAGATAACCAAGGGATGGCAAAAGAGAAGAGAGATAACATAGTACATTAAAGACAACAGTCACTCATTATATGGCTTTTGTTTCCTTATCCTGGAGGTCCTTATATTTAGTGTCATACTATTTGGCATAATGTCTCTAGATTTTGTTCTATTGTAAATCTCTGCTAGGAGAGCCCAAGGTTTCTACTGATTATGACAAATGAGGGAGACTATTGAGCCTATGTTCCTTTGAGTCTGGCTTACTTCACTTAATATGATTTTTTTCTAAGTCTTTCCATTTTACAAATGGGGTAATGTTATTCTTTCTGACAGTAGCATAGAATTCCATTGTGAACAAATACCACATCTTGTTGATCCACTCATCAACTGAGGGACATCTGGGTTGGTTCCATATCTTTTACAGCCCTACTCTTGAGCCAAGCCCCACTACCCATTTTCTAGAGGTTAATTGGAGATAAGAGTCTCAGGTCCTTTTGTGCCCAGGCTGGCGTTGAACCTTGATCCTCAGATCTCAGCCTCCTGAATAGCTAGGATTACAGGGGTGAGCCATTGTGCCTGGCTATGTTTCTTTTGACTCTGTGTATTTAGAGTAATCCTTTATTCTACCATCATGTATCTGCTGAATGGAACCGATGGATATGGGGCACTCTCAAGTCAGGTTCTGGACAGAAAGCAAAAACTAACATTTCAGCAGACCATCTGCTAAGTAGACCTTTATATTTTTACCTTCGTCAACCCCTATTGGTCAGTAAATAAACAAAGTCACAGTATTACACATCTAGTAGATGGCAGAGTTAGGATTTAATTTAAGGTCCCCTTGACACCAAAAATAAATCACACACATATAGGAAATGACCCAGAGGAAAAGAACTCCAGTGTAATTCTATTACATATATTTTTTTTAAAATGTCGGGATACATTTGTTAGGATGTCCATTTTCCCCTAGCCTAGACTTTGGAAAATTTCTTATTCAGAAATAATATTTCTCTGAATGTATATTTGTGTTTTCTGACACACCAGCTCAGCGTATTTATTTTGGTGTTCAGGATAAACAAAGCATCCTTTTTTAGGCATGGACAAGCTGTGATGAAAAGCAGTTCTCAGGGTCTTCAAGAATCTAAGTGAGCTCTCTCACTGGGCTGTTCCCACAAGCATCTATAGCAGGAATTGTGATTTCTCTGACCGTAGGTTTCAGTCTGAGTTATAGATATAATGGTAATTTTGAAATGATTAAACATTGGAATGATATGTAATCTTCATACTTTTGATATACCCATTGTCCTAATCTACTTCTAAAAAGTATTAGCTCTCCTCCAACCCCCACTAAATTTAGTTTCATAAATTGTAGCTCATTTGTCATCATGATTATTTATGATTAGTCACTAAAAGCATGCCAGCAGGTAGTAACATCAGAGGCTTTCTTCTACCATCCTTGAACATACCTGGTACTATAACACCATTTTTCTTCCCTAAGCAAACGGTAATAGGTTGGCTTTCATGACTGTGTAGCTGAAGTGTGGTGCTTGTTGTATGGTTAGCTCCAGTATAGCTTCAACAATAAATGGTTCTTGTTGATCATGGATACATACATGCATACATATATACATATAATGTGCATATTATATAGTACCTGTTGCTTCAGGTGATATGTGATAGGATACATACACTTCCATATCAAATACGTATCATTTTCACATTTGAACATAATACAGTAATAAATTTTAATCTAGACAAGCTTCATATCATATGGTAAATGGCAAAAGCACAGTCAGACTGTGCAACAATCAGATAGATTTTATAATTTCATTTCTATTGATATTGAATATTTCTTATTGCAAATCCAGGCAGATTTACTTAAAGTGCTCCAGTTGTGTTTTCTTACATTTATTAGTGTTTTCCCCCTCTTCTTTGACAATGGAGGGAAAAATATTTTTTGCATACGTTGAGAACATGTTTCATAGAAGATATCAAAATCACATATGATGGTTTTGAAAAGCTCATGTGTTTAGGCAAGCCACTGTCTAAATGGAATCATATTAATTTATGTTTGAAATTTATCATCACTCCACGACACTCAAATTCTGCAGAAAACACTGTGGGAAAATGGATTTTGGTGTATTTCACTGCTGTAGGATCAAGAAATCCTATTTATAAATCCAGGATTCCAAGGATTTCTGGATATCTCTGCCATACATGCTAAGATTTTCTGTTATAACTGTGGTGAATTATAAAAGTTAAATTTTTTAAAAATGAAAACCCCACTAAAACCAATTGCTTCTCTTCCATAGTTTACCATCCTAGGCATCATAAATTTAATAATAGTTTTTTTGAGTAATAAGTAAAATTAAATGGGGGTATCATTTTGTATTCCCTCATTTGTAAAAATTTGAATGCAACCTTAGTAAAATTGTAGTTACTCAGCATTTCTTTTGGTAGAGTTAATGCGGTATTTGAATAATGCATAGTAATTTATGAGATGCTTTGATATATTGATTCATTCATGTCCCAAGAACTTTTTATCTCATAGGTCCTCCTTCAGAGAGTTTCTTCACATGTGAAGAAACTTGAAGCCATGGGAGAAAAAAATGGCATGTGGAAGATTAAAAGCCAGGTCTCAAACCAATATAAATTAAACCTATTGGAACCATCATTTCTTTTTTCATATACTTTTATTGTAATTAATAGAAGGGTTCACAAACATTGATACCCTTTCTCATGTTTTGGTCCCCATTTCCCTCTCCCCACTCCTGCACCTCATCTTGTTTTCCCCCCTTCCTTATCCTATTTCAAATAACCAAATAAACATATATACAATATATCAGATAACAAGGTGAAATACTGTAACAATATGAGATAACCAAGGGACAGCAAAAGAGATGAGAGATAAAATAGTACATTAAGGACAACAATCACACATTATATGGCTTTTATTTCTATATCCTGGAAGTCCTTTCATTTAGCATCATCCTATATGGCCTTATGTATCTAGGTTTTGCTCTATTGTAAATCTCTGCTAGGAGAGTCCAAGGTTTCTACTGATTATTGTTAATGAGGGAAACCATTGTGCCTATGTTCCTTTGGGTCTGGCTTACTTCACTTAATATGATTTTAGGACATACTAAATCCACTAGCACAACTATGTGCACTGCAGAACTATTTACCATAGTGAAGATATGGAACCAACCTAAATGCCCCTCCGTTGATGAGTGGATCAACAGGATGTGGTATTTATACACAATGGAATCTATGCTGCCGTCAGAAAAAATGACATCACCCCATTTGTAAGGAAATGGAAAGACTTGATACTATCCTTTCTTAAAACATTCAAATTGCCTAATGAACACTCAGAGTGCACAGAGTACACTTAGTAGCAAAGATAACAGACTCCAAGATCTCAACATTTTTTGCCTCCTTTATGTACTGATCACATTTATAACATTGAATCTTGGTTACTACATAGCAACTGTCCAGAAAATAGTGGTTGAGTGCTGCCAGAATGAATACACTGTAGTAAGCATTCATTTTCCCCCCCAAAATGCTACATGCTTTTCCTATTGTTCCATAATCTAAACATTGCTATTTTCATTTTACAGATGAGGATACCCAAGCTAGAAAACCTCAAAAGTCTTGCTTGGGATGTTGATATACTTAAGCTGTAGAGTTAGATTTCTTTGAGTTTACAATATTCGTTCTCATTTTGGCAAAGATGTTAACTGAAGCTCAGATGCTAAATGAAATCTTCTGTTCCACACAGCTGCTTCTATACCAAACTGTGTATATTCTCTCAATCTAATTCAGCCCTGTGGTAGATCGAGGCTGACAATGCTGCTGTTGCAGCTGACATCTAATATTTCCTCAGCATCTAGTCACTGTGACAGGCATTTATCTTCCTGTTTCCCTAAATTCTCCATGTTATACAAACTAGCTGCAACTGCTGTCTCTATAAAATTGAGGTTCTGAGTGAATTCATGGCCTGCCCAAAGTTACAGCGTCAGTGTTATGCCGCCTCGTCAAGTCCAAGACTGTCTTTATGAAAAGCAAAGCAAAACTGGAAAATCACTAATGAAAGAATTTTTACCGTTTTTATTTTTGCCTGCTTTCACTAATACCTTAGATAGGGAAGAGTTTAGGCAACTCCTATATTACTGTCTTACCTCAGACAGTAATAAGCCCTCCATAGATTTTTATGTTTCCTGGATTCCCTTTTCAATCTTTCCTCTCTGGAGAACTTCATGGAAAACCTTTCAGAACACTAATCCTGGCTCCACCTTCAAACTCTCCATGACACAGGATTCCTCTGACTCACCTTTCCTTTCCATACAATCACATTTTTGCTTAGATATTGGCCCCCATTCACTTCTTTTTTGAATCCTCCAATTTCCTCATTTGCTAATTATTGCCAACATTATCGAGACTGAAGTGTGAAGAGTGATGTGAAATGCCATATGTAATGGCCATAGGTAATAATGAGAGACAAAGTTAAAGAGTATTTACTGTAGAAAGATAAAAGATTTAAAACGAAGGATTAATATTGGAAACCTCTTAGGTTCACTTAGTTTCTGGTTGACTGAACCAAGTTCTTCCCTTCAAAGGTCAATAAGTTTTTCCATAATTTTTAGCTGTACCAAGAAAGAAACCGTAAATCTTTCTGTTTATTTGCTTTTATAAATCTCCCTCCAGCTCATTTAGTAAGGAACTGAACATAATAAATCCATGGCTTTCCTTCAGAAAAAAACAAATCACCTTACCATAAAAGGAAATCTGGGCTGCAGAGACTATAAACTCTTCTTTATAGAATCTCCTGACAAGGTGTGTGTATGTGAGTGAGAGTATGTGCTTATGTGCATGTGTGTATGTGTTAGAGTACATTATACAACTGGCCCTAGGCCTGACTGTATTATAGTATGTGTAAATAGCATGCTTTATTATGCTGTTATTGGAGGAAGGACATATGGCACCTTCAAGTTGAAAATAAAGTGCTGTGTTCAGAGAATGGCATGTTCAGGTTACTTGATTTTTTTTTTTTACTAGCAGGGAAGAAAATCTGGGAACACTTTTAGGCCTTTTGTTCTTAAAATATCATTAAAACTTTAATCCCTTTTCTGGCCTTAGAGTGACAGGCCATGTTCTTTGGTTTGCTTGGTAACAGAGGACACTCAAAGAGCCTCCAGCATAGACATTGATTCTAAGTCTCTTGCTCTACCATGTATATGGCGAAGTTGAACCTTATTATTTATTATCTGTAATTTTATATCCTTTGGTCATCATTTTGGTTTCTTTCCCAGAGAAGACACACAGAAAAGGAAGAATTAGCTCTTCTTAAGGTCCAAGACAATGTCTCATTGTTGCATCTCTAATGCTGTACATGGTATATTGATCACAATTGAATAGTAAATGATTCGAAGCAGACATAGTTAATTCAAGGTTGTCAGTACCATGACTCTTCTCTCCCTTTCTTTCTTTGAGTTTGTGGAGTACCACTTTTGCGCAGGTATTCTGCTAGGTACTAAGACTACAAAGGACAGAGGTGATTAACAAGTCCTGAAATCCCTCTCTCAATCAAACATTGTATTGACATCTTTTGCATCCATCACTCTATCTAATGCTCAGAGTACATTAAACATTCTATTTTTGACAGTCTGCATAATCTTTTGAAAGGTCATTATTAGTTATATACCTGTGGCAAAATATATATTTTAAAAATCATAAATGAGGAAAGATTTATTTGAGCATGTGACTTCAGAGGTATTAATCAGTGGTCATTAATCAGTGGTGCCCTTGTTTGAGAGAACATCTCCCTTTCTTCCTCCCTCCTTTCTTCCATGTCGCCCTTCTTCCTTTCCTTCCTCCCTTCCTCCCTCCCTTCTTCCCATCCTCCCTCCTTCCTTCCTTCCTGCCCCCTCTCCTTTCCTGTTTCTCTTCTTCCCTTTCTCTTTTCCTTCTTTCACTTATTTCTTTTGGAGTTTAGACCCAGGGTCTTGTGCATACTTAACAAGATGCCCTACTGCTTGAATCACACCCTCAGCTCTTTTGCTTGAGTTATTTTTTAGATGATCTCATGATTTTTGCCTGGGCTAGTTTTGGACTTGTATCTTCATATTTATACCTTGTATACAGATGGCATTCTAGGCACATATCACAATGCCAGGTTGGCTTTCTCAGATGAGTTCTGATTCACTATTTTGCTCAGGCCAGCCAAAGTTCTAACAGAGGCACAAAATGATTCAGGTTGCCCCTATGATCTGAATAATCACGTCAAGTAAATTACATTAACTTTGTTTCAAACTATGTTGATGAGGGATTTGGATTTTTGTTATCTCAGCAAAACCTTAGATACAGAATCCTCCATGCGTTATGCCAGATACCTGAAAATAAAATTTAAAGGCCACATACTAGAGTTACACACCAGGAAGATTAGAGAAGTACTAGATATAAGGAAATACTTATATGTATGTTGAGATTTTAACATCTAAGCTTTGATTTTAATGTCTTAGAAATTATTTTCTTTTGCCAGTATAATATTTGAACTCAAGACACCATGCTTCCTCCACTGCTTCTCTACCAATTGAGCTCCACCTCAAGGTTAATTTGGAGATGAAATCAAATGAACTTTTCTGCCTAGGCTGGCCTCAACCACCATCCTCTGTATCTCAGCCTCCAAGTAGAGTAGTGAGGATTACAGACCTGAGCCAATAGCACCTGACATATTTTAGAAATTCTTTTAGAGGAGTGCATAGAAGCTGAGAAAAGAATTTCAGAACAAATGATGATTCTGGATCATCTCAGCAGACCATCAAATGTATAGTATGACAGAAAATAGGCTGTAGAGTAGGGCACAATACAATGGAATAGTTTACTATAGCCAGAACATAAATTATTTATGGGAGACTGCTAGGAGCCAAAGCAATATGAAGTTCATCTTTTAACAGTGCCTAATAACAAAATCTAGTAGGTATTTCTTATCTAAGGAAAGCACTCATATCTATTTTCTTCATTTTATGAGTAATTTATAAAAGTCATCAGACCTTTGACAAACTCAATTAAGCCTGAAACATTTGCCTTGACCTTGTGTCTGTTTCTCACATCCTGGCTTCCCTTATGTTAATAAACTAAAGACATGTAAATTATAGCTTCAGTATTTCCAGCCAGAAAAAAACCCCACTCTTTTAAAAACCAATGAAATAAAGAATTCATGGTGATGGTATATGAGTGTGCTGATCAGATTTCTTTGATATGCAAATGGTAGGAATATAAAATCAAAATGGCTTACACAGAAAAATTTTATGACCTAAAATAAATGAAAGTTCAAGATTAGTTTCAGGCAAGATTGGATTGTAGGTGCAAAGACTGTCACTGGCATCTTCTCTGTGTCTCTTGTCTGGCTCTCACTGGTTTTATTCACAGGTAGATCTGTCAGCTAGTACCTGTGGCTTTAAAGTTGTCTTTCTAACAGCAATTTTTAGTGCTTCTGGCAAATGTCACAGAATCAATGGGTGGGGGTGAGGTCATTAGTTGGTCCCATGCTTGTCCTTGAACCACCCAGTTATGTAGGAATCTCTCCAATGCTATTCCATGCAGTAAGAGTGAGAACCAACTTAACTCAGACCATGTGACTGAAGATAGACATTGCTCAGAGGAGACTGAGGGTGTTGGAAAGATAATACCCCTTGGTAGGAAAAGACAATCTCTTTCTTTTGCTGTGGATGTCTTTTAGTTTTACAGCTGGGACATTTTTTTTTAAACGCTATCGCTGAGAATGAAATGTGGGAAAAGCCTTGAATTGAGAGTAAGGAGAGCAAGATTACAATTCCTATTTGCTTATCTGGCTCTGTGATCTCATCCCCAGGAGTTTGATTGTGGTACCTGCTTCACAGGAGGAAACTGATGCTCAATTCCTATCAGTTGCTGCTGTGTAGGGATGAGAGAGAGGATATTACTATCATCTAGTCCCTTCATTTTGCCATGAGGAAGGTCAAATGACCTTGGTCAGATGACCAAGATCTGCACAAATACAGAAAGAACCAGAAAAGAATTCTCTGTCTCCACATTTTAAAGCCCTAACTTTATTTTTTAAGTTTTATTGTATTTTATTGTTAGGATAATGTATAGAGGGGTTATCAAGTCGTGGGTACATTATTTATAGAAACTTGCTACCCTTTTTCATGTTTTTGTCTCCCTTTCCTCTTCCTCCCCTGTCCCAGTCATCTTATTTTCCCCTTCCCATCCTTATTTCAAATAAACCAATAGGTGTATATACAGTATGCCAGCATACAAATTCAGATACGGTAACCTCATGAGATTAACCATAAGTGGAAAAAAAAGAGATAAAGGAATAACTTTACATAATATATTAAGAACAGTAATCAAAAAGAAAAACCTCTTGTTTCATTAACCTAGACATCACTTCATTTAGTCTCATCCTGTATGATACAGCTTTTAAGCTAATGTTAAACTAACTTTCTCCCCATCTCCTATCCTTTTCCTCAATAGCATGTGACTGGCTACTTGAACTTTTCTGCGTCAGAAGTAGTCATAATAATTAATTTGAATGTACTTCAGTAGGATGATTATAGAATTGGAATATGAAACTGTTGAACAGCTGTGAGATATTTGTTATATCAGTAAATTTTTCTTTTTTTTATTGATGAGGTAATGTATAGAGAGGTTACAGTTATATCTGCCAGATAGTAGGGACATTACTTCTCACACATTGATACCCCTTCTCATATTTTTGTTCCCATTTCCCTACCCCCTCCTAATCATCTTGTTTGCCCCCTTTCCCTTTCCTATTTCAAATAAACAAATAAACATATATACAATATACCAGGTAACAAAGTCAGATACAGTAACAATATGAGATTAACCAAAGTAAAGCTCTAACTTTAATAGCCAAATGATTTTTAAAGAATTATGCCAACATAGTTCGCTGTTTCTAAGAAGTGATTTGTATATACATTTGATGTTAAAATAATTTTTAAATGACAGCTTACCATAGAAATGATTTCTCTAGTTAGTCTTTTTGAATCTTTGTGAAGTGAAATAAACTAACAAATTTAGCCTTGCTATGTTAAATATTTTACAGATACCTTCTTTAGGCAAAGCAGAGTCTGGTGTGCTTATATGCTATTTTAAGATTGGATTCTGCTTTTGACTGTTGTTTTGCATAACACAGTGGAGCATGAACAGACTTTGTGATCCAGAAGGCTTAAGTTCTGATCCTGTTCTGGTTCCTGTTACCCTGTTACATTTCATGACCATGGAATAGTTATTGAGCTTCTAAATGCTTGCATGTTTTCATTCAGGATTATGGTATATTACTGTCCTAAGCAACATCCTGAATACTCCATCCATACTGTTCTTGAATTTATTGAAACACTTACATTTCTTGAAACACCCTCATTTCATAGTGGCAAGGAATCATTGCTACTTATTGGCTCATGTTTCTTCCCATTTACACTGAATTAAAGATCTCCTCAAGACTAGACTCCAGATATGGCCTGTGCTCACCCCTTAGTTTTTTGCTCACCCTCTAGTGCCTTATCTACCACATCTACATCAGTGCTTCTTCAAAACTAAATTGATTGACCATATACTCACATCTCTGGCCTGGACCTCCTTTCTAAACTTGATGAAAGAGGAGGAAGAGTTGACATTGTCTCACAATTTTGGAATTTTCAGTCAGTTTGTGGTTGTTTGGCCCATAGCTTTGAGCATGTGACAAAGAAGGAATACATAGCAGAGGACACCTTTTCATTATACTGTAGCGAGGACATAAAAGAGAGAAAGCGGAGGGTCCACTGTCCCCTGCTTTTGTCATGTCCTCTTCCTTTGATGGCATGTCTTCAGTGACCTGCCTTCCTCCCACTTGGTCATTCTTCAACATTCTACCATCTTGCCACAGTACAGAAAGCGGGTGAACAAGCCTTTAACACATAGGCCTTTGGGAGATATTTCCTAGCCAAGCTATGACATTCCCCTGAATAGTTGCACATTTTCTGGTGTTCCAGAAAAGTTATAGCATTAACAATCAAAATTCTACTGATTTATGAGATTTATTTAACCCTTTCATCACCACTTAAGCTTCACTTAATATTATCTGTCAAATATCTTTATCGTTCATGTACTTCCTTTGTACTCATCCTTCCATGACTTTCATTTTGACTCTGACAGTGGCACCTTAATTTCTTCACAAGGAATCTTTTCAATTGGTTTTCAGTGGTGCATTTTGAATAATCTTTTCAAAGTAAAAACTGCAATTATCATCCTCTTGGCCATGAAGCATGTAGCTTCTCATGGTTTTAAGGTAAAAAGATACATCTTCATCACAGACTATGGGGAATCTTAGGATCTCTGTGCTTTCTGTTTTTTTTTTTTCCATTCTCCTTCCTTCTTTCCATTCACACTGTCTTTCCCTGACACATCTGTTAGCCCTCCCAAACCCTTCCATTATTTGTCTTTTGTTGTTTTGTTTTGTTTTGAAATTTCAAATCAGTTACAACCCTTGCAGTTCAGTTCACAGCCTAGAGCAAACTTCCAGTGCATATACTCCTTTAACACCCCATAGCTTTCCTCTATTGTAACCTCATAATGCTACTTTCACAATTTTTGTATGATTTTTTAAATTTTTAGTCACTTGTTTCCTACATTACATTTCTAGCTCCTAGTAATTAGAAATAAGTTGGTAATTTTTAATACCAGTATATTATATGTGTAATTAATACTATCTCTTTGTGATGATGGTTTTTTTCCTTGAAAGCCAAGCAGAGCATGGCTTTGCACCATATTTGCTATCTGAATTTGAGTGAATTATTTAACTTCATGAGATTTTTATACCCCATTATCTGTACAATGGGCTAGTAATTCTACTGCATATGTTTGAATCAAATGAGACAATGCTGTTTTCATTCTACTGATGCACAATAGAGAATCAAGTAATGTTCTTTTCTTTCCCTTTCATGTCTTCCCAACCTCCCCTTAGAATAGAGCAAGTATGTTCCACAAAAAATAGAGAGGTTCTTATATTTTTCCTCAGTCTCTACAGCTGTCTCTTCCTTTAGCTTGTCTGGGCATCTCTGTGTCACCTAGTGGATGCTGGGCAATTCATTAGTGATGACGGTCATGTGTCCTCTTGGTGGTTCATGCAGAACCACTTGGTTCCTTAATGGCCGGCATTTATGACGATAGACCATTTGCAGAGAAAAGGGAGTAATTTGCTTAGTTTTGAAGGTACATTAACTTGCTTTGGTCACTACGACTCACTGGCTAAATTTCTTCCTGAAGTCCCCAAATAGCATTTCTACTTGGGCCTTCAGTGAGCTAAAACAATACATTTTAAAAACCTGTGTTGATTGATAAAAGTTAGTTGTTTCTTCCTAGTTATGTTTAGTCTTTCAAGGTTACAGGTTGATTAGTTCAGTGGTGTGTGCCAAAAAAAAAGCTAGTCAAATATTTTTCTTTTGATCTGTTTTATTTAGTTAATTTACAAGTTACAACTTTAGCTTTAAGTAGCTGTGGATGAGCACAATGATATGTCATTAAATAGATGATGAAGTTAAAGAAAGTTACCTTTTGTTAAATAGACCCTATCTCATTTCATAAAAAGTCTGAGTTGGCTTGCAAGAATATAAGAAAGTAATGTGAAAGAGTAGAAATGTACTTTAAGTAAAAGTCCTTTTTTAAGCAGTGAAATCAGACCAGAAAGATAAGGAACCAGGAAATTGATCTCTGAATTTGTTGGTATGTGCTATGTATAATTAGCAAAATTTATCTGTACTTTTTTTTACTGACTTTTCAGGGTCTCTAGACTTACCCTTCCATATCTTAGGCTTTGCTATCTCCCCCAGTTCTTCCACATTCCAGAGGAGGGACTAAAGACAGAGTCATGATTAGCTGGCTGCTATTACCTTCAACTTTAGAGGAATACTTGTTTTATTTATTGGCTGTCTTCTGTATTCTGCCATGAATCTTTAGCAACTGTGATTGTCAACAATGGTTGAAGGGCCTGGAAGGCCCTTTATCAGGGGTCAGGTGTGAGTGAGTGTGTGTGTGTGTGTGTGTGTGTGTGTGTGTGTGTGTGTGTGTGTGTGTGTGTGTGTGGTGTTGTGAGACAGGGTGGAAACCTGTGGAGTTCCTGATTTATTTAGTCTGAGGTATACTTTCCAGATGAGCTGGGCTCAGTGGCTCATACCTGTAATCCTAGCTACTCTAGGAGGCTAAGATCTGAGGATCCAGGTTCAAAGCCAGCTCAGGCACAAAAGGACCTCTAATTAACCTCTAGAAAACAGGAAGTGAGGCCTGGCTCAAGGGTAGGGCTGTAGCTTTGAGCTGAACTGCTCAGGGACAGCACCCAGGAGTGTTTAAGCCCCATGACCCACATATACACACACACACACACACACACACACACACATACACACACACACACACACAAAGGAAGGAAGAAAGAAAGAAAGAAAGAAAGAAAGAAAGAAAGAAAAATACTTTCCAGATGAGGATTTTTTTCCTTTTCTGATTTTAGCACTATGCTAAAACACATTTCTAGAAGTATATAGAATAACAACCAGTCCTAGAGAGTGCAGGCATTTCCAGGTAGCTCTGCTCCTCTTCATTCATTTTAAAACCTTCACTATTATGACATGTAAATAACAGCTTTCTATGTCAGTAAACTTTTAAAGTATTACAATGTGCTTATTAGCTATTTGGAAGAATTAATTATTTAAAAAATTAAGACAGATGAGAGCTGCAAAAATAAAATACAATATTTGCCTAGCACAATGTCTGACATATGATTGGCAATAATCAAAATGCCTTTTGATTACACAGATATTTTTATCTTTGAACAAATAAAAAGGAAGTCCTCTAGGGCTTAAACATAGCCTAATTCTAATGAATAAAGCCAAAGCTACTTTGACCAGGGTGCAATCGTATTGATATATTGCACTTAATTGCTCATTCTCCCTTTGTAACTCTTCTGAACTAACTTGACCTTGTCTATACTTAACTGTTATCTAATCAAAGCCAATGCACTGTGGGCTCTGGAGACAGACTGCCCAGGTTAAAATCCATTATATTATTGTTAGCAATGGATGTTGGGAAACTTCTTTGTGCCTCATTTTCTCTCATCTTTATAATGAGGATAATAATAGTACTTATATCCTACCATTGCTCTGAGGAAAAATGAACTGATTTATGCAAAGAGACTGGAAAAATGCATAGCACATATTTTAGTATTAAATAGAATTTTTGCCTTGCCGACAACATAGAGTATTTTTTGGAAATGGCATGTTGGTTCTGAAAACTATGTTATATTGATTTACAGTTAATACAACAGAAAACTAAAACCCACTCCCCAAAGACTGAAATTTCATTGTGCTTATGAAAATTTCATTTCTTCACTAGAATTTGGGCACTTGACTTCACATTGCTCCCAGCCTTCATACTAATTAGGGCTGCAGGAAGTTCTGTATAAGCATCTTCTGATGCTGACTTCTCTGGCTCTTGAGTTCAGGAATTTCCTTGGCTGTCTTTCCTGGCAGTCTTCCGGTTTCTATGCCTTGGATTCTCCGGACCCAGTCCTGTTTTCTGAAAAATAGTTCTGATGTTTCCCTAGCATGTGTAAGTTTTTGCAGATGCGTGTTGCCTCTTTGGAAAGATGATTTTCCTACTCAGAAGTGGCCACTGTGAGAGGATACCAGTGGCCTGGTGAAAGAACCTGAAGCCATTATACTTCTAAGGGAATACCTTCCCCCAGAATTTGCTTTCTTGTCTCTTTATTTCTGCCTCTGATAATGGCATTTCTGGTAATGAAGGTTTGTGTTGTACTATCTTTGTTCCTCCAAAGCAGTGAGTTGAGCCAATGGATATAAATCTACTATTAAACTGTTACTGGGATTCTTTTTCTTTCTTCCTCCACCCACCACCTCCCCTTCTTTTCAGCCCTGGGTTTGAACTCAGCATTACAGCTGTTAAGCAGATGCTGGGTTACGTCTTTACACCATTATTTTTTGAGATAGTGACTCCTGTTTTGCTCAGGTGTGCCCTTGGATATATTTTACACTTCCCATTGTAGCTGAGGTGCCTGCCACATGTCACTGCACCCCACTGAGGTCACCTCGCATAGCTGCATAGGCTGGCTTCAAACTGTAGTCCTTCTAGACTTAGATTTTCATGTAGCCAAGAGGCTGCTTTTGAGATTTCGAAGGTGAATTTTTCCACAGTATAAATGTTCCTTTACTGGGTACCTGATAAACCCCTCACATGTACTCTCACTGAATGATCCAATCCACTTTATTTGCTAGTTGCTCTTGTTCTCATTTGAAAGAGGAAAATGGAGAACTTCAGAAATATGAGTCACATACCCTAGCTGACTAATTTGTCTGTGCTAAATTTAAAATGCAGATCATCTTGTTTCGAAAACCAAAGCCTTTCTTCCCACATTCCAGTGAAATAATGGTGCAAAAGGCATTTCTGGCTAGACTAGCACATCACCTCTTGTTTTGGGGTGGCTTTTAACATGTATTTTGGTCAAGACCTCCTGCCACTGTGCTGCTGGCCCCAGCAGCTGCTGTCCTACTGTGGGAAAGATGCTCATTGTCCACCATGGCTCTCAATTCTCATGGCCTATCGTTATGCACGTTCCTCCCAGCAGCAAATAAGGATTCTAATTCAACAGAAGAAAGCTAAACTTGTCTCTGTCTCTCTTCCCCCAGAAATTCTTTGCTTGAAGAGAATGACATTGCTGAGGTGATAAGGGTGGTGTAGAAAGGGCATGGCCATGCCTTTGTTCTTCAAAGCTATGTATGATGCAAAACAAAGTAACACAAAAAGCTGGAAAAAATATATGTATATATTAATCCAGCCCAGTGGCATTTTTATGAATACAAATATATTTACATGCCAGCTCATTAATTCAGAGTTACAGACTGTTGAATATGTTAAACAGGATGGGTTCCTGGGGGCAACTCTGTTGACAGGGCTTAGGAGAAGAAGTTAGACCAGGAAGGGAACTATTTCGATTTCAGTGTGATCTCATTGACTGCAGGCATAGCTGGCAAGCAGGACGGGGTTTCTATATTTCTTGCTTAGTTTATGATTTTAATTTTGGGCTGTTATTTGAAGTTAGTTCCTTCACAAATTATATTGCCATCCAAGATGCTGGTTTTGGAGGATTTGCAAAGCTTTTGGGTGTTTTGTTGTCATTGTTGTTGATCGTATTTTTAAAATTTTACCTTTTGAACACAGCCTTCAAATACCCTTGGAAAATATTTCAAAATGTGTGCTTTGTAGATTAGAGCACATAAAGACCTGGAGCCTGGTCAAGGTCAGGTGAAGAGGAATTGGTATAGCTAAAACAGAGCCTCTCTGTTTTTAAGCAGCATCCTAGGTTTTAGACATGAGAATGACTGGTCTTGGCCTAGCCGAAAGTGGAGTTCCGGACACTTCCTGGCAGCTTTGGTTTAGAGGTGTGGTGTTCATCAGCCGCATGCCACACTTTCCACTCTTGATGTCCACCCGGCCCTCCTCCTGCTCTTGTGAGCCTGGTGAATTCTTTCTGCAGTATTTCTGGCTCATATCAGCAGATACCTTTATGAAGCCTCCTTGACTTAAATATTTTCCCTACTGAGTGTCTGCATTAGATGTCCTCCCCAATGTAATGCTAGATGTAGTAATTATTGAGTGATTCCTTACTGGGTACAGTGGGTTGTGAGTTTCTGGAGGGCAGAGGCTATTCTACTTAGCCTAAGGTTGTTGCTTGATACCTCTTTTTTTATCCCTGTTTTTAAATGAATAGATGGCACTAGGTTGGGGGAAGTACATTGATGAGACTGTTTCTGTACCAATCAAGGGATTATTAGCCATGTTAGCCATGGACTACTTTTGTCAAATGTCCATGAGTGTGGTCAGTAAATAGAATATTAGTGGGTAGATTTACATGGTGTGTTGTTGCAAGAAACATAAAATTAGTATAGTCCAGACATCACCATTTTCTATATTCTTGAAAAAATGGCAACAAAGTTAATGTGATTCCCATATTCCTCCAAACCTTCAGATCTAATAATGAAAATAGGAAGTGTCACAATCCTATAATATCTGTGTAGCTTACAAATAATCTCCTGGCAAATTAAAATAACATAAGAATTTATAGTTACTTCTGATTATTTTTCAATATGTAATATAGATTTGGGGGCTTTATCTTTCATAGCTTTTAGGTCATTATTATTTCCTACTTGAATGTGTGATTCACAGGTACATAGCATGCCCATGTTTTCCATATGCAGCCCACTATCAAAAACAATCATGATACAAACGCAGCAGGCCAATTTTGAAAATAAGCACTGAACAATGTCATGAAAAAACATGAAGATCCCCCGAGCAGCCAAATGCTGCAATAAAAGAGATTTGATGTAACCTATGTGGGATGTAACAGTTAGAAATAGCTGTAGTGCATCAATACCTGCACAGGCTCACAATAGCAGTCCTAGTTTTATGATCTGATGTATTGTTCACTGTGGAGAGGGAGCAAAAGTCATGCAACTGGAACATTCGCCTGCTTTCTATGCTTCCCACAATTAAAAGTAAGAAAAGACAGCACATGCATTGCTAAAGACTAGGTTATTTTTTAAGTAGAAAATGTAAAAACAAAGCAGAGGAAATTTGAAAGGAAAACACAAATTATACATGTCTTCAGGAGGCAAAGTAATAATATTTATGCCTATTCTCATAGCAGATAGTTTACATTTTTCAAATATGCCACTATACTTATAAGTAAATTACTTTAAATTTTAGATTACAAGCATCAGCCTTTACAGGATCTACACTAGGATTATTTGTTGTCCCCTGAAGTTACTCTAGTTATTTTAGTGTAATATCCTGCTGGGATTTATATGAAAATGGATTTTAATTTCTAATAAGGTGTTCATATGCTTTGGAGGATGTTGCCATAAAGTGTCATAAATATTGTTTCTAACAAAGTCAGCCTTGAAACAATCAGATTTCATTTTAACAAACAATGCTAGATATAGATTTTAGCTATTTCCATGTTTCCTCCAATCTCACCTTGGAATCTTCAAATAACAAAGAACAATATCTCAGGGGAAACTTTTTTCTCCTTTTTTTTCCCTCCTCAAATTACATACTGTTAGTCTATCTTAGAATGGCAAGCTCTACAGAGGAAGTAGATTTCCAACAGATTTCAAATTTTTTCAGTCCTAATTGCTATTAAGAAAAATCGATTTTGTTGGGTACAATGTGTGTGAATTGTCTAGAGGCATTAACTTAGCTCATCCTTTTCTTGTGATTAATGGTTATTAATTTCAGCAACTGTGAATAACTAAGAATTAGAGGGTACAAAAAAGAATTACCTTCCATAAATAGTTTCACCTGTCCACAAACCAGCTGAGCAAACTCAATTCTTCTTCTTTGTTATATGCTTTCTTCCAGCTGCCTTTACCTTAGTGTGTATCAATCAATAAGTCAATTAGCACATATTTATGGGCTGCCCTGTTTCATGCAGGGTAACATGTGACATCAAAAGAAGAGGGAGACATGGCCTTTGTCTTCAGTAAATGACCTACTTGGAGCTATTGGGACTCCCTAGAATGCTACAGGATTGAAGTGGAGGAATTGATGGAAAACCTGGATTAGTGTAGCCTGAAATAAATGGGCTTTCTATGAAAAAGGTGACCTGTTGAAGGATGAGCAAGGTTTTGACTGAAGGATGAAAGGACATTTCATGTTCTCCCTACAAAAAATCATTCTTATGTAATATATTAATCTCAAGCTATTGGAGCTGAAATTTAAACCAAGTCATTTGGTTTATAAGAATTTATTTTCTTCCATCTGATCTTATTCCCATCGATCATTCCTCTACAAGAAGGAGATAGTGTTCATTTTCCGCTATCAGGTCTCTCTTACTTTAGAATTACTTGGTTGAATTTAGCTTCAATTGTATAAAGCAGGTAGTTAATCTATTCAATGATTTAGGTGGGGTTTTTTTTTTTTTGGTTTTTTTTTTTTTTGGTAGCCCTGGGGCTTGAGCTCAGGGCCTGGCCACTGTCCTACTTTCTCAAGGCTAGCACTCTATCACTTGAGCCACAGCACCATTTCCAGTTTTTTCCATGTATGTGGTACTGAGGAATCAAACCCAGGGTTTTTTTGTGTGCGAGGCAAGCACTTTACCACTAGGCCACATTCCCATCCCCTATGTTTTGGCATTGAGAGAACTTCATTTCCCCTATTCTCTCATAGGGGTGCCAGAGGGATTGAATGAAGCACGATTCACCTTAGTCTTTGGGTTGGTGGTCTTTGTCTTGGCTACTTCCTTCTGTGGATTTCCAGGGAGCCTTTCCATCTTATCCTCTTCCCTTTATGCTTCTGATGTCACTGAAGTAGCTGATTTTTCTAGATCTGATCCCAGCACCCATTTGCTAACCTTCATAGTTTGGGGCTATGGGACCTCTTATCCAAGTGGTATCTACCTTCCTAGTGAATCTCACAAGTTAGCATGTCCGGTAAGTATTTTTTCCTGGAGGACCTAGAAAACTCTGGATCACTTCTTTCTCATAACCTGTATCTTAGGAACCACCAGCCTTCCATCTGCATATATATGCAGCACCCACAGTATCCTTTTATGGACATGTCAATAACATTGCTAAAGAAAATTCAGCAGCAATCTTCTTTGCATTACCATTCTATTTCATTATTTTCAAGTAGTTCTGCAATGGAGATGCCATTCATCAAAGCGGTTCATGAATACAGTGCATCTTCATCGGTGTCACCCCTTTCAGAGCAGTGACTCACCCCCTTCTTAATTTTTAGGATATACGTTGATTTTTTGGCTATTTAACAAAGCAGTTTATGTATATATCTCTTTTCTCTACCTTCTCTAAGGTTTTTATCTTCTTGGTACTTCCACATCCATCTCATAAAGCTACAGAGATGGAGACATTTTTTTTTGTGGGTCATGGGACTTGAACTTTGCCTGGGCACTGTGTATGACCTATTCTGGTGCCAAGCCCCACTCCTCGTTTTCTAGACGTTAATTGGAGATAAGAGTCTCATGTCCTTTTGTGCCCAGGCTGGCTTTGAACCTTGATCCTCTGATCTCAGCCTCCTGAGTAGCTAGGATTACAGGCATGAGGCACGGCACCCGGTAGCTTTTTTCTTTTCATATTCTGTTTGAATGTCTCCAATTCCTCCCCTTTCCCTCTATGAAAGGGGCTCAATTTATTCTTTCTGTCTTTTAGCTGCATAACATTTCTCCTTTTCCCTACAAGTTATGGGAATACTTCTCATTTTGCTTGGTGAAAATTCTTATCCTTAATTATGATGGGAAGTATAGAGAAAGAAAAATATCTCTATTACAACAGCTAAATTATCAAGAGGAAAAAAGACCTCCACATAGATTTCATAGAATCTATCTGATACACATAAAGATTGAATGAAACAGTGAAAGGTGGTAAGTGCCTTAGATTGAAGCTTCGTTAATACCAGGTCTGACGAGTGCACCAAAGTAATATGTATGTTAACTTGAGAGGAAACAGGGGAGGCTCATTGGGGAGCTTGGTATATAGTCTCTGGCTGTGTCTGAAATTATTGTGAAGTGGCGTTTATTTAGAAATTAATGCCTATGGGTCAAAGCCTGAAAAGAGGAAGCAAAACTAAATGGTGCTATTTATTATTCAAATCTTTTTCTTTTCCTCCTCTTCCATTTTATATTCTATAAGATTAAAAGTTTTTACTGTTCATTTAGAAATCATCACTTTTCTTCCTCATATAGATATATATCTAATGTTTTTTATTGTTTTACTTACATGTGCTACTCTCTATAGGCAGTTATGACAGAGTGAGACAGAGAGAGAGTGAGACACAGAGAGAGAGAGGCGGGGGGAAGGGAGCGTGAGAGCCCTATTTTTAAGTTCCTATAGATATAACTTCCCCCTAAAAGCACAGGCTATTTTGTATCTGACGGGTGTCACTTAGGAAACATAAAGCTTTCTTCTCCCCCGCCCCACCATTTATTTTCAGCCCCAGTGAGTTTTCTTTGTTACCACTATTGAAGTTTCTTTGGATAAGAATATATTTTTACACTCAGGTCACTCAGGTTAGTCTTGTTTTTTTTTTTTTTCATCACGATGATGGTGACAATTTTCATTAAGCATTTCACTGATTGCTTTCCACTATCTCTACATGCCTCCAGTCTTGTTATTACCAAAATGAATCTTCCTTCCTACATATGTAAGCACCTTGAAACAAAATGCTCCTTGTGAGCTATTGAGCCGAAACAGCAGGTAATTTAACAGCTTTGACTTGGTCAATAATGTTGACCAATAGGAAAACTTGGGCTGTTTCCATCATCCTGATGCTCAGTACAATTAAATCAACAGACTAATGAGTGCACTTGAACTTGCCATCCTGTATGCCTCTGTATAAGAAATTAAATTCAAGTTGTATCATGATAAAAATGATTAAAATGGTGTATTTTCTTTATAAACTTATTGTTTTAAGAACTCTTCATTGTTTCTGTAAACTAACCTGTTCAGTAGGAACTGGATAAAGGATAGCTTCTACCATGTTTGGAAGGTAAAAATGAAATGATGGATCAAATTACATGAGACTCTGATCCTACATTAGGGTAGATTCTGGTTTGTAAAATGGACTGTTGGAATGTGTACTGGATAGTGGTTTGTGCCATTTTACATTACATACCATTTCCCTACTCTTAAGTCAATAATGGATGAGAAATACCAGAGTTAGAGTATTATGCCTGAAAGACTGGATGAAATCCTAGCATATGGAATGTGTATTAAAAATATGCTCAAGACTGATACTTAGATTTCCTGCTTTATTGTGCAGCATTGATGACTCATCTCTAAGATTTGGGACTCCATCAGGGTTTGATGTAATGTTATTTTATCATCTTAGTCTATCCATTTTTGTTTTACAAGCTGATCTGTGGGATCCTGGCTTCTTCATTCTGTCTTGTGTATGGTATGTCTGTGGCATCAATAGCTATCAACCAAGCCAAGTGATATTTTTTTTGCAGTGATAGTGCTTGGTATTCTTTTTTATTAAAGAATTTATTAACATTGATTTTTTTTTTTGCCAGTCCTGGGCTTGAGCTCAGGGCCTGAACACTGTCCTTGGACTTTCTCAAGGCTAGAGCTCTACCACTTGAGCCTCAGCACCACTTCTGGCTTTTTTTCTATGTATGTGGTACTGAGGAATCGAACCCGGGTCTTCATGCATGCTAGGCAAGCACTTTAACCACTAGGCCAAACTCCCAGCCCCTTAACATTGATTTTTACATCATATTTCAAATGATGTGAATCATGCCGAGTGAGACAAGTCAAGACAAAAGGATCAAAAGGCACATAGTATCCTTAATATATGGCTATTAGATCCAAACAGTATAAGAACAAAGACTCAATATTTGCGTACCCAATGCTATGGACATGGTATTGGAAATATAAACATAACTACATAGACATAAACATTTGTGACTCTTTTTTAAGAATTTATTAACATTGATTTTTACCTCATATTTCAAATGACATGTTTAACAAACATGTATTCAAAAAGGGAATCTATATACAATCCCTGGCTCTTAGATTTTAGAATATAATTAAAATTAGGCTGAGGGTTTGTATTAAGAAATTGGTTCCCCAGTTTTAATTTCCTTTGTTTACATTTTACTTTTTTTCTCTTTTCTGATGATAATAGGGTGTGAATTCGGAAATTTCTAAGCAGATATTCCATGGTTTGAGCTATGCCCATAGTTCTAGTTATGTTTGTTTTACTTATGTTTGAGATAGGGGTTTGTATTTTTTCCTGGGCAGGCCTTGCTTACTATCTTATTTATGCTCCCTTCCAGCTCAGAAGACTGGTGTCTGCCACCACTCCCAGCCTTTTCTGCTGAGAAACATTTTTGCCTGGGCTGGCTTAGATCTTTGATCCTCTGAATTTTAAACTCCCATATAGCTAGGATTACAGGTATGAGATACCAGCACCTAATTCTACCTTCTATTTTTTTTTCCAGTTCTGGGCCTGAGCACTGTCCTTGGATTTTCTCAAGGCTAGAGCTCTAGCCCTTGAGCCTCAGCACCACATCTGGATTTTTTTTATGTATGTGGTACTGAGGAATAGACCCCAGGTCTTCATGCATGCTGGGCAAGTACTCTACCAGTAGGCCAAACTCCTGGCCCCTTCACCTTCTATTTTTATGTTCAAAGAAAGGATGTTTCCTTAAATGGAAACTAAGGAACAAACATTTATTGCACTCATGCAAAAATCAGAGCTCCATACCTGGTTGCTAAAATGGCATAAATTCTACAAGTTGAACCGTAAAATGGTGGCATGGCATACAAATGACCATTTAACTTTTAAAAAGATTACATTATTGACTAACACGTTTCCTTCAGTTTTTGTCTTCTAACAACTTCATTGATATAGAAAATGCTGAAGACCTCTCCAAACACAACACTTGTGCTGGTTCGAGTTTTGTTGAAGCCTAGCTTTTAAAAAGCCTAGCTTTATCTTGAGTTAATTTTATTTCTTTGAGTTTTAATCTGTTTAAGTGGAAATTTGTCCCAGCCTCAAATAAGGTGGCTTCTGTTGTTCTTTTGTTGATGATGGTATTAAAGTTTTAGCTCTAATCTGCCACCTGCTCTGTAAAGGACATGGATACTCCAGAGCATGTTTGCTAATTACATTTGATTACTTGAAAGGTCAGATGGAGGTTTGGAGTCAGTGTTTGAGTGGTGGAGTGTTTAAATTAGAACATTGATGGATGATGCCTCTCAGGTCTCTAAAGGGCAAAGAAATGGAACTGGACAAGAGCTGTTGGCAGTGATTGACTAAGTCACAGTGAAAGATGGAGATCTGGCCTTGGGAAATTTTTCTAATCAACTGACATTCCTATTTCTCATTTGACTTTGATTCAGAACCATGTCCAGTTTCCTGTGTCATCATAAATGATGGCATATAGAAACAGAGAGAGAGAGAGACAGACAGACAGACAGACAGACACAGAGACAGAGAGACAGAGACAGAGACAGACCTAGGCAAGACAAAAGTAGCTTAGGGTAAGTTTCATAATCTTACTTTCTTAAAATGAAGATAACATAAGGACAAGAGCAATGTAATGCCTCTGTCTCATTTCAGTGTAGTATACTGACCAGGGTTTATAGAGATCAGATAAACTGCTTTTCTACAAGCTACAGCAGAGCAGGAGGGAATAACTTTCAACTTTTCTCCAACTAAGGTATATCTGGAATGTACAAAGTGGTCTTTCTTTTGGATATGAACATACCAGTATGATACTATCACCATAATCAAGTCCATAGATAAGGTAGTTACTTCCCAAACTTTCATACCACCCTATTGTTGCTGTTACTATTTTATTGTTAGAATCTTGACCACTGAATCCACGCTTATTAAAAAGAATTGAGATGTAAGGTAGGAACTGAGGACTAGGGAAAAGAAAAACAAACACATTTCTTTGTTAAATTCTTTCTACTTCCCAGCACTGGGAAGGGTTGAAGATGGTTCTGCTTCCCACTGAGTATGATGAGAAGAGCTGTAAGGGCAGCTGTGCTAGTCCTGGCAGGAGAGGAAGGCTGTGGACTTAACTGGCTCACACTTTGGAAATCAGAAGAATAAGAGGTGATGGCAGCTGTTGTAACATCAAAGAAAAGGTCTCACATGGAAAGGACCTTTATATCTGGTGGAGTTCCAACTGTCCCTTGTATGTCATTTGAGTTCTTAGGAAAGCTGATGTTTAAAGAGACCTTGAGGGACAGTGGTTTTTCTTAGGTAAGAACTCCTGAATAAAAAGGATCTGGTAGTGAAGCCCCAGAATGGTATAAATAACCTAGCTTTAGCACTCCAGCTTCTGGCCTAGGAACAATGCCCAAAACTCAACTCTACTGTAGGTGTGTTGAAACCTATGAATGATGTAAATAGAAATTGTTAACTAACTATTTTTTTTTGCCAGTCCTGGGCTTGAGATCTGGGCCTGAGGACTGTCCTTGGATTTTTCTCAAGGCTAGAGCTCTACCACTTGAGCCTCAGCACCACTTCTGGCTTTTTCTAAGTATGTGGTACCAAGGAATCGAACCCGGGTCTTCGTGCAAGCTAGGCAAGCACTCGACCACTAGGCCAAACTCTCGGCCTAGTGTTAGCTAACTATTAAAAATAAAAACTAATATGGAGACAAATAATATCAAACTGTCTCTCTATGTATTTCCCAGTTTCCCAATGATGTCAACATCTCCGCAGCTAGTAGTTCAGAAGAGGGTGTCAGAAATATAAAAGGATTTAGATTAGAAGAATATAGAAATTTAGTGAAAATATTGTATAACAATTGCTTATATCAATTAATGAACAAAAGGAACCTCCATGTAGTTTTAAGAATTTTCACCATTATTCTTTTTCTTTTTTGGAGGGTGGGTGAGGGGAACAGTTCTGAGGGCTTGAACTCAGGGCCTACGTGCTGTCTCTGAGCATCTTTGCTCAAGGCTAGCACTCCATCGGTTTGAACTGTAGCTCCATTTCCTGTCTTCTGGTGACTAATTGGAAATAAGAGTCTCAATGACTTTTCTGCCAGAGCTGGCTTCTTTTAATTGCCATCCTCAGATCTCAGCTTCCTGAGTAGCTCAGATTACAGGCCTGACTTGAGCATTCTATCCCTGATAAATGTTATGTTTATCTCAGGGAGTTGAAAATACTGGTGTGGAGGTGAGTGGATCAGAAAGTTTTTCTTCTAGGCCAGCCAGTTTACTGGATTTTATTTGATGAGAAATCTTGTATCATAGTAAAGATAGTTGAAAAGGTTATGCCATTTTTCTGTTGGGTCACCTTCGTCTTGTGCTTGGGGCAGTAGAAAATTCTTGAAGGAAGGAGACTGAAGCATGAAAAGGAGAACTGTTTTTTCCAAGATTATGAAGCCTAGAAAGGAGAGAGCTGAGACTCTGGCTTCTTTTCAACATTCTTGGTTTTTTTCAGTGGAGGAAGCCTCTGTAATTTGGCACTAACCTACCTCTGTATTGCCCACACATATATACCTCTGCTTCATCCAAAAAACACAGCAGAAGTAGGTTCTGTTGCTTAGAGATGCTTTATTGAGGGAGTTGTCTAGTGCTGTGAATCTCAGCCAGTGAGAAAGTTGTTGTGGTTTTCTGTAATAAATCACCTCAGTGAAGCACCATGACTTGAACTTGCTCTTCTACCAGTTCTGTCTTCTCTTGCAATGATCACACATCATCTCCTGTCAAATCACTGGCAATGGAGTGACTCTTCTGAAGACTTAGGCTATGCTAGTACTAACTTTAAATGTCAGGGATTTCTTCTAGCCCTCTTAGAATTCTTGGCTCTGAGGTATTGTGCTATGTCCTTAAAAGCGTACTTATGATTTTAAACTATGAATAGAATGAATATTAGATTGGTATTTTTATTCATTCCATAGTCAATTAATAGTAATCCACTCCACTAATAGAATGGATTTTTAAAGGTATTTCTCAAATAGATATATCATCTATTGTCATTAATTACTTGATAATTAATTGAGTGAAAATATTTAAAAAATAGTATATTGATAATTGTATTTTTGTATGTGTGTGTTTGAGTGTGAGTCTGTGTGTGTCAATGTCTGTGTGGTGGTACTCAGAGCCTGGCTTGTACCTTTGCTTTTCTTGTTCAAGTTTTACACTCTTCCACTTAAGCCACATATACTGACATGTGAGTGGTAACCCTTTTATACTAAAAGATAATAAAATATAAGTTATAAAAGAATATTTTTGTTCAATTTACTGAGCATCTCTATGTTCCAGGCTTTGTATTAGAGTAAATTGGGGCATAAAATAATTAATAATTACCCATTGTCTTTGACTTCAGGATGTTCCTAATCTTTAGATTATGCCTAACACATAACTGTCTTTTTCAGAAAAATGTATGTGTGTGTGTGTGTGTGTGTGTATGTGTGTGTGTGTGTGCTTTTTCCATGTAGCTTTAATGATAGGCCTCTGGCTCTTTGACAGTTGGGACATATTTTTTGAACCAACTATTCCTGCAAGAAAACAATACTATGCAAAGAATATCAATAAAGCAGTTGTTACAAAAATACCATTCTTTTTTCTCTTGAGTCACTTTAGTGCTGGGCATTGGTGAGTCTATCAAGCTGATGCTGACAGGAGCACTTGAGATCATTCCATTGTTGGATAGCAAGGAGACCAAAGCATGAAAAAGAGAAATAACTGTGAAGCCCAGAAACGAGAGATCTTATTTTTCTCATCTACTTCCTTTTTGGTGTGTTGCTACCAACAAAATGAACTTATGCCAGGAAATGCTAGAAAAGATAGGGCTACTATGTTTAAACCTAAGCTTCAGGATGGGCTGGATCCAGAATCCGTATCCTTGAGAGAGCCTCTGACGACAAGATTGCAACAACAAAGTCTGCATTGCCTTTTGCATTTGCATAAATTATTAAATTTAGTTCCTTGCAAATTTTGTAGGCATAAACTTCATTTTATTTATTTACTTGTTTGTTTGTTTATATATTATGACGCTGGAATTTGAACTCAGGGCTTCATACTCACTTGCCTTGCTTTTCTTGACTGATGCTCTACCACTTCAACCATACTTCTAGCCTTGCTTTTTCAGTGATTATTTTGAAGATGAGTCTCAAAAGCTTCCTGAATAGCTAGGATTACAGGTATGAAAGAAATTCTTAAAGCAATGAAGTGTTCCAATAAGATGTAAAGATCAATATTTTCTGGACATTGTGCAGTGTTGAATGTGAAAAAAGTAGAAGTTCCATGCAGATTTTCTTGCTACTTTCCTTCTCTGTGAATTCCTTTCTCACACTTTTATTTATCTATCACTAATGTTCTTCAATCTCCCTTTTAGAAGGGATTGTCCTGCTGTCTGTGGTTCCACAGTCCTTTGTGCTACCTACCTCCCATAGTACTGGGACTTGAAAGGACAGTTGCTGATTTTTAAGACTTTTCTCCCTGTGTTGGGATTTGACTGGTTCACCGTATTCATCTGCATCCCTAAAGCCTATAATATTCACTTGTGAACAATATATATTCAAATTATATTAATTGAAATAATAAAGGCTAATTAGAATTATTTAGGTTTAGTTTATGTAATATATGCAAAGATTATTTTTAAAAATTACAGTGTCTTTATTTGGTCCTGATATCAACTCATGAAGGAGGTATTATTATTATTCCTCTCTTTCACATGTAAAGGCACAAAATAAGAAAAGCCATGTTAGTTAGTGCTATTTAATGAGAAACCATTGAGCTCCCAACCCTGACATTCCTCACTCTGATTTGCATACCCTGGCTTCTACCAGGAAAGTTTTCAAAGAACAGATGTGAGATGCTTTAGTCTGTTTTGCGTTGTTGTAACAGAATGAGAGACTATATAATTTTTAGATAAATTTATTTAGGTTTACACTTGTGAAGGTTAGAAAGTTCAATATCAAGGTTACCTGCATTGTATCAAGGGTTTTCAGGATGTGCCATCCCCTGGTAGGGGAGGGAAGGGCAAGAGAAAGCCAAACTCACCTTTAAACTTATCCACATCTATGAAACTAACCCCTTCCCACACTGATGTTATGAATCTGCTCATGAAGGTGGAGCCTTCCAGATTTAATAACCTTATGATCCACTTGCATCTTATTAATTCCTATCTCTGACATTGCATTGATGATTACATTTCCCAGTGCATAAACTTTGGGGAGGGGGTTGTTCATATCAAACCATGTCAGCTTGATACTCATTTGATGGCTATTCTAAGTCTTTGAGAAAAAATTATGTATTGTGTTTATTCAAAACAAGTTGACAGAGGCAACATATGGTGCAGAAAAAAACTTTACTTTCCAAGAGGAAAATTGCTTATCATTTGTAATATACAGATTATTTAGTTTTTTGACATATCAGCAGACTGTAAACTCTCAAGGGCTGGAAGGCACAACGGTACCCCTCAACTAGTTAATTTTTTCTACATCTGCCCTTTTGAAGTAAATGATGAGAAAGTAAGTTTGAGTCAGGGTTGTTTTATATGTTTTTATTTATGTTTTTTTATATGTTTTACTTTAGGGCCTCATACTTGCTACACAAGTACTCGACCACTTCAATTTTCATATCATAAATTTAATTAAAACAACATCTATCTGAAAACCATCTAGAGGAAACCAGATCTAATGTCTCATATTTGCTTCAGCTATAGCTCTGAAATGTGAGAGCTGATACTCAGAATAACAATTTCGAAGTCATGTTATTCTTAGAAACTTGTATTTCATTATTGCATTTGCTGATACTTAGATATGGTTAAAAACATCTCTAGGATAATTTTCTACAGTAAGATTTAAAATGAAGTTTATTACAGCTTTTTATTTAAGCCATTTTAAATGAATATATATGAATATATATATATGTACAGAACATCTTGAATCATTGCATTTGATTTTGTGTTTACCAATTTGATCACATTGAAGATTTCCTCCTTTGACCTTGACTTTGACATTTGGATCCATGGTCTCAAAAAGAATGTGTATGGTTATGTTTCAGGCATTTAGAAGTGTGGCTCCTTGATCACTGGCATTTTGCTGCCTCTTGGCCCTTGTCTTATAAATGGATAGCATGTATTTACCATTTCTTCTCTTCTTGATAAAGATAGTGTTTATGAGTGTCTACATTAGCCACACAGTTTTTCAGCCCTGAGGTTAAAAGCTTTCCAATGTCTCATTAACTTAGAATGGCATTTCATTTTTAATATTGTCTATGCACCCTTGCTGAATCATAACAGCTTCACTGACTTTAATTTGTTGAGGCAGACTTAACCTTGATGAATACTTTAGAAAGGCATTAGCCACAGTGGTGGCTCCCCGCCATGGGCTTATTCTTGGCTTTTTTTTATTAGTTCAATAATGGTAGACACATCACTTTTGTCATTAGTGTAGCAAAATGGTAAGAAAGCAGGTTTGGTCTTAGGCAAAACTGAGATTTAATCACAACAGAGTCTGTTACTAGTAGCCTAGGACCACTCATTTGACCTCTTTGATCTGTTAAAGGAATAATTAAATGTGAGAAAAGACTATGTATTTAGCATCTAACAAATAATAGAATGAAGTCTGTTCTTTTGGTCAAATTCCTGTTAGCACTCAGGAAGATTCCTTTTGCGCATGTGTTGTGCCTGGGTCTCTGAAACATAGAATGACAACATGGATAGCCAATCGTAAACCTTTTTGCTCCATCACTGTCATCTCTCTTGGAAGAAGTTTTACTCTGACCTTTTGGATACAGACAAGGTATCAATCTCATTTTAAAATTATTATTATTATTTTAATAGATTGTACAAAGGTATTGCTACTTAACAAAGAAGTTTATGAATAGAAGGCATCTTGGTCAATGTGACCCCTCGCAACATTCTTAATCTCTTCTTCTTCTTCTTCTTCTTCTTCTTCTTCTTCTTCTTCTTCTTCTTCTTCTTCTTCTTCTTCTTCTTCTTCTGCTGCTGCTGCTGCTGCTGCTGCTGCTGCTGCTGCTGCTGCTGCTTCTCCTTCTGCTTCTGCTTCATCATCTTCTTCCTCTTCCTCCTTCTCCTCCTCCTCCTCCTCCTCTTCCTCTTCTTCTTTCTCCTCTTCTATATAATTAAGTCTCTTTCTACAGTCAGTTGAACATCCTTATTCATGTTGGGGTTGAAACTACCAAATTTATCCCATTCATGTGGAAGCTCTGCTTTAGTGCTTTGGCTACTGTAATAAATCATCCCTAGAAAATGGTTTCTGTGTGGTGATTTCCTAAGAAAGTGGGCAGACTGAGTCAAATCCAGTTTCTTGGTGTACAAATTCAATAAATGTCACCTTAAGCAGTCTGTCATGTGTGAACCACTGGGAAGCCAAGTTGAAAAATTAAGACTTCTTATTTGTCCCTTGGTAAAATAAAAGGTAATATAGTCACAGATAACAATGCTAGGTAAAGATGTATTGATTCTGCCTTATTCTTGAGAACCTAGCCTTTTCTCTCTTCCTTTCTCTCTTTAAGTTAAGTCTTCCTATATAGCCAAGGCTGTCCATGAATTCATGATTCTCTTCTTTGAACCTCCTGAGTTCTGGAATTGCAGGAATCTGACACCACACACACACACACACACACACACACAAACACACACACACACACTTACACACACACACACACTTACACACACACACACACACACACACATGGGTTCTGCTCTATAGCCAACTCTCTATTCTGTCCAATAACTAGAGACAGAGGAAACTACAGTTAGTTGTACATAGCATCTTTCATTAATGCATTTGTCTGGTTATACATTTCTGTCTTTAAATTTGGGACAATAGAAAAAAAATGGGATAATGGAAGGCATTTCTGAAATTACTGGAACCTTTAAACTTGTTACAAATGTCAGTTCTTAGTGAAATATTCTACCCAGAAGACATAATAATGTGTGACATATTGATAGGATGAGGGCATTCGTATCTAGTGTGTATGTGACAGGCGTGGGGTGAGAAACTGAAGATATGATTGAGATGGAGGTTATTACTAGCCTGGGGCTACTTTGTACTGAAACTGCTGCAACCCTCCTTTGGAGCTTTTTGCATGTGTATTTGATCCTCCTGCCAGCCTTCCTCTCTGGCATTCCTTTTTCCCTTGGCTATTTCTGTTAAACCAGGCATCCAGATTCCATCGTAGTGGTATTTCCAAGCAGGCAAATGAGTAGGAGGGACATGTGCACATTAACACTCATTTGCAATTGTAGGTGCCATGCAATGATGATTTCACAGTGAGTAATTTTATCATGTCTCCCAATTCCCAACTCAAAGAATGAGGATAATAGAATCTAGATGACCACTTAGAAACGAACAGTTTTGTAAATTATGATTAAGGTGCGACTTACTATTTAAGACTGTGTTCTTGTTTTTGTATCACTTCACATACATAATAGAAGACAAGAAGATGACTAGAAATGTACACCTTTGTTTATTTGTAAAAACTCTGATGAGCTTAGTGACCCACACAAAGTCTTTGTGATTCTAGAGTTGGAAATGGCTTTGAAGTAAACTCAACCATGCTCTTTCGGCTGCTAAAAGAGTGAGGCATGTTTTGGATGCCAAAAGTTTATTGGTGGAAGAGGTTATGCTCATTGTATGATTAAGTGTAATCTCAAATGCTCGCCTCATTCCAGCTCCCATCACAGCTGTAATCTGAATCCCAAAACAAGCAGAGTCTTACTGTATTTTTGAGACACCTTACACTGCTCGCTTATAGTTTTATGTATTCAGACATGTCTATACCCACTTCACTGAAGGTATGTTGAGGTTATGAGCTGCAACTTCAAGTCTTTCTATCATTATAATTAGATTGCTTCTGTCTACTAGAAGAATTGAGTAACTATCTGTGGATATGTTAAAATATCCAGGAATTTTTGATTGCATTATTTTTAAAGAAAAGTATATTAGGAAATCTTTTCTTCTATCTGAATGTTTTATCTGGTTTTATTCTGCTAGATGGATTCTAGACTAGAGTAGGGTTTTCTTTATAATATTTTTTTTGGTTTCTGCTGCCTGGTATGTAGCAGATATGGAAGAAAAGGTTTGATCAGTTAATAAAAAATGTATATAATAAACTAGTAAGGATAAAAGCTACCTACAATAGCATGGAGGAAAAGAATGTTCATAAGGAAAGATTAACTTGTGTGAGGACAACAATATTCAACTTCATATGTATTCTGAACCAGAATGTGGCATAGGCAGATTCCAGTAGTCCTTTGTAGGGCCTAGGGCAATGATAGAGCTTTTTCCTCCATGGTAGTTCTCAAGCAATTTGAATCATAGCTCCACTTCCAGTTTTCTGGTTGGTAATTGGTGATAAGGGTCCCACAGACTTTCCTGCTTTGAACTATGATCCTCAGCTCTCATCCCCCTGAATAGCTACGATTACAGGCATGGCCACCAGTGACTGTCATTGTATTGTCTCTGTATCAACTTACTAACCCTGAACTTAGAAGGGGGTAAAATTTAACATGGGTCCACAGAAAGTGAAGTTCTTAAGTTATTGTTTTCATAATGCCACTGTACCATTCATTATACCCCAAAAAGGTAGAATCCACAAAAGGTTCCAATCACGATCATCAGCTAGAAGAATATACATGGTACTTTGGGTGGTAAAGGTCAATGTTTTGTTTTCATACTTTCATGTCCTTGGATATGTTAACAACTAGTGTGTTCACTTTATTGTGGTAGTCATTTGGGTACTAGTGATGGTCGGTCACATGTGACTCACTGCTGATTCCAACAAAATGAGTCAAACACTAATTCTATGTCATTTTCCCAGATATCAGTTCCCCCTCATATCAATCATTAAGTTGTGTCATGCATTTAGCATCATTTGTTCATTTATGCTAGCAACATCTATTGAAAAGATTCCATTTATTAAGCAGTCAGTACATAAAGAAGAAAAGACACATTGCCTATGTTGACTGTGAACATTGCGATGAGAAGAATCTAAAAAATACCAAGCAAACCTAGAAACACAACAAATCAGAGAAAGTCTGGATAAATGTGACTGCATTAAGCTTCAGAGCTTCTGTATGGCAAAAGACATAGCTAGCAAACTAACCAGAAAGCCTACAGAGTGGGAGAAGATCTTAAATAACCATACAACAGACAAAGGACTCATATCTAAATATATCAATAGCTTAAAAAATTGAATCACTCCAAAACTAATCTCCAAAGAAACAACCATCCCATTAAAAGATGGGCCAAAGACTTAAAGAGAGTCTTCTCTGAAGAAATAAGAATGGCCTTTAGACACATGAAGGAATGCTCGACATCTCTGGCCATAAAAGAAATGCAAACCAAAACAACTCTAAGATTCCGCCTCACTCCAGTTAGAATGGCCATGATCAAGAAATCTAATAACAACAGATGCTGGAGGGGATGTGGCCAGGAGGGATCACTACTACACTGTTGGTGGGAGTGCAAACTCATTCAACCACTATGGAAAGCAGTATGGTAGTTCCTCAAAAGACTAAACATAGAGCTCCCCTATGACCCAGCAATTCCACTACTTGGCATTTACCCAACCATCCAGAAACTAGGGCAAACTAAATCCACTAGCACAACAATGTTCATTGCAGCATTATTCACCATAGCAAAGATATGGAACCAACTTAGATGTCCCTCAGTTGATGAGTGGATCAACAAGATGTGGTATTTGTACACAATGGAATTCTATGCTGCTGTCAGAAAAAATGACATCACCCCATTTGTTAGGAAATGGAAAGACTTAGAAAAAAATCCTATTAAGTGAAGTAAGCCAGACTCAAAGGAACTTAGGCTCAATGGTTTCCCTCATTTGTCATAATCAGTAGAAACCTTGTGCTCTCCTAGCAGAGAGTTACAATAGACCAAAACCTAGATATATAAGGCCATATAGAATAATGCTAAATGAAAGGACCTCCAGGATATAGAAACAAAAGCCATATAATGAATGATTGTTGTCCTTAATGTACTATGTTATCTCTCATCTCTTGGTTATCTCATATTGTTACAGTATTTCACCCTGTTATCTGATATATTGTATGTATGCTTCATGGATTATTTGAAATTGGATAGGGAAGGGTGGAAAACAAGATGAGGGGCAGGAGTGGGGAGGAGGGAAATGGGGACCAAGACATGAGAAAGGGTATCAATGTTTGTGAAGTGATGCACCTTCTATCTGGTAAATATAATGTAACGCTTCTATTAATTACAATAAAAATATATATGAAAAATAGCAAGCAAATTGGTCTCCAGTAGCTCATGTCTGTAATCCTAGTTGTTCAGAATGCTGAGATCTTATCATCATAGATGGAAGCCAAGCCAGGCAAAAAAGACCATGAGACCCTTATTTCTAATTAACCATCAAAAAGCTGGAGGTGGAGCTGTGGCTCAAGTAATAGAGTACTAACCTTAAGCAGAAAAAAAAAGTCAAGGACAGCACCCAGGTTCTGAGTTCAAGGTCTAGGACTGGCGCGCACACACACACACACACACACACATCCTAAATCTTGTAATATCTCATATGGCACAGCTGTGGCTCATAGTGTTGCAGTAGAGAACATGCCACTGGTTGTCCTGAGAACATACACAAGGTGACATTTCCTCTGGTGAAAATCATTGCCATGAGAGCTCTTAAGTCATGTTGCTTCAGAAATCTGACTCTGGTAATGATGAGAAAGGCTCCATCTCTTAGGAACAGGCTGATATTTGACATACTCATAGAACTTGATTATACGTGATATGGGAGAATGTCAAATCAATAATTTACAGTAACTGTCAGGCAGGTCAGACATTTATCTTAGACAGACTAGGGTATTCTCATCTTGAAGGGGAAGAAAAGTGATCAGAGGCTTTCTTAAGGAACATGTCCTTAGAGGAAGTTTTTAGTAGCTATGGAATTATTTCCACAGTATACAAACACTGTCAAGATTTAGTTGTTCTTGAGAAGCCATGAAAGCCCACTCTATTTCCCACGGTTGGCTTTGCCAATGTACTTATCGTCTCCTGATCTGAGAAGTAGCTTAACCCAGAAATGAATGATAAAGTCTGTCAGAATAGATCAACTAGATAGATGTCTTACAGACTGCAGTGCACTTTTTTGTTCTGTAAGTAGACCATTGTATTGCAAACTAATTTGAGTTTTAACAAAATTATTCATACGTGATGCATGATTTATCATGTAAAACAGGCAGTAATCTACTGCTCACTTCTTACTCATAAATTTCACAGATTCCTAGTACATTGCTTTTATGCATTGTTTATTCACCATCTATTGCATTTTTCTCCTTCCCTACCCTCCCTCTCTTTCCTCATTCCTCTTCTCTCTCTCCTCTCCTCTACTCTCTCCTCTCTTCTGTCTTCCCCTCTCCTCTCTTCTCTCCACTCTCCTCCCCTCCCTTCCCCTCCCTGCTCTCCTTTCCTTTCCCAGGAGCTTGCACTGATGACCTTGTGTACTTGCTTGGCTTTTCTTGCTTGAAGTTGGTGCTCTATCACTTGAACCGTACCTGCACATCTGACTTTTTTTCTGGCTACGTGTAGATAAGTGTCTTCCAGCCTTTTCTCCCCAGGCTAGCCACAATACTCAAATCTCAACCTCCCAAGTGTTTGTTCTTACAGGCATGAGCTACTAGTGCCCATGTGTTTTCCTTTTATAGTAAGAGCTACCATTTCCACCCTACCTGCATCCCTGCTTCTCTTCCCACCTTTCCAACCACCCCAGAACTCACCCCCTTCCAAAATGTTAGAGCTAACTGAAAGCCTCAAGTGAAATCCTAAAATAAGGACTTTAAACTTGTGGTCTACAGATTTTCAGGAGTAGATCTCCACGCTCTGACCTTGCAGCCAAAGCTGTAAACCAATCACTTAACTGTTCCAGGTTCTCTCCTCAACATCAAAGTAGTAATACTTTGGTCTAGAAAGGAAAGGTGATCAATATACAAAGTGCTTAGAATAGGGTAAACTTGAAGGGCTCATCAGGAAGGCAGAAATGTTATACAGCTTGATGAAGAGCATGCTATTTTTACTAGAGCCTTTTTTAAGCAGGCAAAAATACTACCCTCTCTCTGTCCTAGCCAAGTTAAAACCAAGCCAAAACAAGGACAAAATCTCAGCAAACTACCCATAGCTAGCCCAGCTTTGAACATATTACCTTCTCAAGTACTTCTGGAGGTTCTGCTGCCCAGCCTTCTTTTCTGTTCATCTTTCTCGAAATAGGTACAATGTCATTGATTAGGCTTCCTTCTGCTTAGTAAATTACAATCACTCTGCAGTTCTCATTCTTTGAAATTACTCCCAAATCACCTTGATTGGGGTTTCTCCATACTCCTGAATTCCTCAGTCACACATTTATAGATATTTTTTAGGTTTATTTCCCCAGATGGCTAATCTTACCAATTGTATGTGGATTTTATGTGTTTAATGCACAGGTGGCAAACTTATTTCTCCCAACTTAAGAACTTAAGCACATCCTATATCCTCTCTGGACCTCTAGTCTAGTGGAGATTTATTTGGTATATAATTTCATAAAGCAATCCCTTTCTTACTGTGGTAAGATGAATTTTCTGGAAGCAGAGACTGCTGAGATGGAGTGTAGGGTGTAGAATGTTTATGAGGAGTCCACACATATGTAAGGACAGGGGAAGAAGTAGGATTGGGCAAGGGAAAAACCTTATAATGCAGAAAGGACAAAGGTCTGAAATGAATTTGTGTCAGAATTGTTGCATGTTGGACTCCAAGGATGATAGTTATACTTCCCCTAGTTGATTTCCTTCCCCAGATGCAAAATACCCTGGGTAGACAGTATCCTCAGATCAGGTTTCTCAGCAAACCTTGAATGAGTTGTCAGTAAAGGATGTCATTCTTCCTTATCCTTTCTTGAAAGTGTCCATCTTTGTGTTCAGCACAGATGCGGAATTCTTGCTCTATCTTCTCACTCGACATAGTTATATACTCATATGACTTACTTTCACCTTCCCCAGAAGATGGAGAATAATTTAACCTATGTTTGTTTGCTGTCTCCAGCATATGGTATGGCATGGAAAGTCAGTAAGGGCTTCAGTAAGCATCCCACAGTCATATAGTCAGGATTCACTTTCAGTTCCGTGTCTCATGTTATTTCTAGCAGTGTAATCATCATTTTAATCCGAGGAACAGAACATTAATATTTCCTGAATCTTTCCTAGGTACTGACCCAGGAAAATACAAGGACTGCTAAAAGCTTTGTACTGACAAATGAATTTTATTTTCACAATGACTGCATGTAGTCATCGCTCTCACTTTGCAACTGGAGGGATGAAGAGATCAACTTGTTCTGATTCCAGAATCTTATCATTTTCTAGTGCATCATGATGTCTCTGTTGGTGGGGCTGGGGTTCTAGGCTAGGATCTGAAGCTTATGGACTTCCCCACTGAGACTAAAGCAATGTCAAGGAATATAGATCATCCCCACCTTAAGACCCACTGTAGCCACTTTACTTTTCCAATTACTGCTACAACAAGGTAAGAAGAATGCTCTATTTTATATGGCCTTCGAGGCTTGCAAATTTTCACAAGCTTTGCTCTGTCTATTCCAAGCTTGGAAAGATGTCTCAGATACCATCCCTGTATAACATTTAGGGATTTTCTGTCAGCCTTCTGTTCAAACCCACAAACTTTTCCCTTGAGTGATCTTTTTTTTTTTTTTTTGAGGATGGAGAATGATGAATTTCCATACCTCTTTATCCTCCATGAAAGTCTACTTTTCATCTTTTAGTTTTAGTCTCTTCCATACAGGAAGAGTGCTGAGTTCCACTGAAACTTTTTGGTTTGTACCCCATATTAAGTGGATACTTGACAACGCCCCCCAGCTGGTAGCAAGTTTTAAAAAGTGGTGGTTAGTATATTAGGCTAAGGAAAATTAGAGAACTCTGAAGCTGATACATGCTAAATGGCTGAAAGACTGGTCTGAGAAAGTGACGTCAGATGTGGTCATCAATCAGGAAAAGATATTAAGGTCTGTGCTATAAGAGCCCTACCACTGCAATCTGGATAAAGTTCTATCTATGGACAGGGTGAGTGTGAACAGAGGGCTTGTATATGAGAAGAGATTTTTGTCTCTTGGCTAGGACATCCACATTGTGTGATGATTACAGTATTATCTCTGAATCAGATTGCTTAAATTGGAATGGTGACTCCATCAGCCATGTGACCTGCAGCAATTTCCTTTCCTTTGTCTGTTTTATTTTCTCTTTCCTTCTTCCCTCCTTTTTCATGCTAGTACTAGAGTTTAAACACAGTTTTCTCAGCTTGTTTACTCATGGCTGATATAATGCCTTTTGAAACGTGCCTCCAGTCCTTGCATTTTACTGGTTAATTGGATATCAAATCTATGGGACTCTTCTGCTGGCTGTGATCGCTGGCCCTCAGCTCTCAGTCCCCTGATAGCTAGGAACTATCAACACTCAGACAAGCAATTTCATAACTGGTCTCTATCTTTGATTTTTCAACAGAAGGATACAATGGCAGCTACCTTAGTGGGCAACCATGAGGATTAAATGGGTCCTGCTAATCACTTAAGTACGCATTCCCCCTTCTCCATTTCTATTTAGTGGACTTTATATTAGGGAAGTTTTAGATTTACAAAGTTGAAAAAGATAGTGCACATAGCTTGCAATTTCCTTACTGTTAACATATTATTATGATATATTTGTTATATTTAATGAACCAATATTGATGTATTAGACTTAACTAAAAATCCATACCTATATTCAGATTTCCTTAATTTTTACCTTTTATCCATTATAGTATCCAATCCATGATACTACTTATATTTTGTGATCATGTCTCTCAAGGCCTCTTCTTGGCTGTGAAAATATTTTGGTTTTGTTGACAGCTTTAGAAAATGGAAGGAAGAAGTGATTGTTCTTAATGTACTATGTGAAGTTATTTCTTTCCTCTTTTTTTCCACTTATGGTTAATCTCATGTGGTTACTGTATCTGATTTTGTTACCTGGTATATTGTATACATGTGTATTTGTTTATTTGAAATAGGAAAGGGAAAGGGGAGAACAAGATGATTGGGAGGGGGTGGAGAGAGGAAAATAGAGACAAAAACGTAAGAAAAGGTATCAATGCTCAAGAAGTAATGTACCCACTGGGAGTGTGGCCTAGTAGTAGAGTGCTTGCCTAGCATGCGTGAAGACCCAGGTTTGATTCCTTGGTACCACATACATAGAAAGAGCCATAACTGGTGCTGTGCCTCAGATGGTAGAGCTCTAGCCTTGAGAAATCCCAAGGACAGTGCTCAGGCATAATGAAATCAAGCCCAGGACTGGCAAAAGAGAGACAGGAGAGGGAGGGAGGGAGGGAGGGAGGGAGGGAGGGAGGGAGAGAGAGAGAGAGAGAGAGAGAGAGAGAGAGAGAGAGAGAGAGAGAGAGAGAGAGAGAAAGGTAATGTACCCATTACCTGATGAATGTAACTGTGACCCCTCTATACATTATCCTGACAATAAAATTTAAAAAAAGCAAAATAATAATAATTTTAAAAATATTGGTCAGAATTTTTTTTAAAGAATAGCCCTCAATTGAAGATTTCTTTTTCCATGTTTTATTAGTATTATGGGTTCAAGGGTATTTTATTCTGGCATCCCCATACATCAGACTTATTCCCTTCATCACTCTGCCTCCTCATCCCCCCTTTCCGGTCTCAGCATACTCTGTTGCTTTGTTGTTGTTGTTTTGGGGCTGGGAGCTTGGCCTAATGGTAGAGTGCTTGCTTAGCATGCACGAAGACCTGGATTTGATTCCTTGGAACCACATATATAGAAAAAAGCTGGAAATGGTGCCTGGGTCCCAGTAATATAGCTCTAGCCTTGAGAAAGCCCAAGGACAGTGCTTAGGCCCAGGATTTGCAAAAAAATAACTTTATTGAAAAGATGATGAGCAGGGTGGTTATAGTTACATAAGATAAGGAGTACACTTGTTTTTAAACACTCTTACCCATTCCTCATTTTCTCCCACTTTCCTCTCTTTCCTCCCCTTCTTCCCAGGTTGTTAAGTTCATTTCCAATGTCGTGCAAAGTGAGTATCAATGTGTCATCCTTTGCCCTGCTGTTTCTGTGATTCCCTTTTCTTTCCACAGACCAAATACATTTATATACAAGACAAATGGTACAGAAAACTAAAACTGAAAAATTGTTCAAAGGGGTTTCATTATGGTATTTACTACGTGTATACACAGGATTCTCACAGGATTGACCCTCTCTTTCGATCCCCATTCCACTACCCCTTGGAATTCAATTGCTTTCATTCCATTGTGGATTGATCTGGTGTTTTCTTTTCCACTATGACACTGGGCTTATATGTTTTGGGGAAGGCTCGTAGATATTTATTTAGTATTTTTAAAGTTATAATCCATTTCTTTTTTTTATTGCTGTAATGGTTCTAGCTTTGGCAAATAGAGGATGTCTCAGGTAAAGACTCCATTGGGGATTTGAAGTTTAAGTCAGCTCAGTGATTTGGTTGGATTTGATGTGCTAGGTGACGTTGTTATGGGCAGGGTGACCATTTCTGTGGTAGCCAGTGTTAGGTATGTGACCCTAGAAGATCTTCCTAGTTTCTAAAATGGAAATTCTTGGGGTGGTGCCAAGCTCACTTTTGTTTCTTTTTCTCCTTGTTCTCATTGTAAATTCTGTTTGAATAAGTGAGAAAAATTCCCTTCTAAGACAGATTAATGAAGAAATGTAGTTTAATGTACCATTTCCTTTGCCTTGCAATGCTGGTATTCCTCATAGAATTTGAACTTTTTCAGAACAAGCACTAGGCAGGCTTATTTCACAGGTGGATTTTACATTATCAGGACAGATAAGCCCATAATTCAATACATGTTTAACTCATGCTTTGAGCACTTATATTTCTGTGATTATTTTCTTGAAGCATGCTGTAATTTAGTATACTGTGAACTCCTGGAGGGCACAGACTATTTTTTTTTTTTGCCAGTCCTGAGCTTGAGCTCAGGGCCTGAGCACTGTCCTTGGATTTTCTCAAGGCTAGAACTCTGCCACTTGAGCCTCAGCACCACTTCCGGCTTTTTTCTATGTATGTGGTACCAAGGAGTTGAACCCGGGTCTTCGTGCATGCTAGGCAAGCACTCTACCACTAGGCCAAACTCCTGGCCCTTCACAGACTATTTTTTTAAATACATATTTGTGAACCCAAATGTCTAGCATGGTGCTATGCTTGATTCTTGGTAATATTTATTTAAAAAACAAAAGAACATAAAACTGGAAAAAATAATTCACTTGTTTAACTGAAAATATTGGAATTAACTTAAATTAAAAAGTCAGAATTCCATGCTATGTTGTGGTTGCTTTGATTATGGACCTTTTAATCTACCCTTGAAAGAAATAAGAGGGGATCATGTTTCTTATTTTCCTGGCAGAACTTCACCACTGAGTTTGTCAAATAGTTTTGCTGCTGAATTTCACTACTTAAAATACTTATTAACTGATTTGAATCTTGTCCATGTTTTTCAGATCCTCATACTTTTATTGTTAACTATTTTTTTAGGGTAACTGTCTTCTGATAAATTGTCATGCTATTCACCAGTTTTCTTTTTCTTATTATGGCAATTTGCTGTTCCATTTTCTGCAAGATGTAACACCAGGAGTATAGTGAATATATTAGCTTTATACAATGCTGGGATGCTTGCATAAAGAGCATAAAGAGTGAACAGTTCTCTTGAGACTCAGTTGGAAGTGAAGCAGGCTTGTCAGAAGAGGGCCTTGGAGAGGGAGGGGGACAAAAGATTCATTTCTGTTACTAAAACTATTTGTCTGGGCACTAGGTAAGAACAAATTGTAGGCTCAGACTTACTCTGCATATCTGCACTTTTTCCTCCATGACAAAAGTGGTTTCTGCCCAGGAAATGACCTTAGTGATAAATTTCTGTCCAAAGGTAATGTTGGCCTGGCAATATATCAGCTTTTGAAAGGCAACTCCTTTCTCCTCCTCACAATTTTCTTTAGCCTACCTGTTACCCTGAGGTGACTTTATTTGCTCAGTGGCTTTTATTTTGTCCTGTGGCTGAATCGATGTAGCTGTGAAAAGGTCAGCAGCTACTGAAATGCCTTTGGTTTGTAATGGATTATAAGGCCCATTTTCAAGATTTTTACTCCCCTCTGGTCCTTTTCTCCTTCCCCTCCCACCAAGAATCAATTCCACAGCCCCATCTGTGCTTTTCCTCTAAATGATTATTCTTTACAGGCGTTAACATTGCATTAAGTAAAATATGACATGGCCCCCATTTAAGCCTGGCAGATCCTGCCAGCAACACAGTGTTTTCTATTTCCAGATACCTCCTGGTAATTGTCCTTGCACTGCTGCCATTTCTGGGACCATTTTGCTATATAATGGGCATTTAGCCTTGGTTTATGTGAATACAATATCCAGAGCTTTTGTGTCTGAACACTGAGCTGTAGGACCCATGAGCATTTGCCTTTTGTGTTTCAGTTACTGGAAGAAAGTAACTATGCCAACAGGTCCAGCAATGGAAAGAAGTCACCACTGAGGTGTTTATTGGCATTTGTGAACAGTAGATGGATAGTAGATAATGACTTTATCGGGAGCCTAACCTTTCTACTTCTGTTGTATATCAAGGCAGACCATATAATTATATGCATTTTAAAATAACCATTTTGGGCTTAAATAATTCACTTCTCTTTTTCGACAAATAAAAGCAAACAAAATTATCTAATAACAAGAGCTATAGTGAACATACTGCCCATTCTTTCTTAAACATTAGAAGCATTTGTTTGTAAGACATTTGGCAAATATGAACTCATGCTTTCAAAAGCCTCTCTACAACCCTAAGAAAGTTATATAGAGGCTGCTTTAATTTGATTTCACCATCTTTCTAATCTCCTTTGTCTATTCTTACCTACATGTGCGTTATGCTCTGGACATGGTAAAGAAATCAGTTTCTACCCCTCTATCTTAGTGCTTGAGCTCTTGTTACCTCCTCCTGTTATCATTTTCCATTTCATAGCAAATGAACTATGCCACATTTAAGACTTTGCCTCATGTCCCATATTCATTAAATTTTCAGTGATCTTTTTTTCCACTTGGAGAATCAACCATTTTTACCTTCATGAAACATCTATATCTGATACATTAACATATCTACCATGATGCCTGTTAACTTCCAGCCTATGTACTTGACTCAATGGCTGTTACATGCAAGGAAGAGCTTATTCTATATCTTTAATACATAACAGCAGCAGCTGTTATGTCTGCTGAACACTTGAGTGTGGCTAGTGCTAGTGACAAATAGAACTTTTTTGAATGTAAATTATTTGATTTCAGTTAGTTAATTTTACTGTACTGGAAAGTAAGAATATAGAGCAGTGGTTCTGAAATTTTAGTATATATCAGTATCATGTAGAAATACTTAATGAAACATAAGCTCAAAAGGCCCACTCCCTCAGTTCCTGAAGCAATGAAACTGTTCAAGGTTAGTGCCTGAGAATTTGCATGCTTACCCATTTCCCCATATATCAGTGATATATGGCTCAGGATTCACAGTTTGAAAACTGGTGGTGTGTGCCCCTTTCAGCAGATGACAGTCTATTCCTAAGTGTCTTTCTGAAAATGTTTTACTGGAAATAGCGTAACCCTTAAGCTTCATATTTTGTTTGTCTTCATATGCAGAGTTAAGTCGTTTTAACAAAAACCATATGATTGCTAAGCCACAAGTATTTATACTAGAAGGTAGTGGCTTTTGGTCTCTACAATCTATAAGCACTTTTTAGTTCTTTCCATAGATTTGACCCCTTGCCTCAGATGGAAAACCATATTATTCTAAATGGAAAGAGATATTGACTATCCACTTTTTTTTTGCCACTCCTGGGGATTGAACTCAGGGCCTGCATATTGCCCTTGTACTTTCTCAAAGCTAGCACTCTACCACTTGAGTCACATCACCACTTATGGCTCTTTCTGTGTATGTAGTACGAAGGAATCGGACACAGGACTTTGTGCATGCTAGGCAAACACACTACCACTAGGCTCCTCACTTTTTTTTCTATAGTACTAGTACTAATATTTTATGAGTCTTAACGGATATTATTTGATCCTAGAACTTGTAGGACAGCCTTCTCCTCCAGATTGAGAACAGGATACAGAACTCAGGCTCCATACCTCTTCTTTTTGGTCCTTCCTAGGGTGATGATCAAGGAAGTTTTTAGATTGCAAGTCCTCGTATACTCTCTAGGCCACTGGAGTCATAGTGCACTTGATTGTTTCTAAGTCTAGAGGCAAATAATCAGGAACATTTTGAAGTCTCAACAAACTGAAGATTATAGCTATTAAGCATTGTTTTCTTCTGTTCTGTTTTGCCTTGCTTATTTGAACAAAAGAATAGGCTAAAAATCATCTTTTTTAAAAAAATCAGCTTTGAAGGGACAATATCCACTCTCAAACTAGCCAGTTACTCTTGATCTCCATTTTCCTCTAAAGTCACATATAAGCGTAGTTGTTAAATGAGTAAACCTTGTCATATCAGCAAGGGTCCAGTTTCTGTGCCTCGCTCCAATTCCTATCTTTCTCCTTCTTATAGCCTATGGGATCCTGTGCATATTATTTAATTTACCTAATGTCCTAATTTCTGGATATTCTTGGGTAATGGCAATACAATTTTCACGTGGCCTTTTGTCCTTTGTGTTTAAAACTCTCTTTTTGGTTCTATTGCCACTGGTTTTCCAGTGAGCGTTGGAAAATACCCTTTGGCTACAGCAGCTCTAGTCATTGGTAGAGATTCCCAAAGGCTCTTTAAACATTCAGTGGCCTTGTGCGGATTTCTTGAAATAACTGATTTCATTGATTTGGCCTGAGTCCACTGGTAGCTGTTTTCAGCTTTTGTTCCCTTGAATCTTCCCAGGTTAATGAACACATCTAATCCTCACTCTTTATCCACATTCTTAGCTTCACTACTATAACATTTAGCTAAAATACCATCCCTGCTGTGCTCCTAGGCACAGCTGGTCACATGGAGTTATTTCATTGTTCTCCTCACATATTTTAGACTTACTTCTCAAGCTGAACTCAAAGTATTCAATTATATATTTGCATATTTGTATTTTCCCTAATTTTCAGAGAATATTTGGGTCAAATGCCTGTACTTATTTCTATTAATACCTCCAGCTTAGTGTCTGGAATAAAATAGGTTTTAATAATAAATATCCCCTGGCTTCATGATCAGACACTTGAGTATTTACGTAGACTTTCCAACTGTTCCAAGGAGAATACTTAGCCAGAGGGGTTTGAGGACATGGTGGTACAGATTCTGTTATCTTGCAAAACTTATGCTTGAGTGCACAGACTAACAGACCCATACAATTTTTAACCAGTAAACACAAGCATGACCTGTGAAACAGTAGTGACTAGTGAAAAACTGTTACAGCTCTTGTGGGCACAGTGTTGTCAGGTGTTTAAATTTGATCTTGCTGATCAGGAGAATATTTAACTGTCCAGGCAACACAGTTTCTCTCCCCATCAGACTGGCTACCATCCTTAGCTGTTGCAGTGTGCCAGGTACATGACAACATGACTGCTGGTAGCAAGAGAGATCCTAGCTACCCACAAGCTGGTATAAGGGATAGATATCATCAGTGATTCTTGAGCTGGGCTGGAAAACTTTTATACAGTGGGACTACTACAGGAAGGCTTAGATCTATTATTTATTAACTGGTACACATCATAGATGAATGCAGTGTGGCAGGGTTCTTATTCATTTCTCATCTACTGAAGCTGTTTCTCATTCAGCTCTGTATGCTACTTCATTTTTAGTATTCCTATTGTTTGGACATCTCCTACTATCTTTAAGATGATTTAATCATCATCATGCAGTTGGGAAGTCTATGCTTTTTCTTTTACTTTAATTGGTCTTTTGAAAGCTTTATTCCCCTAAGGGTAGTAGGGAACTATAATAAAGTTTGAGATAAAAGGTCTGGGCTTGAGTGCTAGCTCTAGCATGAACTAGCTTTGTGACTCTGGACAAATTGCTTAACCTTTCTGAGCCTCTTGTTCATGCCCTTTTAAATGGAAACGATTATAATTGCTCTTCTTAACTTTTAGGTCTATTAGTCTGATTAAGGGCTTTTTAGTTGTAAGGCAAAGCTAGAAAGAGTATTTCTTCTTCTAAATGAATGAACCCTTGCTCAGGGAGCTTAGACTTTAAAGCAGTGAATAAGAATTTGGCTGAGCTTTAATTTTACCTCCCATCCGGCCAACATTCAGTGAAAGAATAGGCAAATGTGTATGTCCTAAAATAGAGTTTAAGGGCTAGAATTTCTTGGCATTCCAAGCAGAGAAAGGTATATCTTGATGAAATTTTGCAAGGTTTTCTTGTATAAGTGTGTCATTTTGCCTCATAGGACATGTTTGACTGTTTCTGAAAACACATTTGTTTCTTACAACAAGGGAGAAAAAAGTGCTGGTGGTATCTAGAGACTATCTACTGGGGTGTGGCTAAACATTTTACAATGCACAAGACAAGCTCCCCACAGCAAAGAATAATCTACTTTCAACTGTCAATGTAGCAGAGGTTGAGAAACACAGATCCAAACCACTTCAAGAGGCAACGAACACTGACCTGCTTGCCAGAGGGCTGATTCTTGGCTTAGTCCTGCACACAACTCTTAGAATTTGCCCTAAGTTTCCACCCTAATAAGCCTAGTATTTTGCTTTCAAGATGAACTTGCATTAGACACTTCTATTTTTCTCCTTGAAAGTCTCTTTCATTCCTGCACATTAACAGTTGCAAATTTGAAATTTGCCTTCGGATAGAATGCCTGTGTGTGTGTGTGTGTGTGTGTGTGTGTGTGTGTGTGTGTGTGTGCACGCACACACACGCGAGCGAGACAGAGAGAGAGAGAGAGAGAGAGAGAGAGAGAGAGAGAGAGAGAGAGAGAGAGAGAGAGAGAGAGAGAGAGAGGGAGAGAGGCCAGAACAGGGGTTGAACTCAAGGCTTCATGTTCTTGCTTGGCATGGCTTTTTTGTTCTAACTGAGCAAAAATCAACACTCGATCAATTTAACCATATCTCCATTTCTGTTTTTTGTTTTCTTTTTGTATTGTTGGAGTCTCAGGGGCTGGGCTTGGTGGGTTACTCCTATAATCATAGCTACTCAGGAAACTGAGATCTGAGGATCATGGTTCAAAGCCAGCCTCAGCAATAAAGACCATGAGACTCTTACCTCCAATTAACAACTAGAAAACTGGAAGTGGCGCTGTGGCTCCAGGGGTAGGGTGGTAGCCTGGAGCTTGAAGAGCTCAACTGAAGAGCACCCAGGCCCAGAGTCCAAGCCCCATGACCACCAACAACAAAAACGCCTTGGGACTTGTGCCCTGGCTGTTTTTGAACTTTACTCCTCAGATCCCAGCCTCCTGAGTAGCCAAGATTACAAGCATAACCCATCAGTGCCCAAAAATCTTACTTTGAGTATACTGGTGCTGACCATAGGCAACTCTCTGTGCTTCAGCTAACTAAATGATAAACTAAAGATATTACTATGTGTTGCATACAGCTGCAGGCCAATAAATATGTACACATGAAATGATGTATGCCAATTGATAAGTACCTAGCATGGTGCCTAGTATATTGGAAGTACTTAGCAAATGTTAATCAATATATAACTGACAATACTCCAAAATGAGAGCATACCATCACAGCGTTATTGTGTTTTTCATATCATTTCAGTTCAGCTGGCCACAGCTTTGTTTCAAGCCTTCAGCGTTATTTTTTTTAAAGCCTAAAGTCAAAGGCATGTGAGAAATGCATTATTGTATAGTCCTACAGTATGATAGAAATATGTATCTATTATTGTGGTCTTTCCAAGTTGGGGTGACTAATTCCTTCTGAAGACATCTGGGTTTTCCTTTATGGGAGGTTAGCTTTTAAAAGGTTACAAAGCAGTTAAGAGGAGGATGTTCTAGGAGGAAAGCAGGGATTCCATCCATGTTATTCAAACTCAAGATAACTTACCACTTGATCCTTTGTATCTAAGCTGTTCTGTCTCCCTGGGTGATCTCACTTTGGATTTATCTCCATGATCTATAGTAGAAAGAGGATCTCATTCCTTCTTACCTTGTTCTGTTTGCTCTGTCTTGATCAAGAGACTCGTGTCACACAGACATCTTTGTGTGGGAGTGCATCTGAACATTCTCCTTTCATTTTCTTTTGTCTAGGGAACACAGCCCTATAGGAAACCCACAAACAGCCATTAATTTCTGCAGCTCATGCAGCAAAGTAACTGGCTTTGAAGTTAGTGCAACACTGGAAATAACTAAGGAAAAATCTTTTCTGGTAGGATCATGTGGCTGGTATGCAGGAAGATGGGACTTTCAAAAATAGTTAAAACTGGGCCGGGAGTTTGGCCTAGTGGTAGCTTGCTTGCCTAGCATGCACGAAGACCCGGGTTCGATTCCTCAGTACCACATACATAGAAAAAAAAGCCGGAAATGGTGCTGAGGCTCAAGTGGTAGAGCTCTAGCCTTGAGAAAGTCCAAGGACAGTTAAGCCCAGGACTGGCAAGAAAAAAATAGTTAAAATTTTCTACAGTTTTTAGGTCTTTAGAAGGATAATCAAAGGACACCACCCTTTTCATGAGTTAGATTGGTCATAAGAGTTGAGATAAATGTGAGTTTGTATGCCTTGTGTTTCAGCCACTCTCGTAGGCCTAGTTGCACATATTCTGGGGACATTCAGTCTTAGCATGTGACTTAATGGGGATGAGGTATGTAGCTGAAGACAACTTTTAAAAGTTGCTTATGCATTCATGATTGTTAGAAGTATGAAAGTGTAAGCGAATGAGCCATTAATTATGGCCCATGCAGTTAGTAGATGATTGCTCATTCTCTTTCAGAGAACTTTGGTTTCTCCAAATAGTCATTTCACTGGAGGCATCAGTAAGGTAAAAATTAAACTTATTTTTAATAAGCAGAGCACATTCCAGGGAAAGGAAGTCAGATGAAGGCTGTATTATTGCTAATTATAATTGTATACCTTTAGAGAAGCACCTGTGTTGATTGAACATGAACTGCTGTTCTTTGAATATATGCAGATTGCATTATGTACATGGTACTTGGCCTCTTGTTCTCTTGCATAGCAAGTTGCTTTGGAAATGGGAAGTGGTACTTTCAGAGTTGTGATAGACCCATTTACAAATTTGTTGCTTGCAATTATACTATCAAAAGAATGTACCATTTCCCTTGAATTCCATAGGGGCTGATTTCATTACTCCCTCGTTGGGTTTTCTGGTTAAGACTGTGAGAAGTAAAGTGTGCTGTTATTCTTTTTATTTTTTATTGCCCGGGGAGTGTATAGAGGAGTTAGTTACATTCGCCAAGCAGTAGGTGCATTACTTCTCACACATTGATACCCCTTCTCATGTTTTTGCCCCCATTTCCCTCCCTCACCCCCTCCCAATCATTTTGTTTTCCCCCCTTCAATTTTCTATTTCAGATAAACAAATAAACATATATACAGTATACCAGATAAAAAAGTCAGATACAGTAACAATATGAGATGAACCAAAGAGCAAAATGAGATAACATAGTACATTAAGAACAACAATCACAAAAGATAAAGCTCTTGTTTCCATATGTTAGAGATCCTTTCATTTAGCCTCATCTTATATGACCTTATATACCTAGGTTTTGTGCTATTGTAATCCTCTGCTAAGAGAGTCCTAGATGGGTACTAATTATTACAAAGGAGGGAAACCTTTGAGCCTATGTTCCTTTGGGTCTGTCCAAAGTGAGCTGTTATTCTTGGCTCTAAACTTTCTCTATTCTCTTTTTCTCAGTTAAGAAAGATGATTTCATGGGGGAGTTTGGCCTAGTGTTAGAGTACTTGCCTAGCATGCATGAAGACCGGGGTTCGATTCCTTGGTACCACATACATAGAAAAAAGTCAGAAGTGGTGCTATGGCTCAAGTGGAAGAGCTCAGGCCCTGAGCTCAAGCCTAGGATTGGGAAAAAAAAAACACCAAAAACCTGTGATTTCATATTTCATCACTGATCAACCCATTTGGGGTTGAAAAACTCTTTGGTTTGTCTGTCCTATACATCACAGGATGTTTAGCATCATTCCAACCTCTGTCTAACAGAAGCCAGGAGCATCCCCTGCCACATTTGTAACAGCAAAAAAAGAAAATAAAATTCTGGGGGCCGGGCACAGTGGCTCACACCTGTAATCCTATCTACACAGGAGGCTGAGATCTGAGGATCAAGATTCAAAGCCAGCCCAGGCACAAAAGGACCTGAGACTCTTATCTCCAATTAACCTCTAGAAAACAGGAAATGAGGCTTGACTCGAGGGTAGAGTGGTAGCTTTGAGCTGAAGAGCTCAGGGACAATGCCCAGGCCTAAGAGTAGGGAAGTAGCCTTTAGCTAAAGAGCTCAGGGAATATGCACAGGCAAAATTCAAGGCTCATGACCACAAAAAAAAAAAAAAAAAAATTCTGGGGTCCAGGAGTTTGGCCTAGTGATAGAGTCCTTGCTTAGCATGCGTGAAGATCTGGGTTCTATTTCTCAGTCCCGCATACATAGAAAAAAATTCAGAAGTGGTGCTATGGCTCAAGTGGTAGCTCTGTAGCTTTGAGAAAGCCCAAGGACAGTGCTGAGACCCTGATTTCAAGGCCCAAGACTGGCAAAAAGAAAAAAAAATATTTCTGAAGGTATTGAGAACTGCTTCCTTGTCACAGAAGTTTTGGCACCAGGCTCAAATTTCACAGTTGCATATGTGAGATCCAGCCACTTGCCCCAATATGCCAAATAAACAAGAGAGGAATTTGGAAAAGGAAATGTAATTGACATCTCATGGACGTGCTGCAGAAAGAGGAGAGGTATACATTCACCATCCTCCCTGATACAGATGTTTGTTTAAATAGAGGAAGAACTGAGGGTGGGGGAGGAAAGAGAAGCATGCATAATTGTTAAAGTCTGTGTTATCATAGGTGATGATCACAGGTGGTCCAGATGCTTGGCTGGAGGGGAGTTTGATAAAGGTGAAGACATAAAGGAAAGCAGATGAAGTCCTAGAGTCTTCTGTAGGCATGAAGGTGAATGGAAGAAAGGTTTCTGAGCTGAGGGGTAGAGTGATGTCTCATTTGTTAGAGCACTGTGGTTCTCCTGAAGGGTCTGTATCTGTTGTAACCCAAGTTTATACTTTCTCCATTCCAGGAGTATTTCAAATTTACAGGGAATCATTGAAAAGCAAAGGGATTCTTTTCACACTCCCTTCCCTTCCCCCCCCCCCCCCCCCCCCCGGACAATTTAGTAGAGTGTAAACCCAGGAAATTAAAAAGCCAGTACTCTAGCTTTCTTCTGAGCCAAGCAGCTGTGTGCTCTTCAGCAAATTATTCTCTTCCTTGGAGCCTCTGGGTTTTTTTTTTCCCTATAAAATGAAGATTTGGGACTAAGCCCTTATATCTTCTTACTTATTTTTTAAAGACTGTCCAACAACTTCATAGCAATGTTAAAAGAACAACAGAACTCTGTCAACTTTCTAAATTGCTTAATTTTAATTTTTTTTGAGAATCTAGGAGGTTATTCTGAGTAGTGGCAATATGGGTATGAGTGCTTTATATTTTTGTGTGCACTTTTCCTTTTTGCATTTTAAAAATTTTATTGTACACATATATAATTTCCAGGTAGGCAAATAGTTAACCTGCTCTTTCAATTTGATTTTTTTTTTTTGCCAGTCCTGGGCCTTGAACTCAGGGCCTGGGCACTGTCCATGGGCTTTCTCAAGCCTAGAACTCTACCACTTGAGCCACAGCACCATTTCTGGCTTTCGTGCATGCTAGGTAAGCACTCTACCACTAGGCTAAACTCCTGGCCCCTAATTTGATTTTTTAAAATTTGTCAATCTGCAAATTTGTTAGACTAGTGAGTAAGGAAATACTTTCTACCCAGAACATAACTTTCTATTAATTCTTAGAATGTAGATAACATGTAACTCTGCTGGGCTGTGGAACATTGCTTGAGAGGTAATAAACCATAAAACATGCTAATGAAGACATATTGAGCCCATCCCCCAGTTATAATTTGTGGTTTGATCAAGTGATCTGAACAGTCGTTTTGGGTTCTCTGACAAGTCATTTTTTGCTCAGTCATTCTGGTGGGTTTTAGAGCACTACATTTAATTTTCATTTTGTATATGTATTCATAATTACCACTACCACTTGCTCGAAGGTAATGCAATGTTACACAGGAGTTGTTCAACCAAAACAGACATAAATTTTCCAAAGACTATTTTTAAAAAATAAAACATGGTTGTTTAATTCTCAAAATTCAGTTTAGTCCTTTATAGGAAATAGATAAAAATCTAGATATGTTTTGTGGTCCAGAGTGACATCCGCTTCAATCAGAAATTTAGAAATTTTAAGAATTGGACTAGTTTCACTCATCCATTTACAAATGTCAGCACTTTGGAAATAAACTTAGAAGTGACCTTTTAAGAGGATGTACTTGAGATGAAATAAATCAAGGAGTGATAGCAATTTATTATCTTTATTGTTATTTGACAAATTTTCTGTCTTGTGGCTTTTTTTAACCAACACCTGTGTGTGTGTGTGTGTGTGTGTGTGTGTGTGTGTGTGTGGTGTGTGTGTGATGTACATGTATACGTGCATGTAACTTGAATGTTTTGGCCTCCAGAACTAATCGCTATGTTTAGGAAGCAGGGCGGTGTAAAGCTCTCAATTCTGAAGTCCAGAGACACACCTTAGTAGCTTTAGTTTAAATGGTGATGTTAGTTTAAATGGTTTTGTCCAAACCTCCTTGTTTACCATTGAGACTAATAAAATTATCAATGTTGTTGAGGAAGGACTGCATATAAATCACTTGTAAGAGTGCCCTACTCATCATTATTTTGATTACCTCTCATTTAAGGAATTAGCTTGTATTCCATCCATGCAATCTGACAAACTTCTCTCAAACAGGATTTACTAAAACTACAGGACCTTTTCTCTATTTTTATTCTGTAATTCCTGAGGTCATAGTTCTTTTTTTTATTGTATTTTATTGAGGCTACAGTTCTTTTTTTGTATGAATTTATTTCATTGTTATCCATTTATGGGCTCCCCTGGACAGGGTTTTATTTGGTTTCCTATTATTCACATTTTCCATGTATTTTTATTGTAATTAATAAAAGGGTTACATTATATTCACCAGATAGAAGGTGCATTACTTCACAAACATTCATACCCTTTCTCATGTCTTGGTCCCCATTTCCCTCCCCCCGCCCCTCATCTTGTTTTCCTACAATACAGATTCGCCTTCCCTTCTAACTTTCTTGTTTAAGTAATTGTGGTTCTATAAATTGGAAACTTTTATTAATGAAGCACTCTCTATTCACCTCAACTTCCAGTGATATCTCTCTGCTATAATGTCTGTTTCTAAGTTTCAATATTTCTTTATTGATCCATCACACCGTGAGTGCTAGCTCTATGCCATGTCCACTTGCTAAGGACTTTGTAGAAGCCAGAAAGAACAGGTCATTTTTCTTAGTGCCCTTGTCTTAGAGACTAAAGTCTATGTCATGTCTTTGAAATTTCCATGTATCTTTATGTTAGATTTCTCCATACTTGACATGGTGGCTTGTGCTTCTATTGTAGGTGCTCAAAAAGGTTCAATGAATAATAGTAACCATAGAAACTATAGCTGTCCTTCTTTTGGTATGCTACACCTTCCTATGCTTTATATGCAAAATGTCTCATTTAATCATAATTTTTACAAGGTTGGTGTTATTCTCTTCCCTTTATAGTCAAGATTGCAAGGTTGAATACCTTCCTAGGGTCACAGGGCTGGTAAGTAAAAGAACTTAGATTTAAATCCTATTTACTTCTTTCTGAAAATTGATTTAATCTTTAGATGGTTGTGATTATACATGTATTTTTTGGCTTTTCTCCATGGCTGTTGGTCCTCAGTCATCTTTGCTCACTCTTTCACTCTTTTTCTGAGTTGCAAATTTTGAAGAGTCCTAAGAATTTCTTCATGACCTTCTCTTTCTGTTTAAATTCATTCTTTTCAGTAACCTTGTAGTGTCTCATGGCTTTAAGCAGTGACAACCTGCAGGTAGCATCCACCTTTCCAGGGAGTCCAAACCTCACCCCCATACACTGGATTCAAATGTTTTCCAGATTACTTTATACCTGCATTTGAGATTGAAAAAGCATGAAAACTCCACATGTGCCAGATGGTGCTCTCACTCTCCTCACAGTGACTTCTCCAGGTCTACTTTTCCTTCACTTGCTCACTAAACTAAGGCTTTCATTCTAGTTCCTCTAGCTAAAACCTTTGGGGTTATTTCTGATCCTTATTTCTCAAATCACACAGCTGATTCATCAGTGGATCCTGTGAACTCTACCTTTAGAGCTGTTCCCTCAGGCCAGCTCTTCCTAAATTTCCTTATACTTAGCCTTAGAATTCTAGGCTCTCTGTGTGCCACATTAGCCTCCTTTCTAATTTACAAATATAGCATGCAAGCTTCTTGCTCTAAGCCTTTGAAATTACTCTCCCTTCTTCATGGTTCCTTACTTTGACTCTCCAGTTGTTACTGACATGTCATTTAATCAGCGCTGTCATTGCTGACCACTCTAATATCTTGTATCATTTCCATTGGCCCTCTCCAAGGCTTTTCCATTCTCCTTAGCAATCAATACTCTCTCCATTTATATTTTCTATATAATTTCCCTAACAGAGCAATTTGAAGGCAGAGATTTTTTTTTTATTTTAAAGGTACTTTATTAGCATATGTGTGAATTTTAAAGGGGGGATTTCATTATGACATTTTGCATACTAGTATACAATGCAACTCAATCAAATCCCCAACTCCCTTCCCCATTCATGAATTTCCTTCCTACCTCAACCTTCTCAGAACAATATCAACAATATCAAGAGTTTCATCCTTCTCTTTTCCTATGTGCATGTAAACTTTAAAAGTCATCTTCACCTTCATCCATGCTGGCCTTTTGGCCTGTCATCAAGTTTATACCCATGACCCAACAGAGCACTTTTTGCTTTCCTGTCATCTATTTGAGTAACAGGGATTTAAAAAAAGTTATTGGGTGGATGTCCCAGCCACCAGGATACATACTGCCATTCTATACATTGGTTAAGTAACTCTTTAATCAGTTAATAACCTATGCACTTACTTGGTATGAAATGTATGCGTATGTTGCATTGATTATGACATTATAAAATATTGACCATAATCTTTTTTACTAATTTTACTGTATATTCTTTGCAGATGAAAACTGTGAGCTGGGAGAGATAAAGTATCTTGTTCAAGGTCACATGGCTCATTGTGGACAGGGGTTGCCACAACCTTAAAAAAAACAAAACAAAATAAAACAAAACACCCTGTTTCAATTATATTTTGCTAGTTTTTGTCTATAGCTCAGACTCCTGTTCCTTTCTTCCTTTCTTAGAAACACATGCAATTTTAGCCCCCTTGAGATACTTCTCCTGGTGTACTATACTATGGCATTTCACGACATCCTTTGAAGGATTAATATATATTCTTCTGGAAAAGGGAGAAGAATCCATTTTAACACTTTTCTCTTTCTGAGCATTAGAGGGAAGGTTTAGGGAAATGTGAGATGCATTGTATTCTTTTTTGCAAGGTAATCAATGATCATGCTTGAGAGACATAAGCATTCTTAAAGGAGGACAACTGCTTTTGGAGTTTCAAAAGACAGCTCCTATGATTACTTTGGGGAAAGTCTGATCTGACTCCTCTGTTTGTATTTCTGGTCTCCTAGCTATTATTCAAGCTTCTGCAGGGCAGAAAATCCTTCACAAGTAACAGCTAATGAAGCACTAGTGACCATTAACAAAGGTAATCAAAACTGTGTCTTCTTTTAGCAGTGAGCCTGGTGCTAGTGACCATTATCAAGGTAAATAAATCAAAAGCTTCCAAGCTGGCACAGGAAAAGATTATGTGACCTCAGAGGAAATCTATTCCTGAAGATCCTTCTCTCTGAAAGATCACACCAAACTTAGTTGGCACTGACACTGAACTTCCTGCTTATTTATACTCCCCCTTTGTTGTTTCTCTCTAAGAGGTCAACGGAGTATGTATGGGCAAACAATGCCTTTCTTTTCCAAAGCCAGATGATTTCAGGAATAACCATCTCTCAAGTTTTAGGATTTTTGCATGGATACAACTGTTTTACAAAGAGGGTTTTGTGGTTGTTTGTTTTTGTTTTTGTTTTAATCACTTACATTTCCAAAGGCAACTTTCTTCTTTCAGTTTCATTTTTGATTTGTAGCAAGAAGCCGTTTGGTTTCCCTGAAACTGTATCACTCTCTCTGGAATTGTTTACTTATTGGACAAAACCGAGTAGATAAAAGGCACTAGCGGGGCTGCACTGCTGGGGTGGGGCTGTTGGTGGGGAGGAAAGCTGGGCTGAGCCTAGGTGTCAGGCATGCAGCCTCACTCACACGGCCTCTGATGTGTGCTTTTGCTTTTCCTCAGGAGTCTAGTTCCTCCTGCATACATAGAAAAAGTGGGTTGTGTTCAACTCAGAAACAACAACATATCCTCAAAATTGGTTCTGGAAAACTCATTTGTTCCCCACAAGGACCCAGCAGAAAAGAGAAGAAAAAGACAAAACATAATTATATAAAACTCTCATGCATCTGTGCCCTAGACTTTCTACATTTTTGAGGGAATGTAAAAATGTTTTTCACCCAGAACATAAGATGGCCTAGTTTGGGGAATGTCCATTTATTAGTCCAGGATAGGTAGGCCATCAGTATTTTATTGTTGTGTTGCCCCAAGGATCAACATAGGACTTCCTACAGCGTGTAAATGAGCACTGTATCATCTAGCTGCACCCCAGATCGCTCTTCTTTCTCTCCTTCCTCTTTCCCTCCTTCCTTACATTTGTCCTTCCCTTCTTCTCTGCTCTTTCCTTTCCTCCCCTTCCTAACCTTCCCTTTTCTACCCCCTTCTTTCCATCTATTTCCTTTTCTCTCCCCATTTGTCCTCTCCTCCTTTCTTCTTTCTTCTTTCTCCTCTCTTTTGATAAGGTCTTATTAAGTTGCATTTGGGCTTGAGTCTCCTGCTTTAGCCTTCTGAGTAGCAGGATTAAAAGTAGATGCCACCATGCTGGGTGCCAGTGGCTCACAGCCGTATTCCTAGCTACTCAGGAGGCTGAGATCTGAGGATTTTTAGTTTGAAGTCAGCCTGAGCAGTAAACTCCTTGGGACTCTTATCTCTGATCAACCAAGGAAAACCCAGAAGTGGAGCTGTGGCTCCAGTGACAGTGCTAGTCTTGAGCACAAAAGCTCAGGGACAGTGCCCAAGCCTTAAGTTCAAGCCCTAGGATGGGCACACATACTCCAAAAAGCATGTACCACCATGCCAGGCAGTATTTTAAATTTTCCATGTGGTTCTAAAATATAATCCAGGTTGAGAAAGGTTTCTTTCAGCTGTCTCTGGTCTTGGAACTAAGAGAATCACTTCTTCTTATAAGCTTAATGCATTATGACCATGCAAAATAAGGTCTATTTAGAGCTAAGTAGATCTTTAGTTAACTACAAGGGTTTCAAATTAATGACTCCATGCAGAAGACCTAATTGGTATTTCCAATGACAGTGCTAACAGGTAATATCCATTGATGAAATAGGTTGACAAAGCTGTTTAATTATTGCAGACTTAAGAATATACAGAAAATGTCCCAATTTGAGAGTACTGTTGCTCTCCTTCATATCTGTATATCTTCCAGCTTTTTTCATTCTGTCTACTGTGCTTCTTCTATCCACTTTCTCTCTCTCTGTCTCTCTCTCTGTCTCTCTCTGTCTCTTTGCCCCCCCCCTCTCTCTCTCCTTCTCCTTCCCTCTCTCTCTCCCTCTTTTTTCTGGTGTTCTTCTGCTCATGTTTCTCTACCTTTTTTTTCCCTTTTCTTTAGTTATTTCTCTTCTTGACCAGAGTAAGAAGTAAGTTATATTATTTGTTGTTTGTAGTGATTATTGAGAATTGCTTGCCCATAATAAGTCATTTGAAAGTGAGATAGAGTTGACTGTAGATATTTCTCTTTATTTACAAGGCTTTTAATTTACTATTTTTGTACATTGTCCAGAAAATTGCAGATTGTCTCCCCAACCTCCAAATCCATCTTTTCTGTTGTTAGAACCTAATGGAACCATATTTCCTTCCTGGATTATTGCAACCTGAGTTAAATTAGAAGTGCCAATTCATCCCCTTCCTTACCCTCTGATTTTGGATTTGTAAGTGTGGATTCTAGTGTTTCTGAAACTAATAGAGAAGTATATACATTTCTCACTTCCATTTGGAAGTAAAGGGATTCAGTGACTCCCTTGTAACTACTACCTTGTTTATATGGCCAGAATGCTTTTTTTCAGCTAGACTGCACTGAAATTCATTGAAGGTGGAAGAGACAGGGGGACAAGTGGCAAAATTAAGCTTCATTCAAATATTTGTCATGAATTTCAACTCACAAACTTAATTTATACTTTACAAAGTTAACTTAACTTATACTTTACAAAGTTTGTGCTGTATGTCTCTGACGTGCTTTAAAAAAAAGTAGGTAAGTTCCATGTCATAGGCTTTTTATTTGCTAATTTTCTGGTTTATCTCACTTTATTTTCAATCTGTTCCTTCCTTCTCTCACTATAATGCATCAATATCCTCACCATCATCATTGCCAATACCATGACACCACCTCCACCATCACTCTGACCACCCAGAAAGACCAGGGAAACCTTTACTGAGATCTGAAAATAGTGCAAGAGTAGAATATCCTGAAATTGTTCTTGAAAGCTCCTTTTCTGATGACTTTAATTAGATTAGTCTGTTTGTCAGAGTCCCAGACTGATTGTTTTTCCTAAACTGATTTCTTTCTATGCATATTTCTGATTCAGGCACATGGTCCCAAGAAGCTTGTGAAAAAGGGAGCAAGGGGGAGGTTAGAGGAAGGGCACAAAAGATTATTTGATTTCAATCAGCTAAAGGAACCACCTCCAGTGTTAGCTTCCAACTTTCAATTTCCTCTCCATCCATCCATTTCTCCAGCAGAAAAGAAATGGAAAAACCATTAAGTGCTTTTTATTTTGATGGCAGGTACATTGTACCGAAAATAAGAATGAACATCTTAACATTTCTATGTGCTCAGCAAGATTTGTAGAGTGACCTGCTGAGTGGGTACTTGAGAGAGTGGCATCTTAGAAGTAAATGAAGTGATCAGAGGCTCATGGAGAGGTATTAGGTGATGGGTAGGCTCTGTGGTATTATTGGATGTTAGCTTGTGAACTGAACTTTAAAATCCCATCAGATGTTCCTTGTAGGGTTCAGCAGAAGCAATTGGTAGAATGGGTATCTTGTGTAAAAAAACCAAAAAAATTGTCGCTGCCCTTGAATGTTGTGTTGTGAAGTGTGAATGGCCAAGAAGGATCCTTGATGTGTTTTGGTCTGTGCAAAAGCCATCACTCAGCGTGATGTGATCTATCTCTGTATTTGGGCTGCTTCTGCCACTTTTTAAGGGAACATTTGACCTTTCGAGTGCACAGATGACAGATATAGATGAAATGCCTTGGTTGGAGTACCTTTCTTGAGCAGCTAATGCCACTAAACCAGAACCTGGGGAATTTGAGTTGCTTTGTCAATTTTAGCTTTTCAATTCTATGTCTGAGGCCATTTAGTCAATTTGATGAGGACTTAGTGATAATGAGAATTATATCATGGACTCACACAATTTATTTCAGAGATGACTCATATTCATCTTTGAGGTTTTATTTTATTTGTATTATTTTCTTCAAGTGTGTTTATTTTTACTTCTATAGGTGAGGGGAAAGGCAGGTATTTAATGTTATTGGTAGTTTTGCAATGAAAGAAGTTGTAAAAATGTACTTGTGGAGTAGTTCTAATTTGTTAAGAATCGATGAGCCTATGAAAAGTGCAGCACTTTATAATATAGCACTTCAGTCTTACAAAGTTTTTTGCTAATATTTTTGTACAAAAGGTATTTTTTTCTTTTTCAGTGGGTCTCATTTATTTCTTTTATTTGTTTGAACTTATGAATGGGTTGAGGACTTACATAATCTAGTTGGACTATAATACCTTGTTTTAATTACTTTGTGTCCACTACTTTCTAATTTGAGCCCCAAGAAATCTCTGTGCAGAATTAGGTACTTATTATTTCTAGCATGGATTTATAGCTTCATTGGCTTTAAAAGTGTATACTTTATTTCTCTATTTTTTAAAGTTATCCTTAAAGCTGCATGTAGACATAGCTTAAAGAAATCTAAAGGGCCGGGATTTTGGCCTAGTGGTTAAAGTGCTTGCCTAGCATGCATGAAGACCCAGGTTCGATTCCTCGGTACCACATACATAGAAAAAAGCCGGAAGTGGTGCTGAGGCTCAAGTGGTAGAGCTCTAGCCTTGAGAAAAAACCCAAGGACAGTGCTCAGGCCCTGAGCTCAAGCCCAGGACTGGCAAAAAAAAAAAAAAAAAAAAAAAGAAATCTAAAGATAATATTTTATCTTTTTTCTGAACAGAATTTATTTAGAAGATTTTAATTTCAATACCCCCATTTTGTCTTTCATGGTTTTTATCCAGAAGAATTTTGGCTCTATTTTTTTTTACTACTTAAATGATATATACATATATATTATTACTTTGCGAGTGTTATTCATGTGTTTTATCTGCATGACTGCTGCTTACCAAATTCCATCCTGACTTCTTCTCTAAGTGTTTTATCTGAAAGAGGTTTCTTCAGTAAGAATTATTGGTTGCAAATACATTAACTTTCTGTTTGACTAAAAATCATGATTAAACTTGTATTCTTTAACGATAACGTGTCAGGAGTTAATTTTTAGTTTAATATTATTTTTTGTGGGAGTAGAGGATGTTTTGGAGTGAATTCAGATCCTGTCACATTTTATATAAGTTCTCTACTATTGAACTAAAACTTCAGCAACCTCTTGGCATTTCAGTGGAATTGTCTTACTGTTGCCTTCTGACTGTTAGTGTGGAGATATCTGTGGCTGAATGTACTAATATTCCTTTGGAAGTGATACTCCACTTAGCTTGGATAATTTCAGTGGCGATCTGCAGCTGTGGTATGATTCACATAGGTATATTCTTTGTATTGACCATGTATGCCTTTGATGTCTTATGTTTAAGAACTGATAACTGTCATGTGATGCAGAAAATTCCCAGTATCTTCAAATGTTGTATCTTCTCTATGGTCTCTCTTTCCTTGTTTCTAACTGGACGTTTTTGCTTCACCTTTCATATCTTGTAACTCTTATTTTCACACTGTCTACGATCACACTATGTTCTCGGGAACCTCTTTAGCTACATTTACTGGTTAATTAATTTATTCCTTTTATCACTAAACTTGTAATTTCAAGGATCACATATATACACAAGTACACATGCACACCTATGCAACCATAGATGCATGTACTCACAAACATCTTTGGTTAGCACTTTTTCCTTTGTTGTATTTTTAGTTCATCTTAGATTTTCAAAAAAAACATGTAGTTTATAATACATGTTTGATACATATTGTTTAGTTGGTATTATGTAGGTCTTTCCCTACAGTTTGTTTCTTACCTGTTTTGTCTCCTTTATGATACCTTGTTTCCTTGCTTGTTTAGTAATTTGAGATTTTTGAACTTACTTTCAAAGCAACTGGGTGTAGGGATCCTGTGAGGCATAAATTAAGGGGGTATCTCTGAAGATTGTTACTGTTCAATAAGAAGTTCTACATTGCTGGAACTGGTGCTTTGGCTCAAAGTGATAGAGCACTAGCCTTGAGCTGAAGAGCTCACGGACAGCACCCAGCCACAGAGTTCAAGTACCAAAACGACCCAAAAAAATGTCTAAAATGATGAGAATGTAACATGTATGCATTTGTGTGCTGCTCAATAAGAGCCAAATGTGCTACCATGCTGTGAAATCTGGCTTGTTTGAGAACTGAAGTTTTAAATAAGGTTAATGTTAATTCATTAAAATGTAAATGTAGTTATATGTACCTAGTGGTCAACTTGATAGGTGACATGGATCTAGAGCTCTGTCTTTGTTTCCTCTAAGTGAACTTAGGAACTACTGAGCTACAATCAACTCCTATATGTTAGTTTTGTGATCTGAGGTTCATCATACAATACAAATGAATAGATTTTGTCCTGAAATTGTCAGACAGGCTTATGGTTATATCACTGTAGTGGATCTTCTATCTATCTATCTATCTATCTATCTATCTATCTATCTATCTACAGTAATTTGTGTGTGTATGTATAAACATAGTCCCCTTTATCATTCTTTTCTGGTAGGAAGGTATATATATATTTTTTTTCAGATTTCTTTATATATATATTTTTTATTGTAATTAATAAAAGGGTTATATGATATTTGCCATATAGAAGGTGCATTAATTCACATACATTGATACCCTTTCACATGTCTTGGTACCCTTTACTTTCCCCCCCACCACCCTTTGATAGGGAAGGAGGAAGGTACATTTTCAGTTCACACTTTCCTTAATGTGTGCATAGTTCTTTATTTGAGGATTTAATTTCCTGTTTGGGGGAAAATCTAAATCTTTGTTCACTTTTCCACACTGTCACTAAAATTTGTGAAACAGCTCAGGAAAGTCATTTGAGCAACAAGAACTTGTGTCTCTGCCTTTCAACTCTACTGTATCTTTGGTTATCTGCTCTGTTTTTTTTTTTTTTTTTTTCTAAACCAGAAAATTCCCCATTTATTCTGTTCTCTTGCTGGAAATGGAAATGTCCCCAGCTCTCTCCGAGTCAATTACTTGTTTGCACAGGTATTGGAAGAGTTTCTTACTGGGCCTGGAGAGAGATGTTTGTTGGCAGTTAAGTAACAGAATAGGAATGTAAATAAGTCCCTTTCATGGGCCATTAGCCCCTGAATAAAATAGATGAAACATGATACTTTGTATTGGCAACTGAATACTATGTACTTGTTTATAGCTATGGTTTAACTTAGCTTGTTTATAAGCAAACAGCATGTATCCTGTTCTCCCAGCTGTACAGGATTATTGATATGGGAGTCATGAATCCATGATGTGAAGTTCCAATCACGTTATTTCATCTGAACAAGAAACCTACGGTAATAATGAGAGCTGGTCAGTGATAGGATTCTATCACTAAAGCAGTTAGGTTCTAAATGCCTTTGTTTTGGCACAGACAATCATGTTCGATGGATCTATTGATGATAAGTAGTCAATAAGTATTTTTATCCCTGTCCATTTGAAAATATGTGTATAAATCAGACACTAACACCAGAAAAATAACCGTGTAATGCACAATGAGAAGACAAGGTACTAGAAAGAAAAGTGGAGGGCCCATCAGAGCTAGGATAGAAATAGAGAAGGGCAAAGAGAGTTTATTTGCCTATTCTTATTCTTTTGATCTTATTCCATCAGCACTATCATAATTTCTCAAACTCATTTGAATAAAATGTGTATAATATTTGTATTATTTATAAATAATTATTACATAAATCCCTTATATATTAAACTAAAACACATTAAATTATTTTTGCTAATTTTAATACATCACAAATATTTTGAAATAATATCTATATTTTGGGTATATTTGTCATATTTTCGGTACAATTCTACAAAATCATTAGATCTTTTTGCACCTTCAACTACCATGTAATGAGGTTCAATTACAGTTTGTATTTTTCAGAAAGATGTTAAAAATCTTGTTCAAATTCATGTAAGTAATAAGCAATTAGACTGAGATTTGAAACCAGACTCCAGAAGTGCATGTCTTAACTATTATGCTTCATTTTCAGCAATTGTTTCTACTGGATCTGTCATTATAGAATTGAGGGTGGAAGTGTTTGAAGTCTTCTTGCTGCTACAATATTGTTCTCCTTGTCTTTTCTTCTCACATGGCAAGATAACTGGATGTTGATTTGATGATTCAAGGATGTATAGGCTGTTGTTTTTCTTCTTACCATCTTGTAAGAAGCTGTTTGACTCATCAAACTGGTCTCAGAGCTGCAATGCAAGGATTGTAATTTTCAGGATATCATATGCTTGTTGGTGATGAGGAATGGAAACAGAATTATCAGCAATGTCTACCTCTTTAGTGAGGAGCAAAAACTTTTTTCTTGGTAAAGCCTGGAGAGAGCTTCTTGTATCTCATTGGCTTGAACTGTCACATGACTATCTCTATCTACAAAGGATGTTGAGAACTTAGATGCTCCATTTTTCTTCAGACTAACTTAGAAAGTGATGAAGAAAGGAAGTCAGTTAATCATGGGTATTCAGCTGTTGTAAACTTTGAATGAAATCTGAGCTAATGTGACTCTTCTGGGATTCAAGTATTTTCAAGTGGGAGCTAGAAAGCCCACTTACAGCAGCTTTTCCTTACCTATGTCTATACTAGTGCTGGTCCTGAGACTTTTCATTGGCAGATCTGGCCCCATTCAATCCCGAGTATGCCAGCCAACAGTTATGATATGGAAATTAAGATCTGGTCCTCACACCAGGCTTCTGGAAAGTCCAGCTGAGATCATGTCTCCCACCTACTTACTGGGTGTTTTGTTTCCTTTCTAAATGCCACATGCTTCCTCCATATTCTGAGGCCAACCATCAGCCTTGTTTCCTTTCCCCTTTTCATTGACAGTACATAATAGTGTTTTTTTTAATTCACATATGTACATAATGCACTTAAGTCATACTCATCTCCCATCACTCTTTCTTGTCTCATAGTAAAGCCCCTCTGACAGTCCTCAAGTCATTTTATTTAAGCTCCAGATTCTATATGTAAGAGAAAGCATGTGATATTTGATTTTTCTATGTCTGATTTGTTTTGCTTAACATGATGCTCTTCCAATACCCCACAATGGATGGCGTGGCACAATTTCTTCACATACACATCAATGGATGGGCACCTAGGCTGATTCTACAGCTTGGTTTTTGTGAATAATGCTGATATGAGCATGGATGTGCAGGTCTCTTGTTCAAATGCTGACTGCTTCCTTTGAGTATGTGCTCAGGAGTGGCACTGCGGGATCACAATATAGTTCTATTTTTAGTCATGTGAGAAACTTTCATACTGATTTCATAGTTTCAGCTTTGATGTCTCAATAGTACTCCATCTGTCCTTGACAACCATCATGCTGGGCTGAGATTAGGAGACCTAGATGAATACTAAGGAGGGGTGCTCTCCTTGGTGCTGTGTACCCAGTCAGTGATGGCATCTTTGCATCACTGACTCTTCTATCTAGAACTTCCTTTTCAAGGTCTTTGCTTGACCAGTTTTGTTAGCAATTCAAATGGTAGTGGAAAAACTCTGACTACTGTAGTCCCTCAATAATCTATCTGCCTGAATGTCATTTTTCTTCATTATATTTATTGCCATCTGAGCAAATTGAGCTGAAATTTTGAAGAAGATGTGAAAGGTTAGAACAGTTAAAATCCAAATGCAGTCAGTATACTAATGCTGGTTCTGCAAATGACTGTTAATTTATAACAAGCAAGGTACTTGCTCTAGAATTTAGAGTCACTATATCACTGTGGATGATGTTTAGCTCAGGTTTTTTTTTCAGGTTGTATTATTATTTTTTTGGTAAGATTTTCTTTACAAAGGAAAAAACATACATACTGATTGCAACAAGAAGTATGCAAGTTAACCACTTAGAATAAGTAATGGGAGGATAGAAGATGAGGAAGGTCCCAAGGATGAAGAACACTCAAAGTTGCTGAAATGAGACAGGATAGGAGACAGATGCCAGGAACATCAGGTATGTCTGATCAAAGGTAAAAAGGGTGCTGGGTTTAGAGGAAAGAAGATAAGTTCTGCATGACAGAAATTGCTTTTCCTTTAAAGGTACATGTTTACTTTGCCTATAAAGAATTTCTATATGAAAACTAAAAGAGTAAGCCCTATTCAATGTTTTTAAATGGAACAAAATTCATATATCAAGATTTCGAATAAGGATATCCAATATTACCATAACTGCCTAGTTCAGTTTTCAATGTGGAAAGCAAAAGTATCAATAAGGACAATATGGCTCAATGCCCTAAAAATAGTTCCAGAGGACATTAGAGATGAGTGCTATTTTTGGTATCTCTGGGTCCTATAAAATACAACATAGTTTCACAATATTCTCAACTTTTTCACTTCAATATAGCCCATATTGTTCTGATGGGAAAAAAAGCACAATTAAAAAGGCTTGCCAATGGTTCAGATACAGCCAGAGATACAAATGGGCCATCTTGCCATCTTGGTGGTGTGCAGATGCTAACTGCTAGGAACTGCACCACATAGTCTGCACTTTCAATTCATAGCCAGTGCTGATTTAATTTTCACCCAGTACTGTTACTGATCATGTTTCATCAGCAGAATTACTTTGAATTTTTTTTTAAAGTTAAACAGAGTTTTATTCTGCGCCTAGCATCGAGAATCATACTGACCGGTCAGGGCCGTCTCTAAGATGTGAGTGAGAGAGCTACCCTGCCTAATCTTACAGGCTACCTTTATAGACCGCCAGCCATGTGGCTGGGCTGGCCATACACAGGTGGCCAGTGGAATTCAACATAGTTGATTAATGGCTGGGGCAACTACTGACACCTTGCTTTTTGAAGGGACCTATCATCTTGGTGGGCTTCTGGCACACTGCTCTGACAAGGAAAGGGAGGGAGTTTCCTGGCAGGCCAAGGGGGGTAAGGTGGGGAGGAATTGGAGAAGTCCCTTTCATTCCCCCCTTGTTTTGGAAAATGAGTCAAATCTTTGACTCTTCCTCCCACCCTATATCCTCCTGTAATAAGGGCCATATTGAGTCCTCAGCACTGGCCTTTTGACCACTCCAATTCTCCTTTGTAAAATGGTCATTATGCTGTTTACAATGCAGGGGCCAAGAGCAACATTAGTAAAGCTAAGGATTCTGCAATTGCAGATATTCGGGATGTCATCATGGAGACCAGCTGGCTAAGCTTTTATACACCATCCTTGGGACCCCTGCTTCTCTCTTGCTCAAGTCTCCTTTTTCTAGCTGCCAGGTTATCTTTCATTACTCCATCATGGTTTGTCCAAACATGCTGTCTCCATCTGGGAGTGATGAGTCCAGTAGCTCTTTCCCGGTACTTTTACAGTGGTTGGAGTCCTGGATATCACAGTGCAGGTACACTTGAGTGCCAGGATGTTAGAAACCAGATGATGAACATGTCCCCCAATCAACCTGTAAGGCCTGTAAGAACTGGATTGAATCATGGTTAACACTATCAGCTAGTTCAACTTCCCCAAGTTTTAGGGGAAGGTCTCCCTCCAATGGGGAGAGCTTTACATGTGGAGAGTTCCCATTATTAGGACATGCTTCATACTATCTGCTACATACTCATACTCTCTGGGATCTGTTGTCCTCCCTTTTTAGAACATTTAAGACAGATCCTTTCTTTTCTAGAATAAACCATTTCTTTAAAAATTCCTTTCCTAAGGTTTCTTTACTGTCCTTTCTCTCTTTTCATTTGACCATAGCCCTCATTCACATTTAACACCTCTCACCCCTAGACTTCTCATTATAGGGTGGAGAATTCCCCTCACTAAGCCATAGACACCAAGATGGCTATGACTGCAAAAGGCTAGGTGCAGCCTCACTTTATTTTCTCTCCCATGACCTAGGGGACTTTGAACTTAGCACAGATACAGTGTCCCACCACCAGGGGTTTAGTTCCAGTCAGGAATCAGCTGTAGAGTTGTGGAGTCAGGCTGGATACATATAGCAGCAGCCCTGTCTCTCTGCAGCCGCAATGGAAAGTCATACCTCCTGCTGAGTTGCTTCCACATTCCTACATACTGGATAAAGAAGCTTAACCTAAGGCCTGACTGGTGAATTCTCCCAATGGTTTCCTAGTTGCTTTTCCTGAGCACACTTGTTTTTACAGGCTGGCACCCCATTGGTTTTCAGGGCAGTATAGGGTTGAGATTTCAAAGTAGTACCAGGGTCACAACTTTTAGTAACCAGATTTCCTTTACATGAGGCTAGGATTCTCTAGACAGGTATAGAAGACTTGAACCTATAGCTGGCATATAATTTTGATAACAAACCTAACTGGTAAATTGCCCTGTAGTAGTTTCAGTGCTATTATTGTTAAGAATATGCAACTCACTTCATGTTTTTCCATATTTAAGAAGTGTTAGAACAAACAGAATTAAATCATACCTTATACTTTTTCATTCCTTTATTCCACCTTTTGAAGTATGTGAATACTGATATAGTGTAAGAAAAAGGAAATTTAGAATCAGAGCACTCTGAGCTCACAAACAAGGGCTCTACAAACAAGAGGCACTGTGGTCTTATGGAGCTATTTGCATGTATTCTTTGAACCACAGTTTCTCCAGAACCAAGAAAGATGATCATGTGAAATATAGTAACCACTCAGGCAATGGTTTAAAGGTATTATTGAGCACTGTATTGTTGTGCGTAGAAAGAATCCATTATAATGCTAGTTCAAATTGCTTATACGCCAGGCGCCAGACACAGAGAAGTCAGGAGTCTCTTCTCAGTACCAGGTGCTTGAAATGGAAACTCACTCTGGAGATCATGGCTTCTTTGGTGCAGATGATTTTCTTGTCATCTCTTGGTGATGAGAACCAGTCCTGTACCATACTGGCCTCCAGGCTTGCAGGTGATAGTTTCTGAAAGCATCCAATGAAAGGTGAGTCAGGAGGCTAGCTATTCCTGAACTGAATGCCAAACCATGTTCTCCAAATCCTGTTGGAAACTGAATTTTACGCTATTAGGCTTATCACCATGACCATGGCTGTAAGATATACAACATGGTGTTGTGAAATACTGTTTCCAGTCCATTGATGTCTTTGGAATTGTCAGAAAATTTAGTAACCTCACTTAGAGTAAAAGGCAGGAAATTCTGTTCATTCAGTGATTTTTTAAAAATGCCTTGTATGTCAACCATGGCTGAGCAGCAGTGTTCAATGCAGGGCTGTAATTCCTTGGCCCTGATATCCTGAAAGATACATCATAGTTGGGGGAGAGGGTTGGGTATTTAATGAGAAAACAAATACAGTGAGGGAAGACTTTAATAAAATTTCAGAAATAAAATCTCTGTGGAGTGGTGAGTAGTATCATCAGATGATAGATGGAGGTAAGAGAAAAACACAGGAATATTTCCAGGCATAGGCAAGATATGCTAAATGGAATGTGTTGTAGTGGATATAAATCACTTTGTAGAGATGATTACGAGACCCTGTTTTTCTGAAACATTCTATTGACTAGCTTCAAGCACCAAAAGATAGGCAGGTGAGTTCCACAAAAGTTAGGATTTTGCCCAGATGGTCAAGAGAGATGATGAACTAAGTAGCATGTGAGAGTAGAACAATGAGGCTTGCTGAGACTGGGAAAAGGACAGGGATAAAGGAGAGTGACATGGGATGAGTCTTCTCAAGACACATTATATATATGTATATTATGTATATATGTATATATGTATATGTGTATATGTGTATATATGTATATATGTATATGTATATTTATAGGCATGTCAAAATGAACCCCACCCCATCATACAATTAATTGATGCTAATGAAATATATCTAAGAAGAAACAGAATAGAGGGAAAGTGAAGTCAAAGGAGATGGCACACAACAATAGTACACAAATGGATTGGCGTACTTTTTGAGGTGAAAGGATCATGACAGAAGCTAACCAGGGCAGGGAGACCAGTCACCTCAGTGTCAGTGGGTTGAATGTAAAGAACTGAAGTAAGGTTGTGGGTTTCAGTAGAGCTAATGATGGTGTGGACAAGGGTATAAGTGATGGTATAAATTGATAACTTGGATTGGAGGAAATGTATTTATGATTAGGAATTCTAGAAACTGAGTGTCCAGGGAGTTGGCTTTTGATTATTTCTCTTTGGGGATGTACAGGAGATATGTCTATGAACTGTTGAATAGAGAATTACATGTTCTAATCCAATGCTTTCTTTTATATCACCTCTTTTCCTCAGACATAGTTCGCATCAGTACACACAAGTCTCCAAGAAGGTCTGCTGGAAAGAGACCTACATAGTTTACTTTATTAATTAAGGTTCATTTTCTCCTAAGTGTTTGTTTTCTTCTTTCTGACCATCTCTTCATTTCTTACCTTTTACTAAAATTTTCTTGGTTATTCATACCATTATATTATTTTAGACAGTCACATTTTGGTAATAACCCTATGTGGACTTTAATTGAAATTGAATTAAACATGTAATTAAATTTCAGAATAATAGTCTTTTAGGCTTTATTTAGTTTTCTCGCAAATGTCTTTCCATTTATGCTCTTCCTATTTCCATTTTTCCGTGCATCTCTACATAAAGTTTTATAATCGTACCCCATATGCACATATGCTTACTCTGAATATTTCTTGTTAATGTTGTTTCTGCTTATCTTTTGTTGTGCTGGTAATATGGTATTATTTTTTTCCATTATATTCTGTGCCTTTTTATAGTTTGTGTTCAAGGATGCTGTTGATTTCTTATATATTTATGTTGTATCTCTTTCTATTTCTGAATACTTTTATTGCTGCTAATGATATTTTAATTGATTCTCTTTTTTTAAGTTCAATTTACTGAACTGTTAGATATTTTTTATTGTGATTAATAGAAGGGTTACATTATATTCACCAGATAGAAGGTGCATAACTTCACAAACATTGATACCCTTTCTCATGATATAATCCCCATTTCCCTCCCCCCACCCCCCCCGCTTATCTTGATTTCCCCCCTTCCCTATCCAATTTCAAATAACCAATTAAGCACATATAAAATATGTCAGATAACAAGGTGAAATACTGTAACAATATGAGATAACTAAGGGATGGCAAAAGAGATGAGTGATAACATAGTACATTAAGGACAACAGTCACTCATTATATGGCTTTTGTTTCCTTATCCTGGAGGTCCTTACATTCAGTGTCTTACTATTTGGACTAATGTCTCTAGATTTTGTTGAATTGTAAATCTCTGCTAGGAGAGCCCAAGGTTTCTACTGATTATGACAAATGAGGGAGACTATTGGGCCTATATTCCTTTGAGTCTGGCTTACTTCACTTAATATGATTTTTTCTAAGTTTATCCATTGGCTTACAAATGGGGTGATGCCATTCTTTCTGACAGCAGCATAGAGTTCCCTTGTGTATAAATACCACATCTTGTTGATCCACTCATCAACTAAGGGACATCTGAGTTGGTTCCATATCTTTGCTATGGTAAATAGTGCTGCAATGAACATCGTTGTTCTAGTGGATTTAGTATGTCCTTGTTTCTGGACCATTGGGTAAATGCCAAGTAGTGGAATTGCTGGGTCATAGGGGAGCTCTATGTTTAGTCTTTTGAGGAACTGCCATACTGCTTTCCATAGTGGTTGAACGAGTTTGCACTCCTACCAACAGTGTAGTAATGATCCCTCCTGGCCACATCCCCTCCAGCATCTGTTGTTATTCGTTTTCCTGATCCTGGCCATTCTAACTGGAGTGAGGTGGAATCTTAGAGTTGTTTTGATTTGCATTTCTTTTATGACCAGAGATGTTGAGCATTTCCTCATGTGTCTATAAGCCATTTTTGTTCCTTCTTCAGAGAACTATAATTAAGTCCAAATGGATCAAAGACCTCAAGGTAAAACCCGACACAGTGAAAACTTTACAAGAAAGAATAGGAGACACACTAGGCCTCCTTGGCACAGGTCGAAACTTTCTCAATAAGGACCAAGAAACACAGCAAATCAGAGAAAGGCTGGATAAGTGGGACTGCATTAAACTGCAGAGCCTCTGTATGTCAAAGGACATAGCTAGTAAATTAATTAGGAAGCCTACAGAGTGGGAGAAGATCTTCACTAACCATACAACGGACAAAGGCCTCATATCTAAAATATATCAACAGCTCAAAAAATTGAATCACTCCAAAACTAATCTCCAAAGTAACAACCATCCCATTAAAAGATGGGCCAAAGACTTAATTGATTCTCTAAGGTAGTATTCTTATGTAAGAAGAAATACCAGTAAGGTGTAAGACAAATTTTGAGAGGAAAAAAAAAGAAAAAGAAAAGATCAATCTGAGATAATGTAAGTGATCTTTGAAGAAAACTAGGCCAATGATCCTGAACTTTGAAGACAAAAACTAAGAGTGTAGTTCATATCCTGACTGTAGTTACTTAAAACTTATTAAATAAACAGAACCCATTATATGTTCATATGGTTAATGGCATTATTTTGCAAAACACAACATCTGGGGATTGAACTCAGAGTCTAATACCTTACTGCTTGAACCCAGCTCCTGCTCTACCTTGATGCTTTCTATTTGACTATGTACTTATTGCTGGAGCCCAGAATCTTTGGGTATGCCATAGAACAACTAAAATTGCTCCTCAAAGACTCAGTTCCTTTTCGTTTTTGTTGTTGTTGTTGTTGCTTTGTTTTGCTTTTCTCATCAATGCAAAACCTTCATGTTACCTTTTGATGAATGTGTAACATGAACAGATTATGTCTAATTCTAGTCTTTCATAATCACGTGGTGATTAAAACATAGTACTTAAAGGGCACTTGTAACCAAACCATATGTCCATTCAATCATCCATGGCCTATAGGTGAAATTCAACTTTGCCTATTCATTTGCTCTAGATTTTTTAAATGCTTACATTTGTTATTTGGCTGATCAATTGAGTATACATATAAATCTAAGATCATTTCTGAGCATGAAAGGTTCCCTGATAATATACTCATGATCTCTGAAGGTTCTATGAACTCAAGCATGAGAAATATTGCTCTTGGGGAAATTTAGATAAAACAAACCAGTAAACCACTTATATACTTTTCTATTCAGTGGCTGTTTATATTGCAGCTGTTTGAAAAGTAATAGGCTTCATAGCCCTTTCTTAAAAAGTCTCTAGTGTTTCCTATAATTTAAGCTGAAATTTTTATGTTCATTTTAGTTATTTATTTAGCTGTTCATTTTTTAGATGATCCTATGTGTCATTAATACATGATCTTTTGATTTTATGTAGTTATCAATGGATTTTTTTCTAATATCAAGCCAGTTTTGCATTACTGAATGAATGCCTATTTTATAACAATGTATAAAAATGCAGAGTATAGATGTAAAATTTCTATATTTCTGAAATAAGATTTATCAGCATTTTATTATAGAATATTTTAATAAAATTAGCTTTTATCCTAACACTGTCTTTCTGAATATTGGTAAGGTTTTACTAACATGAATGAGTGAGATGACAGCCAGAGGCTCGTACCTATAATCCTTACTACTCAGTAGGTTAAAATCTGAGGGTTGTGGTTTAAAACCAGAGCAGAGAATCATGAGAATTATCTCCAATTAACAATGAAAAAGCTGGAAGCGAGCCATGACTCAAGTAGTAGAGTGCAAGCCTTGAGCAAAATAATCTCCAGGACAGGGCCCAGACCTTGAGCTAAAGACCCAATACCAGCACTTCCCCCAAACCCCCAGTAACACAAGATTTGGAAAAGAGAGAGAGTTTAACCAAATTAATGAGAGAGAATTATAATGAACACTCAATGGTTTGAAGAACAATGTACACTGTGAATATCCATGTGAATAACTACAGAGTTAATGTGATCCTTACATAACATTAAGAGATAGCATCCTTCCACCACCCACTCCCCTCCCCTCCCCACTCCCAAGGGAAGAACTCAGTGTGTTGCCCAGGCTGCTCTCAACATTTTCCTCCTGCCTCTTAGCCTTCCAAATTGTTGGGATTATAGGTACATGATACCATGTCCAAAAGTTAGGCAATCAAAACCCATGCAGAAAGTGAATCCTTCAAGTCAGAGAAGCTCAAAGATGAGCATTCTTTTTCAACCTTAAGCCTAAGAATGGGGTACATTGCATTGCAAGATTTGTCTCTCACTAAGGCAATTCTTCCTTTTCTGTTCTATCAGCTGTCAAGTAGGCTTGGCTATGGTTCATCAGGGAACATTCAATTATTGTTTAATGGGAGAATAATATCTTTAATGCAAGTATTAACAAAATGATTCTATAATGAATAATATAATTAAAGTATTCTTTGTTTATAAATTTTAATGTTAAGATTAGGTACAGAGGGGTTACAGTTATATAGGTAAGGAGTACTTTTCTTTTTGAACAGTGTTATTCCTTCCCTCATTTTTACCCATTCTCCCTGACTCCCCTCTAGTGAGTATCACTGTTTCTTTGTTTCACCCTTTGTCCTACCATTTCTGTGAATCCCCTTCCCTCCTCCAAATCAGATAAACTTATACATAAGACAAAGGGTACAGAAATTTAAATATAAAAAAGTAATGAAAGACTACCACATAGCTTAGGCATTATTGTTAAATCTGAAGCTGGAAAATGAGAATCTGAAGATTGTTTAGGAAGTAATTATTGGATTTTTCTTTTGTTTTTTAATGTTCATTTTGGTCTGATCAAGCTTTATATTTCTAAACTAGCGTTAGTTATGTTTTCTAGAAAGTTGTGTGTTAGTCACATTACTATGCAAAGGGAACAACAAAGGGAGTATTTGGGGGGGGGGCATGTATCAGGGCTTGACCTCTGGCCTGGGTGCTGTCCCTGAGCTCTTCAGCTCAAGACTACCACCCTACCCTTGAGCCACAGCCCCACTTCTCATTTTCATTTTTTTTAATTTTAATTTTTATTTATTTTTTATTGTAATTAGTAAAAGGGTTACATGATATTTGCCAGATAGAAGGTGCATTAATTCACATACATTGATACCCTTTCACATGTCTTGGTACCCATTTCCCTCCCCCCCCACTTCTCATTTTCTAGGGGTTAATTGGAGAGAAGAGTCTCATGGCTTTGTATTGGGCTTTGTATTGCTGGAGCTGGCTTTGAACCGTGATTCTCAGATCTCATCCTCCTGAGTAGTTAGGATTACAGGCGTGAGCCCCTGAGCCCGGCTCAGAAGGGAATATTTTTATAGGATCTTTGGCCAACTACTTATACAATAGATGGGGCAGATTTCTGTCTTTGAGTCTCAGATCACTAAATCTTGGAGCTAGTTTTCAAGACTGCGTCTTCTCACTGTGTTTATTTCCCTGGGCTAAGAGAAAACCAAGTGATTGGTCTTCCCATTTCTTAGTGTCTGATGTTGTTTTGTCTATTAGATTTGGGGAAGTTTCTTTGTTATCCCATAGAACTCTTGATTCAATTTAACTTTATTGCCTGATTTCCATCCCCTAGCCAAATATGAGCTGTCAGCGAATGTTTATAGAACAGATTGGTGAATAATTGGATTATGGAATGAATTACTAAACGAGTGAACTTACTGTTGATAGATGTCAGAACATTTTTAAAAACTTTTAAATTAACATATATAAATGGTGCAGAATAATGGGTTTCATTGTGACATTTTCATGCATATAGATGGCGTATTTTGATTATATTTCCTTTTTCTCACTCTTCCTCCTCTTTCTCTCCTCCCTCTCCTTTACTTGCATATATTTTTTTAAGTACAAATTCCCCATTATAAGAGAAAGTATTCTACATTTGTCTTTTTGAGTCTGGATTCATTTATTTAATGTGATGCTCTCCAAGAACTTTATAGTGAAGCTAAAAAGTCCTTAATCTTACCATTTAGGCATTGTCCATTTGATTAAGAAATAGTGTTTTGATAACAGGCATCAGTAGAAAAGGAGAGAGAAAGCAGTAGAGGAGGATTACAACACAACACTATGAACAGTGTAAGTATGGGATGAGTATGACTCATTCCCTCTGAGTTGTGTAAAATGGATAGCCTACTACCACATCATCCATCTCTAGCTAGATGATTTCCAGTCTCCTAGTTGATATATCCTTTTACTTTCATGGAAATTGTGTTTAAGCATTCTGAGCTACATTCTAAGGTCCCATCATACATACCATGCAGCCACGACATTTCCCTGCTGCGCCAATTGGGGAAGAGGTTGATCTTACCCACTGATGTCCCTTTAAAATCTCCCCCCCAACTATAATAGTTTTCAGAACACACAGATCCATCTTCAGTCAGGATCCCAGCCCTCTGTTGCTGCACAAAGCTAAATCTTTTGAAGATCATCACAGCTCAATAATTCATGGCAGTTCCTCATTGCAGGCTTGCGTTCATTGCTTTAAAAGTTAAATGAGAAAAGAAAATGTTAATGAAATGTTAGTTTGACAAGTGATGACATAAGCAAACACAGATGTAGATGTCAATCACCAACAGTGGCTAGGCTGCATCTTAAATGCTTTCAGAGACAGATGAATAACATAAATAATATATAATTTTCTGCCTTCTCCAGCAGTATCATTAACTTGCTTCCCCCCCACCCCCATCACATGAAATGGTATGGGTGGTTTTATTTAGCATTGCAGTTTCAAGAAGAAAGATGGAAAAACCAAAGGGAAAACCTGAGACGCTTTCCCTGTATTTCCTCTTGAACTCTTCTTCAGTCTTTCTTCTGTAAACTAATCATTTTAATCAGATTCTTGCAAATGACAAGCTGAATAGAGATTACTTAAAACTCATAAATTATATCAATGTAATCTTTGAGACAGTCTATTTTAAATTGACTTTGTTTTTAGGCAGTTGATTTAATAAGATGTCACGTGCATGTTAGAAATCACAGGCCCTGAAATTACTGGCAGGACTAATATATTCAGTCTGTTATCTTTCTCAGAAAAGAGAAATTATTTCTACATCATCAGTGGCATGGAAATATATAGACCAATATCCTGGTTCATATCACTGTGGGAGGGGCTCAGTAAGAGTTTTGTTCTGGACAAAAAAATTTAAAAAAATTTGGACAAATGGGACTGCATTAAACTGCAGAGCTTCTGTATGGCAAAGGACATAGCTAGCAAGCTAAATAGAAAGTCTAAATAGAAAGAGTGGGAGAAGATCTTCACTAACCATACAACGGACAAAGGCCTCATATCTAAAATATAACAACAGCTTAAAAACTTGAATCACTCCCAAACTAAACTTCAAAGAAACCAACCATCCCATTAAAAGATGGGCCAAAGACTTAAAGAAATATGTCTCTTAAGAAGAAATAAGACACAGAAAGAAATGTTCGACATCTATGGCCATAAAAGAAATGCAAATCAAAACAACTTTGAGATTCCACCTCACTCTAGTTAGAATGGCCATTATCAAGAAATCTAATGACAGCAGATGCTGGCAGGGATGTGGCCAGTAGGGATCACTACTACATGGTTTGCTGGAATGTAAACTCATTTAACCACTATGGAAAGCAGTATGGCCATTCCTCAAAAGACTAAACATAGAGCTCCTTTATGACCCTGCCAATTCCACTACTTGACATTTACCCAATCATCCAGAAACAGGGACATACTAAACCCAGTAGCACAACGATGTTCATTGCAGCACTATTTACCATAGCAAAGATATGGAACCAACCCAGATGTCCCTCCATAGATGATTGGATCAACAAGATGTGTTATTTATACATAATGGAATTCTATGTTGCCATCAGAAAGAATGACATCACCTCATTTGTGAGGAAATGGAAAGATTTAGAAAAAAATCATATTAAGTGAAATAAGCTGGACCCAAAGGAACATAGGCTGAATGGTTTCCCTCATTTGTAATAATTAGTACACATCTAGGACTCTCCTAGCAGAGGATTACAATAGCTCAAAGGCCATATAGGATGAAGCTAAATGAAAGGACTTCCAGGATATGGTAACAAAAGCCATATAATGTGTGATTGTTATTCTTAATGTACTATGTTATTTCTCATCTCTTTTGTTGTCTCAGTTATTCTCATATTGTTACAGTATCTTACCTTGTTATCTGGTAATTGTATATATATTTATTTGAAGTAGGAAAGGGAAGGGGGAAAAACAAGATGAGGGTAGGGAGTAGGGGAGGGAAATGGGGAGAAAACATGAGAAGAAATATCAATGTGTGTGAAATAATGCAACTTCTATTTGGTGAATATAACTGTAACCCCTGTGTTAATTACAATAAGTATATGTGAAAAAATTAGCAGAACCACAATAATTGTGCAACTCAGGCAAAGTTGAAATGAGATTCTATCTCAAAAATAAATAAATAAATAAATGTAAAAAAATAGTTTCATTCTAGCACAAATACTATTTTTACAAGTTCTCTCCTTTCTTATTTTTTCTCTTATGTAGTATATGGGAGCATCTAGGTGACCTCAGACCCCCTTTACTTCTCTGAGACTTAGTGAGGAGTTTGTATTCTAGGGCTACTGAGATTTTCTTGGATTTCTAGGTCATCTGTGATCCTGAGATCTCTTCCAGACATTTAAGGGACATTGCTCTTATAAATCTGGGGTTCAAAGGATTATTCCTAACAATTTTTTATTACACTGCTGGCTTATCATACTTGTCCTAGTAGCTATCAGAGGAACTGGAACAGAAAACTAAGAAGCTGTACTTCTTTTTTTTTTCCAACCCTGGGGCTTAAACTCAGGGCCTGGGCACTGTCTAGCTTTCTCAAGGCTAGTGTTCTACCACTTGAGCCACAGCACCTCTTCCAGCTTTTCCTGTTTATGTGATACTGAGAAAACAAACCCAAGGCCTTATGCATGCTAGGCAAGCACTCTACTATTAGGCTACACTACCAGCCCCCATGACACACTTCTTATATCTTACTTCCCCAAATACTCAGCACCCAATAAAACTCCCCACACTTCAATTGTTTTGATATCTGCTTAATCTTAGTCTTCTTTTTATGAATAGTAACACTTTTTATCCGTAGATTCTGGGACAAGAGCAGTAAATTTTCAGTAAAAGCAGTTTTCTTCAGCTCCCGTGGTCTGGGCATCACTGAGAGAAGTTTTGTTTTTCTGTGGGTTCAGATGCATCTGAACCAGAGTCACATGAGGGCATTTATATTTAAACAAGAACAGGGTCTTCTATTATTACATATGAATTTCTGGATTGCTTCTATATCACAGAAGAATGTTGTTGTGATTTTATGGGTGAATTTGTAGATAGCTTTGGGTACTATTGCCATTTTCACTATGTTAATCCTTCCAAACCAGGAGCATTTCCCGCTTCCTTAAATCTGCTTTAATTTCCTTTTGCAGGTTTTTAAAGTTTTCATCTTTGGTTAAGCAAATTCCTAAGTTTTTTCTTTTTGAGGCTATTGCATAAGGAGTTGCTTTTTTTTTTTAATTTTAGCTTTGCTCTTCTCAATTTTGGCATACAGAAAAGCTGATTTTTTTTTGGCCTGGTAATTTTATACCCTGCTATTTTGCCAAAGTTTTGGATCAGCTCAAGTAACTTGGGAGAGGAGTCTATGGGGTTCTTTAAATACAGGGATCATGTCATTTGTAAAGAGGGAGAGTTTTACTTCTTTCATTTTTGGGATCCCCTTAATGTTGTCTCTTGCCTTATTGCTCTAGCTAGGAATTCTAGTACTATATATTTTTTTTAGGAGTGGAGATAGTGGACATCCTTGTCTTGTTCCTCATTTTAGATAGAATGGTTTAACTTTTCACCATTAAGTAGAATGCTGTCTGTAGGTTTATTATATATAGCATTTATTACATTGAGGAATATTCCATAGATTCCTAGCTTCTACAGAGCTTTTTATCATAAAGGGGTATTGGATCTGTCAAATGTGTTTTGAGAAGATGATGTGGCTCCTGTCTTTGCTCCTGCGGATGTGTTAGAATTAAGAGTTTTTTTTATTATACGTTTGGGGGTTCTCCTCCTCTTCCTCCTCCCCCCCCCCTCCTCCTCCTCCTCCTCCTCCTCCTCCTCCCCACTCCTCCTCCTCCTCTCCTCCTCCTCCTCCTCCTCCTCCTCCTCCTCCTCCTCCTCCTCCTCCTCCTCCTCCTCCTCCTCCTCCTTCTTCTTCTTCTTCTTCTTCTTCTTCTTCTTCTTCTTCTTCTTTTTCTTCTTCTTCTTTCCTCCTCCTCCTCCTCCTCTTCTTCTTCTTCTTTCTTCTCCTCTTCCTCCTCCTCCTCTTCCTCCCCTCTTCCTCCTCCCCCTTCTCCTCCTCCTTTCCTCCTTTTCTTTTCTTTCTTTCCTTTTTTCTTGGTTTATCTCCCTTCTGTCCGTGTTCTTTGTTTATCCATTGTTTTTTGTTGTTGTTGTTTGATTTTTTTTTGCCAGTCTTGGGCTTAAGCTCAGGGTATGAGGACTGTCCTTGGATTTTTCTCAAGGCTAGAACTCTACCACTTGAGCCTCAGCACCACTTGTGGCTTTTTCTAAGTATGTGGTATCAAGGAATCGAACCCAGGTCTTCGTGCATGCTAGGCAAGCACTCTACCACTAGGCCAAACTCCCAGCCCCTATCCATTGTTTTTTTTATATAAGTTAATCTGAGTTAAGGAGAGGAAGATGAAACACAGAAGCAGTGGCACAAAAGATAAAGCAATTCAGCAGTGAAACCCATGAGACACTATGTTGGAAGTGTGCTATACAACTCTAGGGATAAGGAAGTGAGGAGAGAAAACCTGGGAGAAAATGAGGGAGGGATTGATACTGTTCAAAAGCAAATGCACTTGTTACCTTACTCAGGTATCTGTCACCCCTCTGTACGTCATATTTATGATAAAATTAACAAAATAAAGCAGATACCCTGAAGGAATAAGAGATACACTAGGTCTCCTTGGCACAGGTTGAAACTTTCTTCATAAAGATCCAGAAATACAACAAAGTAACGAAAGTTTGGAGAAATGGGACTGCATTAAACTGCAGAGCTTCTGTATGGCAAAGGACATACCTAGCAAGTTAAATAGAAAGCGCACAGACTGGGAGAAGATCTTCACTAGCCATACAACGGACAAAGGCCTCCTATCTAAAATACAGCTATAGCTAAAAAAAAATGAATCTCTCTAAAACAAGCCTTCAAAGGAACGACCATCCCATTAAAAGGTGGGCTAAAGATTTAAAGACAGACTTTTCTGAAGAGGAATTAAGAATGACCTATAGATACATGACGAAATGCTTGACATCTCTAGCCATAAAAGAAATGTAAATCAAAACAACTTTGAGATTCCACCTCACTCTAGTTAGAGTGGCCATGATCGAGAAATCTAATAACAAGAGATGATGCCAGGGATGTGGCCAAGAGGGATCCCTACTACACTGTCGATGGGAGTATAGGCTTGTTTGACCACTATGGAAAGCAGTATGGCGGTTCCTCCAAAAACTAAAAATAGAGCTCCCTTATGACCCTGTATTCCAATACTTGGCATTTATTCAAATGTCCAGAAACAAGGAGAGATTAGTGCCACTAGCACAATTATGTTCGTTGTAGTACTATTTACCATGGCAAAGATATGGAACCAATCCAGATGCCCTTCAGTAGATGATTGGATCAAGAAGATGTGGTACTTATATACAATGGAATTCTATGCAGCCATCAGAAAGAATGACATTGTCCCATTTGTGAGGAAATGGAAAGACTTGGAAAAAATCATATTGTGAAGTAAGCCAGACCCAAAAGAACATAGGTTCAATGGTTTCCCTCATTTGTAATCATTTGTACACATCTAGGACTCTCCTAGCAGAAGATTACAATAGCTCAAAATCTAGGTATATGAGGTCATATAGGATGAGACTAAATGAAAAGATCTCTAGGATATGGAAACAAGAGGTTTATCTTGTGTTCTTAATTGTTGTTCTTAATGTACTATGTTCTCTTCTCTTCTGTTGCCCTTTGGTTAATCTCATATTGTTACTGTCTGACTTTGTTACCTGGAATATTGTATATATGTTTATTTGAAATAGGAAAGGGAAGGGGGAAAAACAAGATGATTGGGAGGGGTAAGGGGAGGGAAATGGGGACAAAAACATGAGAAGGGGTATCAATGTGTGAGAAGTAATGCACCTACTACCTGACAGTTATAACTATAATCCCTCTATATATCACCCTGACAATAAAAATTTAAAAATTTTAAAAAAATTAAAAAGACCAAGAAAAAGCAAAACTCCCACAAGATCATTCTGACAAGGGTATGGACAGACTACAAAGACTACTATTGAAGAAACTCTGTGTGGTTTAACATATCAATGTTCTTTCCAGAGTTGGCCTAACATCCACTTCCATATGTTTTGATAATATAGTCAGTAATGTATTCATTTAACAAATTCATCAATATTTACTACATGTTGGTATTTTGAGCAGTGGATTGAAGAAAGCACAACAGATTACATCTTGGCTTCTGCAGAAGTGGTGTCTGAGGGTGTGGTGTTCTTATAATTTGGTCACTGAAAGGCCATTCAATGGTCACTCATCTGAGCTGAGAATGCAGAGAAACTATCACCTCAAACCATCCAGTAGAGCCATTATTCAGATGTGAAAGCATAGGCAAAGGCCTTATGGCAGGTACACTCTTGCCTTGCTTGGAAAATAAAAAAAACATGTTGAGGAACATTGTGGGCAGCTGAGCCTAAAGAGTTGGGAGGTGGAGTGAGAAGATGAAAGTGGAAATGTTAATTTGATCCAGAGCAATGATGACTGTAGACACAGAGGGTGTTTGGATCATTTCTAGTATAGCAGCTTGAAGGGAGACCTGTACTATGGAAGCAAGGAATGCCCTGCTGTCTCCAGTCCAGATTTGAGAGGGTTTCTGACACTATCGATCAGTTATGGTAGGTAGGAGTGCTCATTCTGAACTTAAGTGCACGATTAGCACTGAGAACTTTGTGGAAGAGCTTTGAAGTGTTTGGGTCCAGGATCTCTCCCCAGGATGCTCAGAAGGGTGTCCTGAGCATATTAGATTTAGGGGCAGCAGCTGGCACTAGGAAAACTGTCCTGAGAGCCATACAGCCATTCTCTCACTATTACTGTCATTTTCAAGACCCTTGAAGCATATTCACCATCAGTGAGAAACACAGGGTGTTAGAGGCAATGGGAAGCCTGGAAAACATTCAGTAAAACATAACTGCTTGGCAGTTATGGTTGCTTTTCTTTGAATCTTGTGTCTATGTTTATAATATGTCTCTTCTAGGTTGCAGGTTCCCTACTGGAATTGATGTGTTTCTCTGATAAGCAAATTCTTGCTTAAAAATCAATCACTATCTATGTAAAATCTAAACAATGTGAATAATGACAGCAACACAAAACTTGATATGGTTTTTTCCCCCTCATTGTTTGATAGATACATCTATATTTTTCAAAATTTGATTACCTTTCTCTGACTTTTTTAGTAATATATTGTCAATGCAGAAATAAATGAGATGTAAAAATATCAAAAAGTAAACTAAAGGGATTGGAGACATGACACAGGTGGTAGAGCACTACCTGTGTCAGAACAAAATTCTCTGATACTAAATTTGACTCCCATCTTGTATAAAACAAGTTTTAGCACATAAGTTAGTTAACATTTTGATATGGATCTTTTCTGTTCTCTCTCTCTCTCTCTCTCTCTCTCTCTCTCTCTCTCTCTCTCTCTCTCTCTCCTCTTTCACTAAAAGAAGTATTTTATTTTTAGAAAGTAAGGATCTTGTGGGCAGATATGAGAGAGGGAAACTTGGAGGAAGAGATGACATTGTTTCAAAATAATTGTACTCATTAACTGATTTAAGAAATTTTCATAGTTCTGTACAATTCCTAAATAATAACAATAAAATTATATTGAAAAAGTAAAAGAAAGTCAGAATGACATTGTAGTTATACTCTTTGGTGACATGCTTATTTTCACTTTATAATATATCCTTAAAATTTAAATACCAAAGACCATAATTCTAATGAGTTTTTGTAGTGCAAATTGTGTGTATTGCCTTTCTCTACTGTTTAAAATTTTGAAACAATCACTATAACAACCTTGTGTGAATAGCTAAATGAATTTTTAGAACCTATAGAATGACTGAAACTGAATTTTTGCCTTTAAACTTCGTTTATAGTGTTTGAGAAAATGCAAGTTTTTGTTTTTAATCTCAAAACTTGCAAGTCTTTATCACTGGCCTGAGGGACCAATAAGTGTCCTAACTCTCAAGGAGAACATACCAGAGGCCTCTGGATTTGATCCCAGTCACTCTAGATGTACAAGTAAAACACAAACACAAAACTATCATCAGTGCTTCTTTCTTTGTTTTTATGATTGAAAAGTTATTTCTCCTTGGAAAAAATCATCTTAACTTATATATTATTTTATAACTTAATATCAAACAACTTGAAGTTTACCTTGTCTTGCGAATGATCTGAAGGCCTAGCATTATTATTTTTTCCTTAAATAGCTGATCAAATGCACTATTTACTAAACAAAGCTAATTTGATTGCCAATTTAAAATGTTTTGTCATAATAAAAATTTATGTATACCTAGGGCAAAATTTAGATGTCATAGATTTTAAGTATGTTTTTTTACTATTAAATTGTATAGGCCTTGGGCCGGGAGTTTGGCCTAGTGGTTAAAGTGCTTGCCTAGCATGCACGAAGACCCGGGTCGATTCCTTGGTACCACATACATACAAAAAAAAAAAGCCGGAAGTGGTGCTGAGGCTCAAGTGGTAGAGCTCTAGCCTTGAGAAAGTCCAAGGACAGTGCTCAGGCCCTGAGCTCAAGCCCAGGACTGGCAAAAAAAAAAAAAAATTGTATAGGCCTTAAGCTGAACCCCTCCCTCCCACCTTCCTTCCCCCTTCCTTCCTTCCTTCTTTCAAAAATTGGTTTACTCCATCCTTCCTCATTTTTACAGATGTTTCTAATATTTGTATCAAATTTCAGAAGTAAATTTAGTTGGAATTGCATTACATTTAAAAATAAATAATTCTGTGTGCAAGGGCATCTTTACAGAAACAGAGTACCTCTCCCTTTTTGGTAAGTTCACTTTCATATTCTTTAATAAAGTTTTGCAGTTCATTTTTTTCATATAGGTATTGCATATAAATCTACTGATTTATAAATCTTCTTTCATATAGCTCTTCTTTAGAAAGGTACTGCTATTATTTATGAGTATGATTCACTATTATAAGTTTGTTATCTTCAGTAGGCATTTTGTATAATGGGCTGGTGGTTCTATTTAGCAAGGATATTGGCATGCAATTTCATTTTGTAAATCATTTCATGTCCGTTGGAGGAAACACTGGGAAGGGATTACTTAAACCAGATCATGATGGTGGCAGTGAGCCAAGGACAACACCTGGGACTTCTCTGTTTCTTTTTTTCCTCATTCATAGCAGTGTGGTAAACATAACGTGAATCTCAGTAAAAATCCTCTTTTAAATCTTTTTCAATATTCAAATGTCTTTTTCTTCTTCTTTTTTAAAACTTTTGGTAATAATGAGTTTGGGAAAGCAATGCTAGCAGAGCATACAGATTTCCATTCTGTATACTTGCTATTATAATATATAAGGCATATCAGTAACTGCTGAGACTTAGTAATCACTATCACCAGTCTAGGCTTTGAGCCAAGAACTGAACATGGATTAATCCACTTAATCCCCAAAACATGCTTATGAGGTTGACATTATGACTTCTAAGGAGAGAAAAGATGATGATGATGATGATGATGATGATGATGATGATGATGAAGAGAGAAAGAGAGAGAGAGAGAGAGAGAGAGAGAGAGAGAGAGAGAGAGAGAGAGAGAGAGAGATCCAGTGATTTACCTAGACCTCTCCCAGAAAAAATAAGAGGTGGAACAAGATTTTAAAGAAAGGCAGTCATTAATCGCTGTGCTTCCCAAATGGTGAGCTGCACTGTTTTCTGCTGTTTCCACCTGAAAACATTTCCAATGAGTACCATGATGTCTTATAGGACATATTGCCAAAGGGTTTTTCCTTACACATGAATTTCACAAATCAAGCATTCTGAGGTTGATATGTAGAGTTAAAGATACACTATACAGAAAAGCTGTCTCCCCAAAGGGAGGAGGTTTTGCTCCTTTTGCTCAATTCTGCATCTAGTTCTTTATCTGACATTTTAGTCACCTTCACTTTCTGACCTTAGTACCATCAACTGGAAAATGAAAGTGGTATGTAAACTTTAGGAGCTTTTCGTAACCTTTGTGTAAACTTTAGGAACGCTACCAATCTATGATTACAGTACAATCTTCTGAGAGATCTACCTTTTAAATGTGGCATTCATGGGATATAGACTTCATTTTCATGCTGAGAAGAAAGTTTATTCTTTGAATAAATCAATTGCTTTAGCAGGATCTTTTCTCCCTTGATTCCATTTTGATTAAATTTTAAAATAAATGTTACTTGAACTACAAATGCACATTCAATGAAATCTTCTACATTTGCTAATCTGTAGAATCAGTAAATACTAGAACAGGAAACTATGTTAGAGATTATCTAGCCCAGATAAGGAAACTGAAGCCATGGGTTGTTGATTGCTTCCTGAGATTACAGTGTGTATTGACAGAAATAGGAGTGACGATCATGTTTACCTTCTAGCTGTGTCAATGATTTGTATTACAAAAATATTTGGGTTGCCAAGACATGAAAAATTTCTAGTTTCTTAAAATGACAAGAAAAGAGGGTCATGGATTTCAAAGTTAGAAGGATTTAAAAGTAAAGCTGCATAATATAACTTTTCAGTCATATTTTTAAATATATCCTTAATATGTTAAGAATTTCACCAAATAAACAAAGCAGGTAAGCATGTAAATTTTGAAACGAGACAAAAAGCATATCAGAAGGCATTTTGTAGAGGAAGACATGTGAATATCCCAGTAAAAGTTCTTGTATATCACAGGTAATGAAATATATGCAACCATGCTGTTTTCAAACTAGCCAGTTAGTCAAGATTAAGATTTAGGTAGAATTAATTGTGGACACCTTCACTTAGATAAGTAGAATAAAACTACTTTTTAAATTAAATGTCCAGCTGGAAAAGTTTTATCAGCTTTATTAAACATTGTAAAAAGCTATTTCCTAGGAATCCATCTTCGGAATATGAATGTGGTTGTACACAAATATTTTAAAAAGTGGGTGTTTATCTTCTGTGGTTTAAAATAAAGACCAATTTGAAACAAGGTCCAGTAGCAAGACAGTGATCCCATTCATTAGGGTCAGCAAAAAGTTCTTGAGACTGTCACAGCCAATGGCTAGGCATCTTGGCACATCCCTGCCAACTACCAAAAGAGCATGGCGACTGAGCCCAGTGGTGTGTACCTGTCACCTCCAGCAATGCATCCACAAGGAACAAGGATCACAGCCTAGAATAGCCCAGGCCTCAAGCAGGAACCTATCTTTGATCATAACCAATATTAAAAGGGGCTAGAGGTGTTGGTTCAAGTGGTAGAGCTCCTGTTCAACGTGTGAGACCCTGAGTTCAATCCCTAGTAACACCAAGAAAAGAAATTAATAATTTGTAAAATTATTATGTATAAAAAAGTCATAAGGCAGATTGGTATTCTTTTTCAACAAAGCTGATGACTGGTATGGAGCTGGATGGGAAGAGGATCAGACTCTGTAGATAGATAGGGAGTTTTAAATATGTGTGTGTGTGCGTGTGTGTGTGTGTGTGTGCATGTGTATGTGTGTGTGTGGAAACTTTTTTAGAGGGAAGGATGTAGTGACACAGGATGTGGAGTTGACTCTAAAACCTTGTAAATGTGTGGTGATGTAAATGAAAGCTCCAATGAAGGCTCCTCCTGTATAAATAATATAATCCAATAAAATATAAATAAAACTAAAAAATGAGGAGAGGTCTCCATTGATTATTGGATGTAGCTTTCATAATATGAACCCTATGGACTCATGAGTAGAGAGACAGCTGACATTTAATTGTATGATAAAAATGTTTACAATGTTACTTCCTAGCTCAGGCAGAAAGATTGGGTTAGTTCATGGCAAGTTACTTAATGTAAAAATGTGTAATGTTTTGTATGTTCCTATTTTCTATTATAGCAAAGTGGTGTTGACAGTCATCTTCTGAAATGAAAATGTGATTTAATGAAATGACACTTTTCCAAGCTTTTAATGAAGGAAATGTTTGGATGAGCTTGTTTAAATTAAATTGTTTCCTATTATTTTTCTTAGTGCAGCACAGCCTGTGTCATTTCCTGGTTCTCTGTACTATGTGCTGAGACTCCTTGCAGAACTAGGGCAGGGTCGTAAGCTTCTTATCCTGACTCTAGTTGCCAGATGCTAATGCTGATGCTATTTGTGAGGTGCCCTAGTGTACTAGCTTTTCTTTCTGCGTAGTGTCAAGCATATTTTCTTTGAGTTTGGGGAAGTTTATAATTAACAGAGAAAAATCTCCGAATTATTCATGTAAACCAGATTTTAGAGCCCTATAGCATCTAATGAAAATGTGAGATCTAGTTGATTGTTATTATTTTTTGTTTGTTTTTATGTCAGTACTAGGGTTTTAACTCAGAGTCTCATGGCATTTTCATTCACAGGCCATTTACAGCAAGTTTTCTGTTTGGGGTTTTTGCTGTTTAATTGGAGATAAACAGACTTTCTTTGATTTGTTGTGATTCTATATCTTTATTTAGGAAGTTTTGACCTGCCCCATGAAACCCTGGTATTTCCTCTATCTGTAGATCCTGTGGTATTTTCAGGGTATGTGATTTTACCTTAAGATCTTTGATCCATTTAGAGGTGATTCTGGTGCGGGGTGACATATAAGGATCTAACTTCATTTTTCTACTGTGTATAGCCAGTTCTGCCAGCACAGTTTGTTAAAGAGGCTGTCTTTCTTCCATCTGATGATTTAGACTCCCTTATCAAAGATTAGGTGGCCATGGGTCTGCGGATCATTTCTGGGACTTCAATTCTATTCCATTGGTTCTCAGGCCTGTGCATGTGCCAGTACCAAACTGTTTTTGTAACACAGCTTTATAGTAGAGTTTGAAGTTTGGTATTGATATTCCTCCAGCACTGTTTTCTTCCTGTTATGGATTGTTTTTTTTTTTTTTTTGCAATTCAGGTCTTCTATTATTCCATATGAATTTTGGGATTGCTTCTTCTGTTTTATTAAGGAATGTTGTTAAGATATGGATGGGAATGGATCCAGAAAATGATATATACACAGTGGAAATTTTTGCTTCCATCAGAAACATAAGTTCCATGTTTTCCCTCATTTGTAATAATTAGTATTAGTCTAAGAGAGTCCTAGCAGTCCTCACAATAGCTCAATAGCTATGCGCATATGACCATATAAGATGATGTTAATTAAAATGAATTCCAAGAAATGGAAACAAGAGGGTTTTTTTCCCTTCTATGTACTATGTGAAGTTACTTCTTTTTTTCATACTTGTTTTCATTCCCTGTGGTTTATCTCCTATTCTCACTGTTTTTCATTTTGATGCCCTGTTTCTTGTATATTACATTTATCTGATTTGGGGAAGGAAGGGGATAACAAAATGTTGAGACAAAGGACAAAGGATTAACCAATGAAGCAGCAATATTCACGAGACACTTTGTTGGAAATGAACTTTACAACTTGGTAGGGAGGGAAACAGGGAAAAATGAGGGAGAGGGTAGCACGGCTTTCTCAAGCCTAGCACTCTACTACTGGAGCCACAGCACTACTTCTGGCCTTTTCTGTGTATGTGGTACCAAGGACTCAAACTCAGGGATTCGTGCATGCTAGGCAAGCACTTTAACACTAGGCCATACTGCTAGACTTAAAACTTTTTTTAAATTATATTTTTATTATCTTTAAGTAGTTATACAGAGAAGTTACAATTCAACATGTTGGTTTACAAGAACAATGCATCTTAATCAAGATCACACCTTTTATAATTCTCCCCTACGTCCTTCCGGCCCCACCCATTTCCTCAGTTATCCTGGGAGAATTCAAACAGTGTAATTTCTTAGAACAACTAATTCACAGCTTATGGAAATAAATACCAGGAAGCTGGTAGTTGAGGTATGTATATGGGAGGTCAAGAAGAGAAAGGTAGATAAGTAGAGAGAGGGGAAGGAGGGAAGAATGAAGTCACAATATTCATCTTATAAAACAGACTTTTTTATTCAAAATTTTATCTAGAATACCAAAATAATCATTACACCTAGGTGAATATGTGCTACCCTTGCTGAAAAGAACTTTGGGATTTCCTGGGCATCTTTTCTACTACAGACATGCTTGTCTTATTTCCCATTCTCCAAAAATTTTACTTGTTGGCTTATAGTCCAGATGAAAACAAGGGATTCCATTTATAAAATTATCCTAGTATAATATTTTATTTTCACCAAGCCAAGGAAAAAGTAGTATTTTCTAACTCAGAGAAATTAAGAGTTTCTCATTTAAGGTTTGAAGTGTAAGTAAAAGACATGATTAATGTCACATGGCTAGCCTTCCATATTCTACAGCACAGTTGCCATCTATCTTGTACCCTATGGGAACCCAGAAATGACAACAGGAAGCCGAATAGCTGAAATCTCATGGAGTAGACCTTGGCTGGATCAGAGATTTGAATGATACATTCTTTTTCCCATCCTGGGCTTGAGCTCAGGGCCTGAGCACTGTCCTTGGACTTTCTCAAGGCTAGAGCTCTACCACTTGAGCCTCAGCACCACTTCCGGCTTTTTTCTATGTGATACTGAGGAATCGAACCCGGGTCTTCATGCATGCTAGGCACTAGGCCAAACTCCCGGCCCCTGAATATCTATTTTTTAAAAAATTTTTAAATCAGTTTATTCTATTATATATCTCAGAGCCCAGCCTCCTGGTCATAATAAAAATGCTTTATGCTAATGAGCCACATGGGGTTAGGCACATGAATTAGGTAAATGAGACCTTAGTGTCCCTTTGTGCTTCTGCTATGACCATCCATTTCCTCTTTCCATTGTTCCAATGTCTCTTGGCACAGGTGGGTCTGAGGACTCCCCATTTCAATCCAACCCGGCTACTTACAAGTTCTGAGCAAGCTCAAACAAATCTTTTAATTTTCACAATTTCTGTGTTCTTCTCTGTGGACAGAGGTGATAAGGTTATTCCAAGAATAAAGTTACATAATATGGGTTAAAAGTTTATGAATTATAGCCACTTAAAATTTTCCAGCTATCATCATTATCTAGGTTACTGGACTTTCTGTGATTATTGGCTTCAGCTAGCTCAGCATAGTTCTGGAGGATGCCCTTTGCCTATGTATGTGTTTCTATATAACATTTCAACCTAGTTTTCATTTTACTTGCTGACATCTAATAAAATGTTATATTATTGATTTCAGCACTACATTATGTACCAAACAGTAAACCAGTCTGTATGGAAGAATGAAATAGAAATGAAGAACTTTCTTCGGTTGTTTAGAACCAGCTTCATTTCAACACTGAAAGTGGTTGTGTTTGTCACACTCCTTCCACCCTTTCTCTTTTATGCTTAAAGGAACTTTGATATTGTAAAGCCTTTAAAAACAGTCTGAAGCTAGTACAATTTGTTTGTTTCTCCTACACTTTACACAAAACATAGATTTAAACCCAGAGAATACAACAGTAAATAGAACAGTAAATAACTAAATAGACAGAGTCTTAGCACTCTGGGTACCTTGTTCTGGGAATTTTGTCTCTTAAAAAGAATGCAATCCACAATGACATTTAAAAAAATTATATAAAAAGAATGAAATTTGGTAATTTGCATTAAAGTGAATGGACTTGAAGGTCATTTTGTTAAATTAAGAATACCAGGTATAAAGGTACAAGAATTTTATGATCTTATATGTTGAAATTTTAAGCCATCTCAAAATGGTGAGAATAGAAGTGGGGGGTGGGTACCAGAGGGCAGGGAGACAAGACAGTAAGGCAAGAGGGGACAGGAGCTTAGCCTAGTGGTAGAGTGCTCGTCTAGCATGCACAAAGCCCTGGATTCCATTCCTCTGTACCACATCCACAGGAAAAATCAGAAGTGGTGCTGTGGCTCAAGTGACAGAATGGTAGCCTTGAGCAAAATGTGCCCAAGGACAGTGTCCAAGCCCTGAGTTCAAGTGCCAGGACTAACAAAAACAAAACAAAACACAACCAAACAGACAGTAAGTAAAGATTGTACAGTGGGAATGAAGTTATACTTAAGATAGGAGCAAGGAATTCTTGTGAAGCATTGCACAATATGGTGAAAATAGTAATGATAAATCAAAATGAAGAAACTTGACATTTCAAAATTGTAGAAGAAAGGATTTGGAAAGTTTCCATTCCGAGCAAATTATGCTTAAAGAGATAAGTGTATATATATATATTATTGAAATACTAATATTATATACATGAATAGAATATTTTTATAAAGTTTATGTTTTTAACCTATCAGTTAAAAGTAAAACAAAGTGATCTTAGCTGTCATTGTCATCTGCAAAAGTATCACAGTAAAATAAAGTTAGATAATTTTCTTCTCTAGTCCTAATTTTGCAATGGGTGAAATGACAGAAATACCCAGTATCAAACTTCAGAAGAACCAGTGATTGGGATGCTCCTGCCTCTTCCTGCTCACCACTTTAGTTTGTCTGGCGAGTGTTTGAAGCAACTACTACGCTGTATTATTATTTTTTTTTTTCACGCTAGTCCTGGGGCTTGAACTTGGGGCCCGGGCATTGAAGTTGGGAAGCTGGGCTTTCTCAAGTCTCTACCACTTGAGCCACAGCACAATTTCAGGCCTTTTCTGTGTATGTGGTACTGAGGAATTGAACCCAGGGTTTTGTGCATGCTAGGCAAGCACTTTACCACTAGGCCACAATCCTGGCCCTGTATTTGTTTTCTTTTAAAAGATGAGATGTTCTTTAGGATGGGCTCTGTTCTTTTTCAACTAGCCAACACTCCCAGTCTTCAGTCCTCAGCATCAGGTTTAATACTTTATCTTTGTAAAAGAAGTCAGACTGGATATGCTTCAGGCCAACCATTTTCCAGATTGCTTGTAACTAGTTGACTCAATTCACTCCAGAGGGTCAATTGAGAAACACATTTTTAAAAGTCATGGTGGCAAGCAAATGGTGGAGGGATAAGAAAGGGGAAACAAGTGTGAGTGGGGGTGAAGAGGTGGTATTTAAATAGAGTGTAGGGAATTAAGTGCTCTTTGTAGTAGAGGATCAACTTACTTCCCAGATTAAATACATTTATCTATTATTAAGTAGTATATTGTTATAAATATTTTCAAGGAGTTTATTAACTCCTGTTGACATTATTTGGCCTGTGTTGCACTCTTAATTCACAAATGACGTTGTTAATCATTAGGTAATCACTGAGAAAATCAAACCTAAAAATTCAATTCTTTAAAGATATAATGATACTAGTTGACAATTCATGGATTTAGTGATGCAGAATTCAATGGTATAATGTAGAAAAATAAATATATATTAAGACTGTTTCAGTTTTGCTTTTAAGGTTTTAATGCAGAATCTAACAATTTGCAAACCTGATATAATGAATTTAACACTGTTAAATTGACATAGTGCTATATTTTGTAGACAAATCCATATATATTAAGGCAGATTTTTTTTTTTAGTTTTGGTGTAGAATCTGCAAAACTGCCATAATAAATTTAACTATGAAATAGATATAGTGCGATATTTTGTGGACAAATCAACATACATTAACATTAAATGTGCAATTTCTTTAAACTTTTGATCACACTTTTAATGGGTCTTAAAGATTTTTGTAAGACTCTAAAATGTTTATGGGCTCATAATCCTAATGAAATAAATAACCCTAGGTGCCAAGAGAACAGTTCAGAAATGTTTTATCTGAGAAAGACCTTTGAAAGAATAAGGTTCCCATGAGCTTTAGGAAAACCATATTTTAGGGAAATTCAACTGTAAACAGGGCCTAGACTTTGATAATTTCTATATTTGTTTCCTAAAAGTCACCTTGTGTTTGTTAGTTACACTGGTTGGTTTTGTTAAAATAAATTGAAGATTTTATTTCTTGCCTCAGTTTGTTTTATTATGGTTGTTCTGGTCATGTCATTTTTCCACATGAAGAATCCTGAGAATGGAGAACGCTTGAGAAGCTTAAAGAAGCAAATACAAAACACTGATTTTGTTCTTACCACCCTTGATAATGGATTCCCTTTTTATTTTCATGGTAACCTGGTATTGGATTGCATGTCATGAATTTAGAGAGCAATGTAGTTATAGCTATATCACATGGGGCTAGATGTTAACTGAGGGGGAAATAACTCTAAGAGGATAATGTTCTTAACTCTGAATTCACTTTCAGTTATTATAAGACATGGTAAAATATTTCACAATGAATATGGGAAGAAATGTCTTTTATTCATTTAACTGAATACGTGCTTTATTTATTTATTTATTTATTTATTTATTTAGGTGGGTTTTTTGGTTTTTTAGGTCGTTGGAACTTGAACTCTGGGCCTGGTCACTCAAGGTCATTGCTCTATCCCTTGAGCCACAGTGCCATTTCCAGTTTGCTGATGGTTAACTGGAGATAAAAGTCTCATGGACTTTTGTGCCTGGGCTGGCTTTGAACCGCAGTCCTCAGATCTCAGCTTCCTGAGTAGCTAGGATTACAGATGTGAGCCACCAGCACCCAGCTTAAGTGCTTTCTTGACTAAATATTCTGATATTCTATATGTAACACACGAAGAAGAAATCTCAGTTAAAAATCAAAGCTGTAATCTGTAAAGAACAAGATCTCTTATTGTTCAAAAGGCTCTGATGAGGACCATTATAAACACTTGTTCCTTTGCCGGGGAAATCATGGATGACTGCCCTAAAGTGTCCCTAATGCATTTATAATTTTGAATATTACTATTTTATCTCATTTCCTGAGTGGGATTCCTAGTTTCATTTCTAAATGAATATAGTTCATCAAATTTGATTGTTCTCTTGTGCTCATTTGAGGTGAAATCCTTTCTCTTAATGAAACAAAAGGCTTTTCAGGGTAGGTATCTGAGTGACACCCTTTTATCCTGTACCTTACTTCACACTGCCAGTTTTTGCAAAGTGGCTTTGTTTCTCCCAGTTCCATCAGTATGCCACTTTCATTGACTCTGATGGCAAACTTTGGCAGCTATCACTGCAACCACACTCATTGTCTGATTTCGTGTTCTACAGAATGCACTTCTTTCTCCCACAGTAGCGGGATGTTTTCTTGTTTTCATTTTGTTTTTAGTATATTATGAAAAAGCATGGGATGAAGCAGTGGATACCTGTGAGCTGTGGGTTTACACTTTTCCATCTGTTAGCCTTTCTGGCCATTGGGAATTTTGAGCAAGTTAATTTGTGACTCTTTGTGTCTGTGTACAGATCTCTGAAATAAAAGAAATGCTATCACTTATTCAGTGTATGTTCCATGAGAACCTATGTGCCAGACAGTGTCCTAGGCACTAAGTTTATAAATGTGACATTTTTATAATAGTGTTTTTCCCTCACTGGGTACTGGTGGCTCATGCTTGTAATCTTAAATACTCAGGAAACTGATATATGAGAATTGATCTGATACCAGCTCAGGTAGAAGATTCTTATCTCTAACCAGCAAAAAGTCAGAACTTGAGGCATGGCTCAAGTGGTAAAATGCTAGTTTTCAGTGGAAAAGCCATGGTAGAGCACATGGCCCTGAATCTAAGTCCTAATATCAGTACACAGTAAATATCACTTGATATTTACCCTTTATTAGAGCTTGAATCATCAAGAGAAAGTGTAACATCTAACTATTCCTAAACTAAATACTATTTTTTCTGCCCTTACCCTTTCACAGTAGGAGATTAACTTGGTTGATAGTATTAGCTATTTTTTTGGAGACAGGCTCTTATTATATAGTCCAGGTTGGTCTTGAACTAATGATTCTCCTTTCTTTGGTTTCAGTCCTAGAACTATAGGCATGCACCACCAGGGTTTTCTCCATGAATGTATTTTCTTAAGATTATTTACCCGGTTTTATGTCTATTGATTATTTATCGTGAAGCTTATAAATAAGAACAAACCTAACAAGAACAAGGGAAAGAAATGATTAAGGGAGATTTCTAGACAGTATATCAGATGTCCCAGATCATGAGTTCTTGGGGGAGTTGAAATTTCAACTTGCAGACACAATATTTCATGAAAGTGTTGCATTTTAAAGTAGCGTTCTACTTTGGGATTCACTAATTGAATGAGACTTGTTCTGCTGAGACCTTCCATATACTGAGGTGAGGAGAGTTCACCATCCTCAGAGGACTATCTCCAGGAATACATCTGACAAAGGGAAAAATGATGAAGGAATGTTGTAGAGAGGAGGTTCTCTCTCTATTGAAGAAAACATTGTTAACAAAGGAGTCTGAAAAATCTGATGCAAATACAAAATGCTGGTGAGATCACTGGCTCAGTTTTTACTATGAATATGACCTGTTTTATATTTTGCTTTATTTTTTTCTAAGTTTGATATATATATATTTTCTTTTCTTATTTTTTAATGATCTTGAAGTAGTTATACAAATAATTTGCTATTCAACAAAGAACATGACCTGTTTTTAAAATGACAGTTTATATTCTTGAATATATATTTTCACTTTGTATATAATAATGTTCTATTACTATTTTCTCTGATAGATGTGTTTCTTTGCTTATTTTAAGTAAGTCCTTCTCATAGTGTAAGATATGTTCTTTCTACCTATGGTCAAAACTCTGAATATAGACAGGAACAATGCAAACAGCAGCTAGCAATTTTGGTTTGTCTAATCTGTAATATTGTTCTATTTTAAACCTTACACATATATTACATCATTTAACCCTGGTGACACTCTTGAACTTCAGACGAGGACATGGAGAGTAACTAATTAGCCCAAGGCCATCTCAGAGATAAGTAGTAGAATCACTTTTATTTCCTAGGCCCTCTGAGTTGAATTTACTCTTTTCTGCATCACTAGATAAGCAATGAATAATTACATAATGGTTGGGATCTACTGAATAGCCTAGAATAAGTAATCAAAATGTCAAACATCCCAAGAGCGTTGAGTCTCATTCTTTCCTCATATTTCTTTGTCTTTTAAATACACATAGGCAGCTGAGTGCCAGTGGCTCAAGTTTGCTGATCCTAGGTACTCAGGAAGCTGAAATATGAAGATTGTGGTTCAAACCCAGGCCAGGCAGGACAAATCTGTGAGATTTTTATTCCCAAGTAACCAGCAAGCAAAAAAGCCAGGAGTGAACCTATAGATCAAGTTGTAGAGTACTAGACTTAAGCAAAATAATTCAGAGACAGTACCCAGGTTCTGAATTCAAGTCCTGGCATGCACACACACATACACATACACACATACAAAAATACCCAGCTGAACACAGAAATATAAGCATATATGTATAAAGACAAATGGTGTGCTCCATTGTTGGGACTACAGAGAATGTAAAAATGATACTTTAACTCTGACAAGTCAAAATGAGTAAAGGTCTGGGCATGGCAGTACCTATTTGTAATCCCAGGATTTTTTTTTCTTTCATCTTAGGGCTTGAACTCAGGGGCTGAGCACTGTCCTTGGGCTTTCTCAAGGTTAGCATTCTATCACTTGAGCCGCAGCACCATTTTCAACTTTTTAAAAAAATGTACTGAGGAATTGAACTTGGATCTTTGTGCATGCTAGACAAGCACTCTACCAGTAGGCCAAACTCCCAGCCCATCCTAGCATTTTTAAGTTCAAGACCAGACTGGGCTCCATGTTGGAGAGGATGGGAAAGGGAAAAATGACCACCCTACAGGTAGTTCACAAATCCAAATAAACAGTTTGGGTGGAAATGAGTTGTATAATAAAAGATTTTTGTTTTGGTCTGTCTGTTGAATACACTTCATTTCTCCCCAAAGCAAATTTCTTGAGAAATGCTTAATGTTCATTAACATTAACTTTGGAGGTCCAGAAGTCCCTGAAGTGAGGCAATGTTAAGGAAATATAGTCTTGAATTGTATGTACATGTTGGTATCTACTCATTGCTTTGGAGTTCTGAAGAAGTGAGGTCCTATAGAACACAGATCCACTATGCTGTTTTCATTTGAACTACTTTCTTGTGAAAACACTCTATTCAGATCTAAGGACCTAGAGTTGAAAACTATGGATGTCTCTCTCTATTTGGCAAAAAAGAGATGGATTCAGAATTTGGAAACAGATGTGTTTTCTTTCTGACTGCTTTTGTAGGAAATTGTCACATAAGGTGCCTTGCATTTTTGATGAGCACTTCTAGAAGTAGTGCCAACTCTTCTTAAGGATATCAACTGATGGATTCTTCAAAATATTATTACTGCATGACCAGCTTGATTGTATTATTCTCAGAGAGAGAAGCATAGGAGGGAGTATCATGAGTAGTCCAACAAGGCCAACTTTTGGTAAAGTTGACTTGCCTGATATTATTTACTTAATTCATTTTTCTCCACAAGTATGATAGGTATACATTTGTTATTAATCTTTTAAAATAAATTGGTAATATTTTTCTTGCAATGTCTGATACGATAGGCTAGAAATCACTGGTTAGGGGCTAGAACAGTATATCAAAAAAATGTGGACTTCAGGAAAGGTCAACCCTCTCACTTCCCAAGGTTTTCTACTTACTGTATGTTGACTGTAGAAAATTCATTTCACCTTTAGGTCATTGGAAACCTTTAATAAGGTAAGTGGGCATAGTGCCTAACACACAGTGGGTACTCTGGAAGCATCCCTATCTTTGTGTCTTCTCTCCTTTCAGATTTATAGGCACTCCTAGAAATTGGTAGTGCTGTCCTACCAGCAGTGGCCTGAACCCTGTTACAATGAAGATTCAAGCTAGTCCTCCCACCTAAAATGACAAGCTTGTTTGTCTCAGACTCCAAGTAGCCTACTTGCTGAGTGACTTGGGGCTGTTTTATTAAAATAGTCTGACTCTTAATATATGCTGATAGGAATTTCAGAATGGAGCACTACAGTAAATTAAATGAAATGTTCAAGAAAGCTAGATGTACACCAGCATTCATAAATATCTTTTCTCCCTGAGGGCTTTATCATTTAACAGAGATGGAAAAAATCACAGGAGATAAAATACCCCTTATGAACAAAAGAAGATTGTAAAATTGGTAGACTTTATGTTTGAGAATCTAAGATGAACTTTCAGCTAGATTTCTTTATTCTCTCCAAATGGTGTTATAAATGTATCTTCTCCAAAGCTGAAATTGAAGTTGAAAAAAATAAACCAGACATTGGAACCAATCCTACACCACTAAGTCTATTATTGCTACTGCTTGGCCTACAACAAGAATACGGATACTAAAACAGACAGATAGCTAGCTAGCTAGCTAACTAGCTAACTAGCTAGCTAGCTAGCTAGCTAGATAGATAGATCTTTCCATGTCTTGCATAAAATAACACTAATACATAGAATATGCTTATTTGAAAGGTTTTCTTCCATGTTTTTGACTTAGTTTTAGTATCTAATATTTCCTGCCTTGTATAAAGCCTGGTCTGGGCTGAAAAGATACAGTACAGCTTAATATTACCTGAGTTAAAATATTTTATTAGTTCATAGTTACAAAGAACACTCATTACATTAAAATCAGCATATACAAAAGTCTGAGAAACCAAAGTTTAAAATCTGAACCAGAAGATGCCTTAGAAAGCACTCCCTAAATTGAGAATATAGATAGATCACCCATCTCTGTGGCCTGATGGAAAACATCAGAGCCATTTTTTTTCAGTTGTTTCTCTTATTGTGACAACCAGGAACCTTCTGTACTGTGTTTAATGAACATGTCTCCCCATTCTAAAGATACCATCTAGTGGAAGAGCCATCATGTTCTCAGCCTCCCCACATCATAGCTCGAGTTGCTCCCATTCTCAAAACACCAGTATAAAGAGGCTATGGTTTTTGGATGAGGTGTGACTTGGCCTGAAATTTTCCTGATTGCTTGTGTAGTTCTGGGCAAATTATAATCTCAGTTTTGTCACTTCAAAATATAAGCATTAGTATATACCTACTAAGTTTGTTATGAAGACTATGTACATTAAATTAATAAGTCAGAATTATTTGCCCATTTTGGAGAAAAAATCCATGTCTGGTTTAAACATTACTATAATCTAATACCCCAGCAAGTACTCAATAAGTATTACCTAAAGTAGTTAATGTAAAATGTACATTAAACATTAAACAAGGGTTAGAGGCAAGGCTCCAGTGGTAGGGAGCCTGGCAAGGAGAACAAAGCATGAGATAATGAGCTCCAGTCCTGGTGATGGGTGAAAGAAAATACAATAACAACAATCACAAAACAAACTTAACATGTCTGCCATGAATCTTTCCCTTAATGATACAGATGCTATTAATAATAATGATAGTAACAGCATTTATATTATTAGCAGTAATTTATTGTCCCTGTCAAAAAAAAAAAGACCCAGAAGAACATTTTCTAGTGAGGAAGAAGGACAAATAATTTTAAGAAAAATCCACATCAGGCTTCTAAAGCTTTTGTTCACAGTGTAAGTGTGGGCTTGGTAGGTTTCTGGCCAAACCTTGAGGATGACTTGACATGTAGTGTGTCTTTCTTTGTGCCTTCATACTGTTGAAAGCTGCTCAAGGAAGCAGCAGGGGGTTCATAGACATACACATCTGGAATCAAAGCTTGACTTTTATGGGGAGATAATGACAAGAACTTTGCTACCTTTCCTCATTCGGTGACTTAAGAAGCTGGCATTCCAGAAAGCATTTCCATTGCCTTTCCTTAAAGAATGAGAATGTGTGGATGCATGTATTTAGTCTTCTTGTGGGGTTAAGCACCTTTAGGACTTAGCCCCTTTGATGTCTGTGTAGGACTTCTTTTCTCCATCCCATGGATCTCTGATTGTTGGCTAACAATAATTATCAGATCTTCATCATGCTGCTAGTTTGATGGCAGAATCCCCTGAGAAGCAAAGAAAATTGGGAGTCTCAGCCTTCTCTTCCCAGAGGAATAGGAATTCCTTGTCACTGATCTATGCAGAAAATAATTTAAACTAGCAATATGTCTTTGTGATGGTTTAGTCTATCAGCTAATTTAGCTTTGTGGTGGAAACTATTAGAGTTAATGGTGTGGCAGATGAAATTCTAGAGAACTAATGCTGCTACTAGCAAAATGGCACATGATGATCAAGTCCACAAATGTGGACAGGACAGAATGAAAGTACAATAGCCTGAGTGCTTCTAAATTAATCCCATTATTTGACAGAAACAAGTTAACACATGAAAACTATGTAGCACATCTCTGTCATTATTACTGTCCTGTATAAAGTGATACCATGATTTTATTGATTAATTTCCAGGCAACTTCTTTTTTCCAACTATAGGACTCTGACTTGAATTCTGTTATTTACTTTAAACATCAGTAGTTTATTGTGTAAAACTATTCTTTGGCCTGAAAGTTTGAAAGTTCTTGGCATTGTCTGAGGAACAAAATAGCTTAACAAGCCTTTGTAAAGATGGGAGAAATGAAAAAAAATGATAGACTAAAGACAGGTGATTAAACTCTAACAAATCCTGTCTATAAAGCTTGGAAAGATTTATGCAGAGAGAAAGAACCACTACTGTTCAGTCAAAAGAAATTAGTAAAGAGGAACTAAACCAGGAGTGGAGAACATATACTTCAAAGCTGTATTGTGATTTGGCTATCTTAGGTAGCAACAGTAAGTAATTTCTTGCCCTAATTTTGTTGTCTCTGAAACTCCTTTTTTTTTCTCTGTTGATTATTGAGAATATGTGCCATTAGCCATCTGTGCACATTTTAGTCAGCAATATACTTCATCATCAGGTTTTCTATTTATTTGTTTATTTATTTATTTACTTCTTTACTTCCTTACTTAACTTTTATGGTATTTGAATCCAGGGCCTTGTACTTACTAGGCAAGCACTCTACCTCTTGAGCAATATTTCAGCTCTTCAAATGTATAATGAGTGTTTTATTTCTTGATCAAACACACAACCCAGGAATGCTTCCTGACCTTTTCATTTAGCTTACTCTTCGCTGCTTTAATTCTCCATCATTTATAATATACAAGTTCATGAGCCTACTCTTTCTATGCAACAACAGAAAGGAAAAAGGAGTCTTTCCTTTGTCTTTTCTGACTATAGGTCTCTCATTTTCAATTTTGTTATAGATACTTGGGAATCATGAAGGCTGGAAAGTCTGGGTGGTAGATCTTGGAACTAGATAGAAAACCTCATTCAGAGATTACATTAGGTAAATTTTCTTTCATAATCATTGTCAATTATTATTCTTTTCATATATTTTTATTGTAATTAATAGAAGGGTTACATTATATTCACTAGATAGAAGGTGCATTACTTCACATACATTGATACCCTTTCTCATGTCATGGTCCCCATTTCCCTCCCAGCCGCTCATGATTTTTCCCCCCTTCCCTATCCAATTTCAAATAACCCATGAAGCATATATACAATATATTAGATAACAAGGTGAAATACTATAATAATGAGATAACCAAGGACAGCAAATGAGATGAGAGATAACATAGTACATTAAGGACAACAATCACTCATTATATGGCTTTTGTTTCTGTATCCTAGAGGTCCTTTCATTTAACGTAATACTATATGGCCTTATGTATCTAGGTTTTGTTCCATTGTAAATCTCTGCTAGGAGAGCCCAAGGTTTCTACTGATTATGACAAATGAGGGAAACCATTGAGCCTATGTTCCTTTGAATCTGGCTTACTTCACTTAATATGATTTTTTCTAAGTCTTTCCATTTCCTTACAAATGGGGCAATGTCATTCTTTCTGACAGCAGCATAGAATTCCATTGTGTATAAATACCACATCTTGTTGATCCACTCCTCAACTGAAGGGCGTCTGGGTTGGTTCCATATCTTTGCTATGGTAAATAGTGCTGCAATGAACATTGCTGTGCTAGTGGATTTAGTATGTCCTTGTTTCTGGACAATTGGGTAAATGCCAAGTAGTGGAATTGCTGGGTCATAGGGGAGTTTTTTGTTTAGTCTTTTGAGGAACTGCCATACTGCTTTCCATAGTGGTTGAATGAGTTTGCACTCCCACCAAGAGTGTAGTAGTGATCCCTCCTGGCCACATCCCCTCCAGCATCTGTTGTTATTAGTTTTCTTGATCCTAGACTTTCTAACTGGAGTGAGGTGGAATTGTTTTGATTTGCATTTCTTTTATGGCCAGAGATATTGAGCATTTCTTCATGTGTCTATAGGCCATTTTTCTTCTTCAGAGAAAACTCTCTTTAAGCCTTTGGCCCATCTCCATTGTTTCTTTGGAGATCATCTGGAGTGATTCAATTTTTTGAGCTGTTGATATATTTTGGATATGAGGCCTTTGTCCAATGTATGGTTAGTGAAGATCTTCTCCTACTCTGTAGGCTTTCTAGTTAATTTGCTAGCTATGTCCTTTGCCATACAGAAGCTCTGCAGTTTAATGCATTCCCACTTATCCAGACTTTCTCTGATTTGTTTTGTTTCTTGGTTCTTATTAAGAAAGTTTTGACCTGTGCCAAGGAGACCTAGTGTATCTCTTATTCCTTCTTGTAAAGTTTTCAGTGTATCTGCTTTTACCTCGAGGTCTTTGATCCATTTAGAGTTAATTCTAGTGCAGGGTGACAGAGAAGGATCCAAATTTAGTTTTCTGCAGGTGTTTAACCAGTTCTGGCAGCACCACTTGTTGAAGAGGCTGTCTTTCTTCCATTCTATTTTTTTAGCTCCCTTATCAAAGATTAGGTGGCCATAGGTCTGTGGTTTAATATCTGGGTCCTCAGTTCTATTCCATTGGTCTTCAGGCCTGTTTTTGTGCTAGTACCAAGCTGTTTTGGTCACTATAGCTCTGTAATAGATTCTAAAGTTTGGTTCAATCATTTTATTTTATTTTATTGTGAGTTATGGGGCTTGAACTCATCCTGGGCACTATCCCTGAGCTCTTCAGCTCAAGGCTACAGCCGTACCCTTGAACCAAGTCCCACTTCCCATTTTCTAGAGGTTAATTTGGGATAAGAGTCTCAGGTCCTTTTGTGCCCAGGCTAGCTTTGAACCTTGATCCTCAGATCTCAGCCTCCTGAGTAGCTAGCATTACAGGCCGTGAACCACCACACCTGGCTTATCAATTATTTTTAAAGGCATAAGATTCATCTAGAGTCTCAATGCCAGGAATTTTTTTTAAAGGAATAATGGGGGTGGGAGTTTAGCCTAGTGGTAGAGTGCTTGTCTAGCATGCACAAAGACCCGAGTTCAATTCCTTGTTTACACAAACATAAGAAAAAAAAGCCAGAAATGGTGCTGTGGCTCAAGTGATAGAGCTCTAGCCTTGAGAAAGCCCAACGACAGTGCCCAGACCCTGAGTTCAAGACCCAGGACTGGCAAAAAAAAAGAATTAAGATGGTACAATTTCCAGGATGCTTTCAGTCTGATTCAGCAACTATAATTTTTCTAAAAAATAAGTTAATAAATTTAAAAGTACATATTTGTGAGGAAGTTAAATGCTGAGCTAAAGATGCCAGTTTATGGATCTCAAAGTGTTAGTGAAGAGGACAAGAATTTGATGCTTAAAGTGCTAGTCATGGCATGAGGGCTTTGTAATCAAAGGTTATTGGTAAGGGATGAAGGTTATAGAGGTTATTATGTGTAAGAACATTCATGGAATGTTTTGTTAAGGAATCAACATTTATATTCAGATTGAGGGGAGTAAAATTCAAACCATAAAACTCATTTTTCTTTGCAACTCTATTATTTAACAATATATTTCTAATTTTTTCTATCTAGGTTTAATCCATCAATGCAGGTGCCTAGAAAATAAGTAAATGCTTTGCTTTTTCTGTTGAGAAATGTACAAAGAGAATGGAAATAAGGAAGCTTCTTATAGCCTAAACAAATATATTAACCTTGAGACAAATGGCAGACTACCTTTTTCTGATAGTTATTGTATATATTCCAGAATTAAAAACAATCTGTGGAATGTGTACTAAAGAGGAAGAAGGAACCAGAGAGAATGTGAGGATCATTTTTCCATGACATCCCCTCAAACATATACAAGTCTATTAATAGCTGGGTGCGGTGACAGATGCTTGCCTGTCATCTCAATGATGAGAAGTATACATAGGAAGCTGATGTTCCAGGCTGAAAGACAATAATAAGACCTTATTTGAAAAAAATAACTTGAAAAGGATTGGGACAGCATAGCACAACCCCAGAATTCAAATCCTATTACTATAAACAAATAAACAAAACAAGTTGGAGGGTGAAGAGGCTTAGGTCTTTATGCCTTATTAGTTGGGGGTGGGTTTGGTGTTAACTCATTTTTAAGAGATCCAGGCCACTGCTATTGGAGTGGCTTTGTTATCTTTAGCAATAGATAACACTGGATCTTATTAGAAATGCAGCATCAAAGACCTTTCTGGACTTACTAAATCAGATTCTGCATATTGATAAGACTCCTGGGTCGTTTGCAGCCACTTTAACATGTGAGAAGCTCTGTTGTAGGAAGCAGTAACATGCTTAGGTGAGCAACCTGCCAGTATGCAGCTGTGTTTGACAGTACAGGTTGGCAACATATCAGTTTCTTTTCTCTTTCTTTCTTTTTTTAAATTAATGATTCAGATCTCCAAAATCAGAAATTGGAGTCTTGAGTGAAGGGAATTGAGGACATTGTAGAGAGGTTACTACATCTTGCACAACTCTCCAGACAATTCTGGTAATCTAGGTACAGAGGAGATAGAAAATGTGATCAAACACTACAATGAAAGGTGATAACTTAAAGAATCCCAGAGCTGCGATCTGACCTTTAGAAACATTAATTTTTAAAATTAAACTGAGGTGGAGTTTTTGCATAGGTATTTTGAAGTAACCTTATTCAAATATAATTTGCACAACAGAAAGTTGACTCGTGAATACTTCTTTAAAAAACCTTTCTAGTTGACTGTCATATGGAGCCAAGTTTGAGCAGCGCTCACTTTAAGAGGATCTGAATTTGTGTAGCATCTGTGAGCATGGCATGTGGAGCTGTGTGCAGCATGATGTGGGGAAGAATGCAGGGAATTCCCAGAGCAGTGGAATTGTCAGCATTTAAGGATAAACCTTGCCCAGGGCAAGAAAGCACTTCAGGGATCTAAGGCTCTGTGAGTTCTTGTCTGTGGGGCTGAATGGATATTGGTACCTGTGTATTCACCTGCCTCTTTCTCTTGTGGCATTTCTTTCCATCCATTGGTCGGAGAAATAACATATGTGTAAATGTTTTGTCTTCCTGATTTTTTTTATCTTTCAAAACAAACAAACAAACAAAAAGACAGAATTTATTTTCTCACAATTCTGGGGGCTGAAGTCCAAGATAAGGGTAGCAGCATGGTCAAATTCTGAATGAGAGTGCTCAATATTTAATTCTCCAGACATACTCTGATCTGCCGCCATTTGCTTCTCTTTCTTGCTGAAGCAAGCATTTCTTATTTCATCAGAGGCCAGCCCTTACTAGTATGCTGTATTCTGTCCCCTCAAAGCTTTTTGGAAATCTCAAATCTTCTGATTCCCTATATTTCTTATTATTTTACTTTCTATCATGAGCTAGTGATAGAATAATGATAGTATCCTATCAGTATTCTCTTCCCCTGGTAGTAATTTTTTTTGCCTTGTCTGTATTCCCTACCAGCTTTCTAATCTCTCTCCTTTGCCCTTTTACAGTCATTTCTTAGAATTGCCTCTACATTAGTTTTTTATGCCCATCTACTCTGTCATCCATTACAATCTAATTTGCAACCATCCTATTCTCTTCTGATGGATACATTGCCAGATCCAGGTACTCTCTCTGACTTCATCTTACAGTAAGCCTGACTTAGAGGATATGTTTATCTACTACATAATCTTAAACACCCCTAAATTCACTTTCCTGCCAATCCCAAAAGTTTCTACTTAGGAATTTCCTCATGATTTACACATCAGACTATGGCAACCTAAGACAATGTTGTCACAAAGTAGATTCTCAAAAAAAGACACATGCTAGCTTTTGTTTTGTTTTATTAGAAATGTGTGCTTCTTCTTTTAGATTAAATTGAATTTTTTCTTGTATAAAAATTGTTAGATATTAAGTAATACTTTATGCATTTCTGCCCCATAAACTTCTTTAACTTATCAAAGAAAGATCCTTTAAGTGTATTACACCACTATTCAACCAGTTCCAAACAGAATTATCAGAATCATTCTTAAATGCATCAAGCCAGCCCTGTCCAGCTTATCTAGAAAATGTATCTGAATCCTTCTACATTTCCCACACCTTTAAACTTCCATGTGCTATCTAGTGGACTAGTGAGATGACTTTCTTTAAATTTCCCCTTTTTACTCATTCAATACCCAACAGTCAAAGTGTTCTTTGCAAAAATAATTAATTAAATCTTTTCACTATCCTGTTTAGTGATTAATATGGATTATCTCCCTTATATTTGAATCATCATATAAGTAGACACCATCACATTTAGACAAATCAGATTAATTTACTCAGGTCACATAAATGGCTAGTTGGTAGACTGGGGCAGAGAACAGAGATCTAAACCCAGGCTGCTTGACTTTAGAAACCACACTCTGAAAGGCCAGACAATATGCTCAGGAAAATGTACCATTTTCCTTTTAACGGCAACTTGAACTCTTGTAGCTTAACATTTCTTCTATATTGCCTCTGGGGACATGGAAAATTACAGCTGAATTCCTTACAATTGTGATCATTTGTTTTTCTGGCATTCAACATCAAAGGGAGTCTTGTTTTTTGGCAACTGAAATTAGGACAAGCTTATTGGGGCTCTGTCTAGAAGCCCTAGAGGGCTTCATTCAGGTGAATGGGATTTTCTATACACTATTTTATGATGCTGTTGAGGTACTGTTCTCAGTGAAAGTACAGACTGACTTAGAAAAAAGGCACAAGGTGATTTGATGGAAATAACATATTTACATACTCTTTCTCTGCATCTGACTGCAGAGTACCCATTGGTCTCTTATCCATTAATCATAGTAATCACAAATGCAGAGAGAGCCTGCTATCATTATGTGACAATTTCCTCATGAAGGCATGCAGAAATCACAAGCACCTTTCATACCTTCCTTTCAACCGTCCTTCTTAGAGTGCTAGATCCATCTTTGTAAAATACAGCCCAAGTGTAGCATGTTCATGGTTTAAATGTCAATATCTTCCCACTGCTTGCCCAACAAAGCCCAGATCTTATTTCAGCATTCAAAACCTTCAGGATATGGTTCTAGTGCTATTTCGCCCCAGCTTATCTCTGCCAGTTCCCTTTATGTACATTATACCCTTAACAGTAAGACCATTAGTTCTCCCCATTTGAGCTCATATTTTCTCACTATATTTTTCTCTTAGTATTTTCCAGTGAAAATGAAAACTCTGCATTTAAAGATATTTCTTGAGGTTTGGAATGTGTCATAGTGGTAGAGTGTTTTTGCAATCATGCATGAAGCCCTGGGTTTGATTCCTCAGTACCACATAAAATAGAAATAGCTGGAAGTGGTGCTGTGGCTCAAGTGGTAGAGCTCTAGCCTTGAGCACACAAAGGCTCAGGAACAGTTCCCAGGCCCTGAGTTGAAGCCCCAGGACTGGAAATAAGTAAATGAATAAAAACATATCTTGAAGGTATGAAATTAAAAATAGCATAGTGTCAGGTAGGTAATAGATTATCTTTAATATTTTTTTGCTATATTTTGGCATTATTGGGCCTGCCTCCCTCTCTTTCTTTCCTTCCTTCCTTCCTTCTTTCTTTCTTTCTGTTTGAGACTATGATTTGAACTCAATATCTGATACATCCCTCATTGAATGGTACTCTATCATCTAAGCCTCCAACCCCAACACAAAGAAATTCAGATAAAAACCATGATTTCTGGATGCTGTAAAGGGTGGAGCATAATTGAGGGGAAGGGTGGTTTCTCTAGTCTCTTCAGATAGGACCTGTCTGAGGAGGTGACATTTGAAGGCAAGACATGAAGAATGAAATGGAGCTAGTTTTGGCCAAGTATTGTTTTTCTCGATGGCATCCACAAAGGCCACAATGTAGAAATGAGACCAGCTAGAAGTATGGCATTATTCGAGTAGACAGTGGGACAAGAATGATAGAGAAGCAGGTGATAGGTCATGAAAAGACCTTGAGAATGTGGGTCTAAGGACTGTATTATAAACATGATGAAAACCAACAGTGAGTTTCAAATGAAGGTAATAATATCACCTGATTTTTTTTAAATTACATACTTTAGCTTGCTATGAGGGGAACAGAATTAAGGGGGCAAAGGCAAAAATGGAAACCCCATTCAGCAATTATAGATTATATTATTACATTCAGGAATTCTTGAAGGATCACTACTATCCGTCTAGCCTGTTTTCTGAAATGAAATAGTCATTTAGGAATATCTGTTGGATGAAGAGCTCAGTTGAATGAATCATTAATGTTCCGGGTATTGCAAGTACCTTATCTACCCCTCTTGCTGTCAGTGGCACTGTTGTAGCTAAGCATCTGAACAAACCCAATTGTTTTGCTCCACAATGAGTTCGCTGAATATTTCCAAAAGCATATGGAACATGAGCCTTGTATGGTGGCAGCTCATTTTCTGTGAATTCTAGTGACGGTGTGTGTATGTCACAGTCTCCAGGTCTAGGTTTTCTTACTTAATCACAGGAGTTTGTAAGTGACTGTGGTGATACCTAGGGACATGACCCAGTATAGATCCCAAAAGATACATAGCAACTTTCCTGAGAAAATAAATATAACCTTGGCAGATGTAAACTAATACTGAATGAACTAAATAGGTGTCATCTCCAGATTAATGTCAAGCAATAGACTTTGTAAAATTAATGATCACATTTACCCTGCAAAGTACAATTTGAGTTTACTGAAGGAAACTGAGGCTTGGAAAAGTTATTTGCTTTAAGCAATAAATCTAGTGAATAAGTCTAGATTTAAACCTGAATTTGACCCCAAAGTCTACAGATATCCTTTCTACACTTGGTCTTTTCCTGGGTGAGCTGTAATAAGCCAGACAAATTCAGCAGATCTGTACTGAAGGCAACAAGTCATTTTCCTCCACTTCATACTATCTTAGGCTGCATGTGTAGGTCAAGTAAATACAATTTTTTTTTCTCTAGCTACAAAGTGAAAGAGTATTACTTTCTTACCACAGCCTGTTATTCATAGCTCATGTCTTAATATTTTAAAAGTCTATCTTCAGAATGGTGATAGAGGTCAATGTTCACGCTTCTTAGGAGATTTGAAACATTTTCTCAGGTAGAGTGAGACGTCTCCACATCAGAATTTTCATCAGTATGTAATTTTTCAAAGAGGTGCAAAGTCCTTCAAAATGCCACAGCTAAAGGTTGTAGGGGGCATGGGGAATACAAGATCAATTATATGGGTAGCTTGCTACGATTTATCATTTGAAGATAGCGTCTATGTGAATTTAAAGAGTGGCTAGTCAATATCACATTCCAGGAATAGGACAGAGCTAAGGTAAGAGAATTAGAGACAAAAATAAGGGATGGGATGGGGGTAGGGTAGGTAGGACTTGCTTGTTGTTCCTAGTTTGTGAATGAGGGGTGAGAAATAGAAATGCTGAGGGTGCTGGCAGTTCTGATACAATTGTTCAGAGTAAAGAAATGTGAAGACAAGAAATATCCATCCCAAGGACAATAATCCAGTGTACATCCCGGGCCCTTTGAAAATGCAGTTGTAATAGATTGCAGAAGTGAATATTTTAGGGTGGAAATTAATTGCATTAATGTGTCTCACTTATCATTCTCTTCTTTGGGGCGAGTGAAAGTTATGTACAGAATCAACCAAACTGCTAATGCCTTGAAATTTCTTCCATAGTTTAGATAGGGTTATGTCAAATCAGCAATTAGGTTAAAATTAAAAATAATTATGAATGATTCTCTTCCCACCTTGGAGCATGCTAACCCTCTTTCCATTGCTTCCTCTTATGGACAGAAGGTGTGAGTTATCATAATGCAATAAACCATCATTAGGATGCATGCTTTTATGGCTAGCTATATAAGTTTTATTCGAAACAAAGCCAAGTCTGAGCCTGTTTACTACTTAACTTCTAGGAAATCCATCTGCTATTATTTTTGTTCCTGCAAGGGTTTGAAACAACCAAGTTTTACAGAATAAAGAGTGGGAAAGTTGAAATAGTTTCTGATTGGCAGGTATTGGAGAAGGGGAAATTTGTGGAGGTAGCAGAGACTTTCTGATTAGGGCCTAGGTACTCTGGTCATACTTGCTGACTGTGAGGAGCAAGCTAATCATTCTGAGATACTCTACAAGATTAAGGACAACACTAGATGTGTTTATATGGTTGGTTGTTTCCTGGAACAAGTGTAGGATCAAGCAATGCTTTTCTGACACCAGATAGTCATAATAGTCCTCATTCTAGTGCTGGGGATTGTCATGGTAGGCATTTGTTTTCAGTGTGTGGTTTTTCTTCCCCTCTGGCTGAAGTGAGAAGTGATTGGAACAGGGATTCCTTTGGACCATGTTGTATTTGTGAATCTGCTATCTCCATTTATGTATCTGAATCCAAATTTTATTTTGACACTTTTTTTGTAGTCTGAAGTGTTCAATAACACAGAAGTAATAATAATAAAGAATCTACAAAGAAGTGGAAATAGCCAAAAAAGTACATGTTCAATGGCTCAGAAACCTTGGTTTCAACTGGGTGTAAAAAGGCCACTTCATTTTCCCAGTATTCAACGACCTCATTTGTTGTGGTTGGTGGCACAATGTTAGTCACAGCATTATGGTTAACATGCTCTCAAGGAGGGTAAGCAAAATATAGCTCAGACATAGACATTAATAATGGGAATAGGCATGAGGGTTCTGTATTTTTCTCAGCAGTGTTTATTTCTCCAGGTCAAACAGGAATTTCAAAATGAACATATATGTTGATGCTGGCAGGGTATTTCTGATAAACAACAGTGAGCTTCAGGTCAGGGGGCCTGAGCCAGAGACTTGGTGGTATAACTTTTCAGCAGTGTGATCGTGAGCTTGTGAAGAGACATGACATGTTGGAGGGGTGAAAGCAGTAACGGGAGTACAGACTTGTCTACTTAAACTCTGATTTTTCTTGATCTGTTTAATTTCAAAGAAATGGTTTCATTTTTCTACATACCCTAAACAAACACATTTATGAGTGTAGATGAAGGCAAATTCTTTCTTTAAGGTGGGATTTGAGTGTGTGTCAAAATTTCTAGCTAGGGAGTATGGGCCAGGAGATTGGCCTCGTGGTATAGTGCTTGCCTAGCATGCATGAAAACCTGGGTTTGATTCCTCAGTACCATATACACAGAAAAAGCTGGAAGTGGTGCTGTGGCTCAAGTAACAAAGTGTTAGCCTTAAGCAAAAAGCATCTAAGGACAGTGCCCAGGCCCTGAATTCAAGCCCCAGGAATGGCAAAAAAAATGCTTTTCGTAGTTGTTATTTTAGTTTTTGCTTATTTGTTTCTTGGTTTTTTGAGTTATTGTGGGATGGTTATCATTAGTTATGCTTATTGGGAGACCAAAATGAACTTACCAACATTCAGATTTTTCCCCCTAGCGAGTGCGCTTGTTGATTGAAGCAGCTTTAATTTGCTGTTTCAGCCCTTTCTCCTATTTTCAGATTATCTGTTAAACGTCTGGGACTCTACCTGTCCATCAACTCTGTTATCTTTGTTCACTGCCCACCAGGATTTTTAGTGATTTCAAGATCCTATGACCATTGTGTGTCTTTTGAGCTGATTTTTCCTTCTTGTTGATTTTTGTTTTGTTTGATTTTTCCCCCTTTTTTCTCACTATCCTGTGTTGTCTGGAATTCTCATTGCACTGTTTAAAAATGACTCCTATCTGTTCTAAGGCTTTCTCTATGTTTTAGACTCCTTGCATTTCTCTGAGGAAAATGTCTCTGAGTGGAAACTTGTTTTTCTTCCATATCTAATATACTTAGAGCCCAGAGGCAGCCCCAGGTTCTCTGAAGGCAGCTTGGCAGCTTGGCTTCCTTCAGAGTAATTTCTTCCTTCCTAATACAAAATCCTTTCTTTATAGAAGTGTCAGCCATCTGCTCACAACACCTGCTATCCCTTTAGCTCTTGTCAGTGACAAATCTCTTAGACACTCCCTCTCATTCATGGAGGTCTTTGGTACCTGGCTACTCAGGCTTCATTTTCATGAAAACTTATGTCATCATTCCGGACTAATGTCCAACCTTAAATTAAAAAAAAAAATCTTTAGGACTACAGTCATCTTTACTCACACACCACTTCCTATGCTCTTGACCTTACCCTCTCCTAAAATCATAAACTTCACAGACGGATCTGTAGGCATCATCTTCCAGCTCTGAGCTCTCATGTTTTTTACACCACTGAACTGACAGTAAGTAGACATCTACTTGTTTGTTTTTTTTTTTGTTTGTTTGTTTTTTTTTACTGGCATGTAAAATACCCTCCCATTGCTTGTAGAATGATGCTTCGAAAATACATCAATGATTATGTTACTGGCTAGCTAAAAGTACTTTAATAATTAGTAGTGCATGCATCTATTTTTTTTTGCCAGTCCTGGGCTTGAGCTCAGGGCCTGAGCACTGTCCTTGGACTTTCTCAAGGCTAGAGTTCTACCACTTGAGCCTCAGCACCACTTCCGGCTTTTTTCTATGTATGTGGTACCAAGGATTCGAACCTGGGTCTTCATGCATGCTACGCAAGCACTTTAACCACTAGGCCAAACTCCCGGCCCCTGCATGCATCTATTTACAAATGGATGAAAAAAGACTAAGCAGTTAAAATTATTCCTTTCAATAGATTTATATTTCTCATATTAAAGAATAAACTAAAATATTTCTTATCAATATTTCTTATCAATCCCCTATAAAACTAAGCAAGCTTCTTGGCACAACAATTACTATCAAATAATCTTTCCCTTAGAACAGCATTTGACAATAAATATCACCTAACTTCGATTTATCTATTCTTTGTCTACCTATGCCCCTCATGTGTTCAGGGATTATCTTCTAAAATTCTACAAATTATTAATTATTAACAGACATGTGTGAATTAGATCTTAGCATTCACCTACAGGATATATTTTAGCATTTAGGAAAATGTTGTTATTAAAGTGTGAACTAATTCAGTAGATACTTACTAAACACTATGTTGGAAAAGAACTATGTAACTTGGGAATAGGAAGTTAGGAATGAAAAAAACAACTGGGAGAAAATGAAGGCGGGGATGACAATGTTAAAAATCAAGTATACTGGGCCGGGAGTTTGGCCTAGTGGAAGAGTGCTTGCCTAGCATGCACAAAGACCCGGGTTTGATTCCTCAGTACCACATACATAGCAAAAAGCCTGGAAGTGGTACTGAGGCTCAACTGGCAGAATGCTAGCCTTGAGAAAGTCCAAGGACAGTGCTCAAGCCCTGAGCTCAAGCCCAGGACTGGCAAATAAATAAATCAATAAATAAAAGAGAAAAAAAAGAAAAAAAAACAAAACAACAAGTGTACTCTTAGGCCTCCTTGGTACAGGTCGAAACTTTCTTAATAAGGACCAAGAATCACAACTAATCAGAGAAAGGCTGGATAAGTGGGACTGCATTAAACTGCAGAGCTTTTGTATGGCAAAGGACATAGCTAGTAAATTAATTAGGAAGCCTACAGAATGGGAGAAGATCTTCACCAACCACACAACGGATAAAGGCCTCATATCTAAAATATATCAACAGCTCAAAAAATTGAATCACCCCAAAACTAATCTCCAAAGAAACAACCATCCCATGAAAAGATGGGCCAAAGACTTAAAGTGAGTCTTCTCTGAAGAAGAAACAAAAATGGCCTAAAGACACATGAAGAAATGCTCAATATCTCTGGTCATAAAAGAAATGCAAATCAAAACAACTCTAAGATTCCACCTCACTCCAGTTAGAATGGCCAGGATCAAGAAAACTAGTAAAAACAATTGTTGGAGGGGATGTGCCAGGAGTGATCACTACTACACTGTTGGTGGGAGTGCAAACTTGTTCAACCACTATGGAAAGTAGTATGGCAATTCCTCAAAAGACTAAACATAGAGCTCCCCTATGACCCAGCAATTCCACTAGTAGGCATTTATCCAATTGTCCAGAAGCAAGGACAGTCTAAATCCACTAGCACAATGATGTTCATTGCAGCACTATTTACCATAGCAAAGATATGGAACCAACCCAGATGTCCCTCAGTTGAGGAGTGGATCAACAAGATATGGTATTTATACACAATGGAATTCTATGCCTATGCTGTTGTCAGAAAGAATGACATCACCCCATTTGTTAGGAAATGGAAAGACTTAGAAAAAATCATATTAAGTGAAGTAAGCCAGACTCAAAGGCAGATAGGCTTCATCGTTTCCCTCATTTATCATAATCAGTAGAAACCTTGGTCTCTCCTAGCAGAGATTTGTAATAGAGCAAAACCTAGATACATAAGGCCATATAGTATGACGCTAAATGAAAGGACCTCTAGGATATAGAAACAAAAGCCATATAATGAGTGATTGTTGTCTTTAATGTACTATGTTATCTCTCATCTATTTTGCTATCCCTTGATTATCTCATATTGTTACAGTATCTTACTTTGTTATCTGATATATTGGATATATTTGTATTTGGTTATTTGAAATTGGATAGGGAAGGGGGGAAAACAAGATGAGGGGTGGGGGTGGGGGAGGGAAATGGGGACCAAGACATGACAAAGGGTATCAATGTATGTGAATTAATGTACCTTCTATCTAGCAAATATAATGTAGCCCTTCTATTAATTACAATAAAAATATATGAAAAAAAGTAATGTACTCATTACCTGGCTTATATAACTGTAACCCCTCTGTATATCACATCGTTTAAAATGCTATTTTTGTATTGTGGGCATTTTGAATATATTTTCTTTCCAACAAATTGGTTTCTTTGCCTAAGATGGAAATCCTAAAGCATCTTTATTATTAGCCTTTCATCTATTGATGATTTTTCTATTCCCACAGAAGTTTTTTTAACTAAACAGTTTTAAGGTTGGGAGCATGGCCTAGTGGTACAGTGCTTGTCTAGCATGTACAGAACTCTGAGTTGGCTTTGTCAGCACCACCTACACAGAAAAAGCTGAAAGTGGTGCTGTGGCTCAAGTGATAAACTGCTAGCCTTAAGAAAGCCCAAGAACAGTGTCCAGGCCCTGAGTTCAAGCCCCAGGACTGCCCCTCCAAAATTTTTAACTCCATTCAGTTCACAGTTTATAGGTGAACTATTAAACCACACACACACACACACACACACACACACACACACACACACACACACACACACAGTGGACATGGGGGAGTGAGCTCACACACAGGACAGCTACCTAGCTGGACACTGGCTTCCACTAAGGATTTGAAGACTGGGCTAGGGAGAGTACTGCCAACCTGTCAAGAAATAACTTGTTGTTTGTAAACCTAAAACAGTGAGAAGTAGCTCCTCAAGTCCCCCCACCCCCGACCCCTGAGATACTGTACAAGCCATCTTCCTGTGTGTTCCATGCTTACCAAAACAACCCATGTCTCAAATAGGAAATCTGAAGTTCAGAAATAAGTACTTTTTCCAGAGTAACACTAATATGTAGTCAAACAGGAATTTGGACAGAAATATATCACTTTATCTTTTTCTGTATGTGATATTCAGCTACATAGGAGAAAATCTGCTTACATCTCTTACAAAAAAAATAAGAAATACATGCTTAAGATTATCCCCCATTTTATTTTATATTATTTTTATTTCATGTTGTTCTTGGGGCTTAAATTCAAGGCCTGGGCACTGTCCCTCCTGAGCGTTTTTTGCTCAAAGCTCTACCACTGAGCCACAGTTCCACTTACCCATTTTTTTTTCTGGTTAAAGATAAGAGCCTCAAAGATTTTCCTGCCTGACTGGCTTTGAACTGTGATCCTCCAATCTCAGCCTCTGAGTAGATAGGATAACAAATGTGAGCCACAAGTGCCTGCTCTGTTTTTATATTTGAACACTTTTACTGAGACACAATTGGGCACATGACAATTTATCCATTGAAAGACTATAAATTGGTGGGTTGTTGTATACTCTTGTTATTTGGTAAATTATGCTAAAATGATTTGTCTCATATGCAACCTAAAATTTTCCATGTTAAGTGAAAATTTTAGTGGCAGTAATAACAGTAGCAATGTGTGAAACTATCACTATTGTTTTTGAAACTTCTTTAGTTCCCCAAATAGAAACTCTACCCAGTAAATACCACTTTCCCACTATTCCCTGAAATTCCTCAGCCCTTGGAAATTTCCAGTCTATCTTGAAGGAACAAACAGACAATGATTGGGCAATTCCTCAAAAAGCTATGTGCAACGTTATCCCTGAGTCTTTCAAATTCAGTGGGAAGAAAACATGGGAAGAAGTATCAATGTTCAAGAAGTAATTTACCCACTATGTGATAAATGTAACTGTAACCCCTCTGCACATCACCCCAACAATAAAAATTTAACAGCAGGATAAAAAAAAAAGAAATAAATTGAAAGCAGGAACTTGAGGAGACTTTTTTTACTTTTTTTCTTTTTGCCAGTCCTGGGCTTGAGCTCAAGGCCTGGACACTGTCCTTGGACTTTCTCAAGTCTAGTGCTCTACCACTTGAGCCTCAGCACCACTTATGGCTTTTTTTTTATGTATGTGGTACCGAGGAATCGAACCCAGGTCTTCATGCATGCTAGGCAAGCACTCTACCACTAGGCCAAACTTCCAGCCCAAAGAGACTCTTTTGTACCATGGTTTAGTGCATTGTTTTTCACAGTAGCTACAAGATGGTTTGTTATGTTTTACTTTTCAATTATAAGTACATTAGAAACCCTGACTCTCGTCTTTTCACAGAAGCTCTGTTTGATTCTATCTGACATACTATTTTTCCATTTTATATGTTAATACAGGTCAGTAGAGTACAAGACTTTTTTTCATCATTGCTTTCCTATAGAATCTTGCAGTCATTGTATTGCTTATCACTTTGTATGAAACTTTAATACAATAGACACACTATCTATTTGTCTGTATAACTATAGTTCTGTGGGAAAACCCCAGGCATTTTGAGCATCAAAGAATTTCCCCAATGCTACCTCCAGAAGAAAATTTTTTCATATATTTTTATTGTAATTAATAGAAGGGTTACATTATATTCACAGAAGGTGCACTACTTCACAAATATTGATACCCTTTCTCATGTCTTGGTCCCCATTTCCATCCTCCCACTCCCACCCCTCATCTTGTTTTTCCCCCTTTCCCTATCTGATTTCAAATAACCAAATATGCATATATACAATATATCAGATAACAAGGTGAAATACTGTAACAGTATGAGATAACCAAGGGACAGCAAAAGAGATGAGAGATAACATAATACATTAAGGACAACAATCACTCATTATATGGCTTTTGTTTCTACCTCCTGGAGGTCCTTTCATTTAGCCTCATACTATATGGCCTTATTTATCTAGGTTTTGTTCTATTGTAGATCTCTGCTATGAGAGCCCAAGGTTTCTACTGATTATGACAAATGAGGGAAAACATTGAGCCTATGTTCCTTTGGGCCTGGCTTACTTCACTTAATATGATTTTTTCTAAGTCTTTCCATTTCCTTACAAATGGGACAATGCTGTTCTTTCTGACAGCAGAATAGAATTCCATTGTGTATAAATACCACATCTTGTTGACCCAATCATCTATTGAGGGGCATCTGGATTGGTTCCATATTTTTGCTCTGGTAAATAGTGCTGCAATGAACATCGTTGTGAAACAAGGACATACTAAATACACATTAGTATGACCTTGTTTCTGAACAATTGGGTAAATGCCAAGTAGTGGAATTGCTGGGTCATAGGGGAGCTCCATGTTTAGTCTTTTGAGGAACTGCCATACTGTTTTCCATAGTGGTTGAATGAGTTTGCACTCCCACCAACAGTATAGTAGTGATCCCTCCTGGCCACATCCCTCCAGCATCTGTTGTTATTAGTTTTCTTGATTATGGCCATTCTAAATGGAGTGAGGTGGAATCTTAGAGTTCAGACCAAATTTTTTACCCCCTCAAGGTGACATCACTAGTTGAGTACAGGTATACAGGTTAGGAGCCATGTATGCTTGGATTTTGGTCCATTTTTGGCCCTAACTTGCTAGGTCTTTTTGAATATATTGTACAAACTCTCCAACTCTTACATAATTTGTGAAGTTGGGATGCTGAAAGAAATATTTACCCCAAGAGTTAAATGTAGAATAATACTGGCACTTATGAACTGTAAATGTCTGCTATTTATTTATTTGCTTATTTATTTTTGCCAGACCTGAGGCCTGAATTCTGGGCCTGGGTGGTGTCTCTGAGCTTTTATGCTTAAGGCTGACACTCTACTACTTGAGACACAACTCCACTTCTAGATTTCTTTGGTTTATTCTCCACAGACTTTTCTGCTAGGGCTAGCTTTGAATTGCAATCTTCAGATATCAACCTCTTGAATAGATGTGGGCTGCTAACACCTAGATCACTGTTGTTATTATTTTTAATTTTTTGTTTCCAGTTCTGGGCTTGAGCTCAGGGCCTGAGCACCGACTGTCCTTGGGTTTTCTCAAGGCTAGAGCTCTACCACTTGAGCCACAGCACCACTTCTGACTTTTTCTATGTATGTGGTACCAAGGAATTGAATCTAGGTCTTCGTGCATGCTAGGCAAGCACTCTATCACTAGGCCAAACTCCTGCTCCTGGCCTATTTTTTTTTTTGCCAGTCTTGGGGCTTAAACTCACGGCTGGACACTGTTCTTAGATGCTTTTTGTTCAAGGCTAGCATTCTGCCATTTGAGCCACAGCTTCACTTCTGGTTTTTTCTTAGTATGTAGTACCATGCTACATGCTCATGCTAGCTGAGCCCTCTTTCCACTAGGGTTTCACTCCTGGCCACTGTTATTATTTTTAATGAAGCTCTTTCATTTAAAATTCAGTTTACATACTGCCACTAGATGTTCTCCTATTTCATGGTTGTTGAATAATATAGTAATTTCTTTCTTTTAAATGTAGAAATAATAGGCCAGGAGTTTGGTCTAGTGATAGAGTGATTGCCTAGCATGCACAAAGACCTGGATTCAATTCCTTGGTACCACATATATAGAAAAAGCCAGAAGTAGTGCTGTGGCTCAAGTAATTTCTGACACTGAATTGTATTTTTAAGCAGGTTAAGTTCAAAATGTCTTCAAGTTTTTTCTTTATTCATTTGTTTTTTTAAATTTTCTTGCAAAATATAAAGGACCATAGACTTAATAATAATTATTTTAAGGACCAAGGTAAGCATACGTCTTAGAAGATGATGAAAGTCACTAGGGAACCTTAAAATAAAAAGTTATGAAGTTAAGCTTAAAGTTATTAAGTTTCTGTTGGTGGGAGTATAAACTCATTCAAACACTATGGAAAGCAGTTATGGCAGTTCTTCAAGACTAAACATAGAGCTCCTCTATGACCCAGCAATTCCACTACTTGGTATTTACCCTAATGTCCAGAAACAAGGAGATACTAAAGCCACTAGCACAACAGTGTTCATTGTAGCACTATTTACCATAGCAAAGGTATGTGCTTTCTTACATGAAAATGTAAATAAAAATATTGTTTCAGTAGAACTGAATTTTAACAAGTTATTAAGTTTCATAGTGTACTCATACTTAAAGGCATAAATCAACTCAGTCAACTCAAATATCAGTATACCAGAGATAGAGTAGCTTAAAACAATCATCAACAATACCCAAAAGCCAGAAGACTGGCTCACCTAAAGTTCTAGCTACTTAGGAGGCTGAAATCTAAAGATCCCAGTTCAGAGCCAAATCAATGAGATTTGTATTTCTAATTAACCAGCAAAAAACCAGAATTCAAGGCATAACTGAAGTGGTAAAACATTAGCTATGAGCAGAAAAGTCAGTTGAAGACACAAGGCTTCTCATTCTAGTACCAGTACTGGTGTGTGTGTGTGTGTGTGTGTGTGTGTGTGTGTGTGTGTGTGTGTGTGTGTGACACACACACTTATGCAGATTTGTAAGTCTCAGAGCTGGGTTTCAGCCCAATCCAGTTGCAGATGAAGGGCTCCCTTCTCCACACTTCTTCAAGAAAAGAGAGAAAGAAAGAGACTTTCTTATAAATACAAGTCCACATAATGAGGGCTGAAGCTAAATTACCTCCTAAAGTCCTCATCTCCAAATGTCCTCACATTGGGGAATTAGGGCTTCAAGAAGTGAGTTTAGGGGAGATACATTTTATTAGTTCATTGTATCTACGTAGGCAACTCATAATTTGTCTTTTAACTTTTACTGTTCCTTCTCCTCTTCTTTGCCCTTTATTATAATCTCCCTCCCTCCATCTCTTGTTCTTTTTTTAAATTCTTTTTTTATTGTAATTAATAGAAGGGTTACAGATATATTCGCCAGATAGAAGGTGTATTACTTCAGATACATTGATACCCTTTCTCATGTTTTTGTCCCCATTTTCCTCTTCCCCACCCTCCCATCTTGTTTGTCCCTCTTCCGTTTCCTGCTTCAAATAAACAAATAAATGTATATACAATATACCAGATAACAAGGTAAGATACTGTAACAATATAAGAATAACCAAGGGACAACAAAAGAGATGAGAAATAATGTAGTACATTAAGTACAACAATCGCACATTATATGGCTCTTGTCTCCATATCCTGGAGGTGCTTTCATTTAGCCTCATCGTATATGGCTTTATGTATTGAGGCTTTCAGCTATTGTAATCCTCTGCTAGGAGAGGCCTAGATGCATACTAATTAGTACAAAAGAGGGAAACCACTGAGCCTATGTTCCTTTGGGTCTGGCTTACTTCACTTAATATGATTTTTTTCCAAGTCTTTCTATTTCCTAAAAAATGGGGAGATGTCATTCTTTCTGATGGCAGCATAGAATTCCATTGTTTCTAAATACCACATCTTATTTATCCAGTTATCTACTGTCTGGGTTGGTTCCATATTTTTGATGTGGTAAATTGTGCTACAATGAACATCTGAACATTGTTGTGCTACTGGCTTTAGTATGTCCTTGTTTCTGGATGATTTGATAAATGCCAAATAGTGGAATTGCTGGGTCATGGGGAGCTCTATGTTTAGTTTTTGAGGAATGGCCATACTGCTTTCCATAGTGGTTGAATGATTTTGCACTCCCATCAACAGTGTAGTAGTGATCCCTCCTGGCCACATCCCTATAAGCATCTGTAGTTATAGGTTTCTTGATCCTGGCCATTCTAACTGGAGTGAGGTGGAATCTCAGGGCTGTTTTGATTTGCATTTCTTTTATGGTCAGAGATGTCGAGCATTTCTTCATGTGTCCATAGGCTATTCTTATTTCTTCTTCAGAGAAGAATCTCTTTAAGTCTTTGGCCCTTCTTTTAATGGGATTCTTGTTTCTTTGAAGATTAGTTTTAGAGTGATTCAACTTTTTAAGCTGTTGATATATTTTAGATATGAGGCCTGTTGTATGGTTAGTGAAGATCTTCTCCCACTCTTTTTATTTAGGCTTTCTATTTAGCTTGCTAGCAATGTCCATTGCCATAAAGAAGCTCTGCAATTTAATGCAGTCCCTTTTGTCCAAACTATCTTTAATTTGTTGTGTTTCTGGATCTTTATTAAGAAAGTTTTGCCCTGGGCCAAGGAGACCTAGTGTATCCCCGATTCCTTCTTGTAAATCTCCTGTTCTTTCTTGAAGATTTAAGGCAGAAATATCCTTGCCTTTAATCTAATAAGTAGTTTTTTTTCATAGATTGAGTTATCTGGACAAGACATGAAGTCATTTTCAGCTTACTTAGAAATATTAGGGATCAAGACCACATTTTGTGAGTAACAACACTACTGAGTAGTGATGTGTTACCTGAGTTCACATCCTGTCATTCATGTAACCTTTGATAATTAACTATGCATATCTATGATTCTAATGTCATACTTATGAAATAGGATGATACTAATCTGTGCCTGACATAGTTTTGAGTATTAAATGAATGCATACATATAAAGCCTTAAATTTGGAGCTGGTACTTATTAAGAACTGTATTAACAGAACTCTCTTACCACTTATTTATGGAAATATTAGACTTTAACCTTCAGTTTTCCAAAGTTTACAATCTTTTAATTGCTTTCCTAAAACTGAGATTACTTTCATTTTTCATTAATTATAGAAATATTTATTTGCTCGTGTCTAGCATCTGTCTGTCTATCTTCATCATCATTATCACCATCACCATTTTATACCTGCTTGTATAAGGCATTTGGTTTATATTGTTAGATTCTGTAGGATTTGATTTTTCCTCTTTGATTTAGGGGAAAAAAACACCAGAATTTCAGAAAAAATATGCAGAATTGAATGAAACACTAATTATGTAATTGGAAGATTTAATTTTATTTCCAGCGAGGTCATTGTCTATGAAAGTAAGAATTGTCTTTGAAAGTAAGAATGTTTTTCTTGACCTCTCTTTTCCTTTCCTTTCTTTTGATCTGTTGTGGTCTTGCATATTAAACTCAAGCTAGGCTAAAACTTCCATTCTCTGTTTTGAAAGTGAAAGATAACAGTCTACATTCTGTCTTAGTCAAGTAAACATGTCAAGTTTATTTTTTATTTAAAGAAAAGTTCTACATTTATAGCAAAATTGAAGGAACATGGGTTCTCCATAAGTTCTGCCCGTACCCATGTATTACCCATTATCTATTATGCTCACTAGATGGTCCATTGGTCACAAATGGTAAAGCTACTTTGATATATCATAATCACTTAAACTCTACATTGGGGGTTCATTCTAATTATTGTGCATTCTATTACTGGATGATAAGGGCACTCATTCATCATTTTACTTAACAACATACAGAGAATTTTCTCTGCTCTAAAACCTCACTATATTTTTCATAAGTTCAACATCAGGGATCACATAGGCTCAAATTTTAGAACTCATCCAGTTTGACATAGATGGGAAATATTGATAGTTCTAATATACCAACCCACTTGCTGCCATTTCTGTGTTTTTATAGCCCATGATCTCTGCAAAGTCAGGAGATTAGTCTGGTAAAATTGCTCTGCACGTAATCTTACCAGTCTCTTGAGAACTTGCCCTAAGCTGTGCTTTTGTGTGAATATTTGTTTGCTTGTCCAAGCTGGTTTTACGGGGAGATGCCAACTAAGTTGACAGAGGAATAAAATGAAGGCTTGAGTCATCTTAATAGTATTTCCTAGGACTCCTGTCTTAGATATGGTGTGATATACATGCAAGTTCTTCCTGTAAGAAGTGGTGGCCTAAGAGAAAGTGCTCCAGACTCAACTAAATGGTCAGAAATCTGAATGTGCCAGAACATGGGTTTGTAAATGGTCTGAAGTCCCACTCTTTCATTTTCTACACAGGAAAAACAAGGTGCAGAAAAGAAAAATGACATATCCAAAGCCATAGTTAGCTAATAGTCAGAAACAAAATGGAGTTGGCCATGTAACTTTAGTGATTGAACACTTGCCTAGCATATGTGAGGACCAGAGTTCAATCCCATGCAAAGATAATTTAAAAAAAAAACCCAAAGTTCTTGATGTAAAGGCAGACTCTTGGGAATCGCATAGATCTCTATTAAGATTCTATGTACTTTATATGCAGTATCTGATATTAGTCTCGGGGGATCACTGGAAAAAATAACATGATGTGTAACAGTTTGTGCCATAAAATACAGATTCTAAATATTTATTTTCTTACCCTACTCTGTTATTTGCTTGTTGTTATTATTTTTTGTAAATTTGCACAGGGAATGGAACCCATCCTGGGTTATATTTTTCCTAAGAAATTCTTATATAGTAAATTCAGATCAACCGTATCATTTTGTTAAGAGAATTCTTTACAGTTACTTCTCTGTGATGCCAAGACCCTGCACTCTAATTTAATCTTCCTTCTGCTATCAAGACCTGAACTTTAATTGAATAACAATAATGCCCAATTCAGGTCTGTGTTTGTGTGAACTCATGTAGCTGATGGCTGGTGATTGGTGAAGAATCATTATGCCGCATCGTTTCATTCTGAAGTCCATAAGTATACCTTCTTTAAAAAGGAAAACAAACTACTTTACCAGGCTGAGGACATATATCATGTATTTTCATTACCTCAGAAGACCACCAGAAGATGAGCTCTAATATTTCATAAACGACAAGCAATTTATATGAACAGAACACAATTTGTGCCCTATTATGTTCCAGCTCATATATTCTGCAGGAAGATTTTAGTTCTTTTATTCGTTTAACAATATTTAATAATAATAAAAAGCCGAGCCCTCCTGTTACTAGTGTCTTATCCTATAGGAAACAACTGAAGCAACTGAAGTAGCGGTTGTATTAAATAGTGGGCTCTGCGTGGAAGTATAATTTTTTTTAGTCAGTTGAGTCTTGAACTCTGGGCCTAGGCACTGTCCCTGAGCTCTTCAGCTCAAGGCTAGTACTCTACCACATTAAGCCATAGCACTACTTCCAGTCTACTGGTTGTTGTTTGGAGATAACAGTTTCATGTACTTTTGTGCCTGGGCTAGCTTTCAATCATGATTCTCAGATCTCAGCCCCCTGAATAGTTAGGATTACAGACGTGATCCCACTGATACTTGGCCAGTGGAAGGAGAATTTACATATCTGTTTTGGGGACCAAAAATCTGTTTGTATTTGATATTAAAGGAATAATGAAGCAGCAATGGACAGCATGGGACTGCTGTTTCAAATAGATACTGTAATAGCCAAACACATGCCATATACACAAACAAAGAATTTGGAAGTATGTTTATTTCTATATCTATGTTGGCCATGTCGGGCATATCTAGCATAAAAATAGCATTGAAATGTTATTGTGTATTAGAAATACCATAGTGAAAATGCCAAAAATTTTCAGTTGTACTGCTGGGATATAAATCACAGTTTTTCTGCTGGCTAATTTTTGTGCTTTTATCAAGTGATCTAATAGTCCCCAAGCCCCAGTTCACTCATCATGATATGGGGATTGTTTTCTCCTGCAGTAGTCAGAAAGAGTGCATGTTTGAAGAGATGCTCTAGAGAGTCGCTACCATAGTGACTAGTATATAAAAAGGACAGATGTTTATTGCTCACCAGATGCCAGGGGCTGTTCCTCGTTTTATCCTATGGGATATGTACTATATAATTCTTCATTCATGTGAGTATGTAATATGTAATTTTGAAGTCCATCCTTCCAAACAGATATCAAGTTAGCTGTGTTCTTCCTAGAAAAGTTTCCTGGATTGACTCAGAACAGTAAGCTGATTCCAGACTTTAGTGTTTTCAACTGTACTTTTAGGTTCAGTCTCAGGCTTAGCTCTTTTCCCTTCCTGTCTTTGGGAGGACTGTCACCTGTGAGAGACCATTGCTCAGAAGAATGGCATTATGCAGAGCACTCTTCCATCTGGACAATAGACTGCAAGTTCATTTTTGTGGTGAGAATCTTTATTGCTTTGAATCTACTCATTTTCTCTCTTGCGTGTTGGTTCCTTCTTTTTCTTAGGAGTTATGGTTTCTGCTTTGTTCTATTTTGTGCTTCTAAATTACCTTTCAGAGCATTTTCTCTGTGTACAAAATGTATGATTTGTCCCAGGTTTACTTTGCAAATCTCAGTTGTTGGTTATTTCTCCAGATGGTTTCTCCAGACATCCCATCTCCCTGAAACTGTTAATTCTGTTTTTGATTCCTTCATAATCAGATTTCCTTTTGGAGCACTCTTGAGTCCTATTGAAACTGTCTGTTGTGGTTAGGTGTCTCCTTGGAGATGGAAAAACAATCTCTATTTTGACTAAGTTCTCATCCTTCTATCAGCATACTATTCTTCCAATACCTAGTCTCAAGAAACTCAGCTAAATAACCTTTTACTTAAAATTATTATTCTATCTGGTCACCAGTGGCTCATGGGTGTAATTGTAGCTATTCAGGAGGCTGAGATCTGAAGTTCAACATTTAAACACAGCCCAAGAAGAATTCTAATCAGTGAAAAGCCAAAAATGGAGCTATGACTCATATATATATATCGTATATAATATAATATATATGAATACATCTATCCTATTCTTCATACCATTTATACCTCAAGATCATTGTTACATGTGGTAGCTGCATGATGAACATTAAACAAAATAGTAAGATTAGGACAGTTTAATTTTCTGATCTATGCCTTTCAACTTTGTGATATTATTTGTTTTTTCCCTTTTCTGGACAAAGATTAGGAAAATATTAGATATTTGAGGGCCAAAATTTAAAATGGTTTGAAGTGAAAACAAAACTCTAAGACCTATCCAGAGCAGCGGGGGTGAAAGGTCAGGGAAGGTCTTGGATAACTTATAGAGAGTAAATATTTGATTGACTTTGTGGAAGGAAGTCTCACTGGGGTTTTGCAGACATTTTTTGTGTGCTTTTTTGCAAATGCTTTTGCTCAAGTTCTCATTACTCTGTAAACCATGGAAGTAGCTTCTTCCGTTTGAATCAAAATAAGCATGCTATAGCCAACATCTATATGAGGTTGAAGCTGCTCAGCAGTTACAGCATGGCCTAAGGGAAATGAGCAGGGAATTTCCTCAGGAAGGATCTGACAGGGGTCCATGACAGGGAACATTCATTTCGGTCAGCAGCTGGGTTGTCAGCTGTGACCATGGGAGAAGATAGAATTGTCTCTAAGGCAGGTCCTGACTAGTTTCTCATCTTGAAGAATGGCTGAGGATCATAGCGGCCTGAGCTTCAGTGTAGTTGTGTAAAATACCAAGATGATTTGGCCTTCTGCTTGCCCCTGCTCCCATCAATCCTTTCTACTCCATCTGGAGTGGTATTTGAAAAAGAGAACGTGGATTGTGTCACTGACCTGATTAGCCCAAACTCCTTCAATTTGGCCTTTGAGGTCTACTGGGTTCTGATCTGAGCTTGTGTTCCAGTTCCACTTCAGAGAAGCAAAGCTCTTTGCTGTAGCTAGGTTTTCTAGAACATTCTTTTCTGTTTGCCATGCTATTTTTCTTTCCTTTATCTGTACCATTTTTGTCTGATGATTTAGATGACACATCATCTCCCGAGATAGTTCTTCTCTGACCCCATCATAGCAGGTCAAATGCCTTTGTAAAAAGACCTCATATCCCTGGGAGAAATGATCACAGGTTTTGTTAAGGCCATGATTCTTTCCTTTTCTGACTCTATAGTGACAAAATCTTCTACTGGTATAAGTTTCCCTTCTGGATCTTCACCTCCATTTCCTACCTAGTGAATTTCTATTATATTTTAAAATCTAGCTTAATCATCCCCTTCTTTGAGTTGCCTTTCATATATGCTCTGGGTACTAGTTATGGTAGGCTTAAAGATACAATCCATAGCGACCTATCTGTAGATCACTTATCTTGTCTTCCATGCTTGCTTAGGGCCTTGAGTTTATTCAGAAACCCAACTAGATGTCTCCATCTCTGTGCTTCTATATATTCTAAGACAGGAATAAGAAAAGGTAGTTAACCAGATGTTGGCTCTGATCTTTCCAACCAGAAGTAATGTACTTCTACTTATATTTCATGCTTAATCATACAGCCAGCTTGAATCAGCAAAAGATATTCTGCTGAGTGTCCTTAAGGCAGAACATTGACAATGTTTTTTCCAAATAACGCTATTCCAATAAACCTTTCCAATGCCTGGCTTTTCTTGATCTTTATATTTCTAGTAATTTCATTTTCTATACTATTATAGGTATACCAAAGACATTGTAATCAACCATATCTAAATCACTTTCAGAATCTTAAAGTCAAAAGGAGGCAAGAAAGAAGGATCATAATTTGAGGCCATCCTTGGCAATTCGTGGCACACTATCTAAAAACAAACTGAACATGTAATGTATACCTGTAAATCCCAGTTACTCAGGAAGCAGGGGCAAGAGGATTCATTGGAGGCTAGTCTAGAAAAAGTTAGTTTCTATACCAACAAACCACTAGCAAAAGAACTGAGTATGAATCAAGTAGTAATATACCATCCTAGCAAGAATGAAGCACTGAGTTAAAACTTCAGTATACCCTCCCTCTCTACATACACTTTAATGCAAACACCAGTCTATTACTCCATCTCATGGATTCTACTGTTCACAAGATAGTAATTTCTTGACTCCCTCAGGCTTCCTATTGCAGGTGTGGTTTTCCATGAAACAATCCTGAGATGGAGACTGTCATACAACAACTGGCTGACTTCTTGAGTTACATCATTTATTTTGTTGTTGTTGCTGTTGTTCATTGTGGGACTTGAACACTGAGCCTGGGCATTGTCCCTGAGCTCTTCAGTTCAAGGCCACCACCCTGCCCTTTGAGTCACAGTGCCACTTCCAGTTTTCTAGTGATTAATTGGAGATAAGAGTCTCATGGTCTTTAGTGCCTGGGCTGGCTTTGAACTGCAATCGTCAGATCTCAGCCTCCTGAGTAGCTAGGATTACAGGTGTGAGCCACTGCACCTGGCTCCAAATAACTTTTATATATATAGGATGATGGCTCTTTAGCACTCAAAAGAGATGATGTATTCCAATGTATTTTTTTTAACCAGGAAACTTTTCCATCAAAAATAAATGATACTGGACACTGGTAGCTCATACCGCTAATCCTAATTACTTGGGAGAGATCTGAGGATCATGGTTTGAAGTCTGCCCAGGAAGGAAAGTCTGTGAGATTCTTATCTCTAATCATCAAAACATTGGAAGTGTATAGCAAGCAGTAGAGCCCTAGCCTTGAGCAAAAGAACTCAGAGACGGCACCCAGGCCCTGAATTCAGTCTCAAGCCTGACACACACACACACACACACACACACACACACAGACAAATGAGTTTTGCAATGACTCAACAAAGCTATTTTTATATGTAGTTTCTATGCATTAAGAAACACTTCATTTGTTACCATTTTCAAAGTTCTTTGATAAAATAAATCACAGTGAATAAGTGATCCACTTCTGAATTCAAATATCAGGTACAGCATGTGTTAATGACATGATTTTATATTACATATTTAGCTTGTTTGAATCCCAGATTTGGGAACTATAAATGACAGTGTTAATGGTGCTTTGCTTGGAGAATTCCATGTGGCTCCAGCTTGATAATGCCTATGAGAATATAAGGTATCGAGTTCAGAACTGACCCTTAGGGTAAGTTGATGAGGATATGAGTTCTCACAGTGGTTAAATTAAAGCCAATATGTAGAAATCACCAGCACCAGAATGAGAGCTTATATTTTCTGTCTTGAATGCCCATTCTGAACTCAGTTCCCTGTCTCTCTAGTCATCACAAATAAACATTGTGAGTAAAGTGAATACAAATCCATTTTAAAAATGCAAACCCCAGAAAAGACCAAAAGTTGTAGGTTAGTTTAATTGTTGTTGATGTCTTTTGTGTGTATATGAATGTGTGTGTGTTTGTGTAGGTGAAAGAAAGAGAGCTGGTGATGATACCCTGACCTCTGCTCCAAATAAAATGTCTTTCGTTGTATCAGCCCATTAGTCTTTTACATGAGATGGGTCCCTAGTCAGAGAATGAGCAATTTTCATTTGCATTGGACAACAGCTGCTGTCTATATTCACTGGATGCAGCCTCATTTTGTAACAGATGGATTAAAGCATTTCTTAGTATGACACATAAGCAGAGAGGGACAGGATTCCCTTGATCTCTCTGATGAAAGCAGTATCATGAACTGTAGATGTCCAATGCATATTAATTGGTATAAAATCCTTGGGTGCAAACTGCCTTAATTTTGGACATTATTTAAATAGAGTATCCTGTTTCCTTGGTGAGAGATTAATAATTGATTCTGCCTTCATACTTCATAGCTTCATGACCATGTATCTCTCTAGGAATATTTTCAGCTCAGGATGGGATCCAATGCACCAGTGGAACTTCAGCTTTTGTATTGAATGCATTTCCGCCTCTTCTTTTGACTTCAGTGGGCATGGCCTTTTGTAGTTTCTCTGCAAGATGATTATATTCTGGTTCAATTATTTGATTAGTTCTGGTGATTTTTTTCTTCCTTTAGATATTGATGAGTGTGCAGCTAAGATGCATTACTGTCATGCCAATACTGTGTGTGTCAACCTTCCGGGATTATATCGCTGTGACTGTGTTCCAGGATACATTCGTGTAGATGACTTCTCTTGCACAGGTGAGCATTAAGACACATCGTTTTCCCAAGTCACCTCTCCACTGTACTGCGTTGTTATATTAAACTCAGTAGCACCAAGTACTATTTTTTACTTCAGTGATTTTTCTCTTTCATCATTTCACCTTCCTCTTTGGAGACAAGCATTAATAATGAAAGGAATTTGATCTGCATAACTGATTCCTTAGTATTTCTGCCAATGGCTGTGGACATCCATATAGGAGTGTGCTATTTGAAATTGAACACTGAAAGATTGAGTGAAAATTGTCCTCAGGGGGAAAAAAAAGTACCAAACTATTTTCCTTCTATTATGATGACTCTTTGTTGTTGTTGTTGTTGTTTTGCCAGACCTGGGACTTGAAATCAGGGCCTGTGTACTGTCACTGAGCCATCTCTATGCTCAAAGCTACCTCTGTACTACTGGAGCCCTAGAACTACTTCTGACTTTTTGGTAATTTATTGAATTTTAAGAGTCTCGTGGAATTTTCTGCTGTGTATGGCTTTGAACCACACTTCTCATTCTCAGCCTCCTGAGTAGCTAGGATTACAGGCATGAATCACCAACATTAGCTAAGATCTAAAAATTGTAAGAGGTCAAAACTGTTTTGGACCTGAACAAAAACACTATGTAGAAGCTGAGAAGTTTAGTGAGTATCACTGTTCTTACTAGTAAATACAGCTTGTAACTTATTTTTAACCTGAAGATTAAAAGAAGCCAGTGAAGATCCTTCCAATAACAGACCTAAATGCAGGTCCTGCTGTGTGGAAAGCGTTGTTAAAATAACATCAGACAGTTAGTTCTACTCTTATTTTCTCCATAGGAAGGAAAAGAATCCGATACACTTACTGATGCTCTATAAAGGGCAGATGCTCTGCATGGTATTTCAAGATGGCAAATAAATTTTCTTTCACACTTCCTCAGATTGGTTTGCTGGACTGCTGCTTGAACAAGTGAGCCTCAGGCCTCAAGTGCTATTTTTTGTTGATTAATTACATGTGGAGTTTCAAGGACTTTGATGTTTCTCTAATTTCATCGAGTAGCATTTTCCTTTTTGCCTACTATGAGAGGACTGCCCTGCTTGTTGCCTTCTCTCTTTAACAAGTCTTCTTCCACCATGGTTTCTTAGCATGGACTGGCCTTCTTCCAGTCCTTTTCATTTTGGTATCTGCATAGAGCTTTTTGGGTTGTCATTTATAGCTTGCCTAAAATGATCAACTCAGGCTTTAGTTGATAAATATAGTCATTCACTTTTTCCCTCTCCTATTATCTAATTTTAATTATGCAAATATTATTTATCATCATTTAGACTGGCAAAGAAGTATTCCAGATAATGTATATATGTATGTATGTATGATGTATGATGTATGTTTGTATGTGTGTATATAAGTATATATATGTGTATACGTATACATATATGTATGTGTGTGTATATGCTGTACTAAGTTTGAATTTATAGCTATGCAAGCAAGTACTGTACTGCTTGGGCCATAATCCTCCTATCTATTCCTCCTGCATGGTTTGAGATTATAGGTATGTGCCTCAATGTCTGACTTATTTATTTAAATGGAGTATTGCTAACTTTTTGTTTGGGTTGGCCTCAAGGCATGATCCTCTTAGTTTTTGCCGCCTGAATAGCTGGAATTACAGGCGTGAACCACTCTGGCTCCCTCAATTAATACTGATTGAAATAATATGTAGAATGAATTCACCTTGGATAAATGTTCCACTTCTCAAAACCACATTTATAAAATACTATTTGTATCTCTCTCATACATACAGGTTATTGTAAACATTACTTAGCATAATATATGGCACTATTGTCCATCAAAATAGGCTATTGAGACATCAATATAACAATTGTATTTCTTGTTCTTGCTATTTTTCTATCATGGAGTAACAGAGTTGATCTACTTATAATAGCTTTGGGATTCAAGCTGATGGAAGAGCCATTACGATGAACATGGCTAGTCACCAAATTAAAGACTGGGTGGTCCTTCATCAAGCATTAAATATGCAATGAAGAAGTGACATGTGTTACTTCATAATCTGTCCATGAGAACTAGTCATTAGTCCCATCCAACTTCAAAGGCATGAAGTTCTACATGATCTCTTATTATACATGTTCTGATAGGGAATCAGATATATTTGCTAATGAGTACTGTTGTGACTGACACTCCAAATGTGCTTTGTCACGAGGAACAGTTAATTTTTTGAACAGCAGTTGGTGATGTGAGAGGGAATGTAATGTCACAAAATATCCTTAACCATATAATGAAGGTAAAACTAATGATAGAGGTACTTTCTAGAATGTGTAAGGCCCTGGGTTCAGTTCAAGCACCACAAAGTAACACACACACACCACCACCACCACTAACTACAAAAGGAATATTCTATTAAACCCATCTTGTTAAATACTATGATGGAAGAGCAAGCAGAATTTAATAAGACAAAGGTACTTGATTGCCAAATGGATTATTTTTCGTTTTTTCTCAAGCCAAGGAAAACTGTTGGAATTTACTGAAATATATCAGGATACAGTGACTAAATTAGGTTAGAATTTTACAGAGGGGAATTTGGATGGATGAAAGAGAGAAGAGCTAAGAGATAAACATTTTCTCAGATGGTCATTTTTCCTATAGATCCAGTTAGATATTTTGATTGATGTTAGTTATGGGACTTGAACTCAGGGCACTGTCCATGAGTCTCTTTGTGCTCAAGGCTAGTGCCCTACCACTTTGAGCCACAACACCACTACCAGATTTTCAGTGGCATTAATTGGAAATAAGAGTCTCATGGATGTTTCCACCCAGGCTGACATTGAAGCATAATCCTCAGATCTCAGCTTCTAGTAGTAGAATCCTAGTAGGTAGGATTCTAGGCATGAGTCACTGGTGCCTGGCCCATCAGCCATTTTTATAATAACTTCTCAACTTCTCTCTGGAATTGTGATGTCTTCTTTGGCATTCATTTGTCATTTTCCAAGATATATCATATCCAGACCTAATCTTCTCTATTTCTTTATTGGCAAAGAAGATTTCTTCCTCTGAGTGGTTATTTACATATTTTAATAAATGAGGCATATAATAGATATCTGCCATTATTAGGTATATTTTTCTTCAATGTTTCTTTTCCAGAGGACACTTTACTGGAAAGAATTGGCAGGCTTAAAGACATCTTTTCTTTATGTCGTGGTCCTGAATTAGCATTTCCGATATCGACTTACTATATTTCCAAAGATCATTGTCCTTTTGCCCTAAAATCAATTAGTATCTGCTGTTGTTATTCACTCTTGGTTTTCTACTATGTCAAGGTCATATCTGGTTTTTTCTTTCTTTCTTTTGTTCTTTTAGGTTGGACACTCACTTTGGAGAAGTCAGTAGTCATACGGAAAAATTCTTGTTCAACCAAATATTAGTTCTAGGTTAAAGAAAATGCATTAGCATTATAATTCATATTCTATCCTATAAGCATCTTGACTTATTCACTTATTCATTCATTATTTTGTTCAATATACAATTAATGTCGGCTATGAGCAAATATTGCCATCAAAATTAGCTAAGTAAAAAAGTGACTCCTTTGCCTATGCAGAGTTCCAGGGGAATGACAAAGTGTTTTCAAAATTGAAAAGCTTGTATTCATTTGGCATTAAAATCACTCCATTTGCCAAGCCAATACTTCAGTGTCTTAACAGAGTTTGGACAAGTGTTGGATGTTTAATCCTTTGTAGTTAGTACTCTGGTAGATCTCAAGCAGGACCCCCCATCCCCACCCTCCGATGTACACCTCTGCCTTTCCGATTTTGTGCTGCCAGCAAGTCCTTCCAAAGACTGCATCCGCACCAGTGTTAGATGCTAAACCAGATGCTGGAGGGGGAAAGACAAATTTTTCACTTAAGCTTTTCCATTAAAAAAAAGTCAGACCTATGAGATAATAAAGTATTATAAGTTTAACCCTGAGTACAGTGATCTAGAACTTAAAAGTGTTCTATAATCATCACTACTTTGGAGACTAAAGGCTTCTTCATGTGACCATGTGTTAATAGGAAGTCATATGCTTTTTATTTATTTTTGCCAAGAAAGTTTCTCTTGGCCTTTTCAAGGGTGAATTTTGAAATTTGTGTGTATATAGATTTTTTTTCTATAAGGGATCATTTAGTAGCTCTTGCGCTTTTATGAATTTTAGAACTAGAGGAGTCTCAGAGTGCAGTTTTGTGAGGACGTGGGAGGTAGCTTTCCTTTCCCTCATATCCCTTTGGTTTTGAAATGGTCAACTTGCTTGATTTATTGACTTCTGACTTTCATTTATTCCCAGTTAAACTCCCCGTGTTTTGGCGGATGGCTAAGATGTTATCATTAGATACACAGGCAGTTTTAAAGGAGGATACTGTCATTTACAAGGAAAGCATGCAGCAATAAGACACATGCTTGACAGTAATGGAGAAGCATTCATTTTTATGCCAAAAACATCCCATGAAGGTAAGACATAAAGGAAAAATGAGATAACAAAATATCCCATGTGATTTCTACTACCTCACTAAAACCCTTTTTATTTTCTTAATATTGGCATTGAAGAAACTTTCAAGGAAGTATTCATTTGAAATACTTAACATAAGCTTAAAGAGTTAGATATAATAGTCTATTAATTTAATGGCTTGAATTAATCACCCTATAATAAAAACAGGTTAGTCCCTTGCTTAAATGCTCTAGGAGTAAATGTTAGCTGCTAGAAACTTGGGGCCAGTTCTCTGGAAGGTGATTTTTACTCAAGGTTGGAGTTATTTAGGACATTTTAATATATGTGACACTTAATATTCTGTCTTTCAGTAGAGATATATGAAAGGGAGCTAAAATAAAACACCCCATCACCACCTTGATAGAGGGAGGTAATAAATCACCCATTGATTGTTCTTATCTTTCTAGCACAAAGCTGTGCTAGTTTAGGTGCTAGTTTAGGAGTGCTTGTGCTTGTCTGTTTATGCTTTGACTGTCAGCTCTGAGAGTCAGGTTGCTGGACAAGATCTTGCTTTTTGGATTTAGAGGATGTGATGATATACTGTCAAGAATGATCTAGGTCAGCAACTGATTTTATTTTAGTTTGAAAAGCGATTGCTATATCAAGTGCTTTGTAGAGTGCAAAACCATTCATTTGTTTATTAAAGACACAACAATTTGTTGATCTACTGAATGAGAAAAAGTCAAAATAGATGTGAATCTGTGTATGTCTCAAAACTCATGAATGTTTGGTGATAGGAAATATTTTTGTCTTTTGTATTAGTTTATTTGCTACTTCTCTCTTTTACCCCCCTTTTCTTCATTTAAACAGCTTGTAGATTCTGGAGTTCCTCTTCCTTTTCTGTACCCAAGAGGAGGAATATTACTGGGAAAAATCACAATTCCCAAATCCTAATCTATTAGGGCAGAGGTCATCAATGTTTTATCATGGTAGAATCATGTGCAGCATAAAAAATAAAGAAATAAAACTGTTGCTTCAGATATATCCTAAGAAATTTTGATTACTTTTGGTTTAGAATTGTGATTGGCCGGGGCCGGGAGTTTGGCCTAGTGGTTAAAGTGCTTGTCTAGCATGCACGAAAACCCGGGTTCAATTCCTTGGTACCACATACATACAAAAAGCCGGAAGTGGTGCTGAGGCTCAAGTGGTAGAGCTCTAGCCTTGAGAAAGTCCAAGGACAGTGCTCAGGCCCTAAGCTCAAGCCCAGGACTGGCAAAAAAAAAAAAAGTGCTTGTCTAGAATTGTGATTGGCCTTGGTGTGTTTGTTTAAATTTCCTGATAATTCTGTTGCGCAATTGAGATTGTTAGAGAGAAGAAGTCACCCTCTATAGTATAGAGTAAAACTGAATTCTCTTAAACTGGTGGTGGGAGAAAAGTTGGAAGATAAAAGGTACTTTCTTAGGTGATTGCTGTGGCTTTTAATGCTGTAATGTGTAAGACATTGGGGGGAGGTTTATGGGATGTCTCTGAAGTGAGACATATGGAGTCAAGCCTGAATCTTCTAGAATGCCATGGTAGGTAGCTACAATACCTGAAAGCTCCCAAAGGGCAAGTGGAGTGTCTTCCTGGTGACCCATGTTTTCCATTGGCCATGATAGATTGCTTTTTCTCTACCAATACCTTGATTATTTGAAGTCCCTTGGAGCCAAGGCACAATCAAAATGAAAAAGAGAAAGCCCCAAATGGTCATTTCTATAAAAGAATACAAACTCAAAATCATTCATCAGGCTGAAGAACAGATAGAAACTAGATTTCTCTCTCAGCATTGTTACATATATATATATATGTATATATATATATATATGGGCAGGAGAACACAAAGAGACCTCTTAAGAGTGATTATAGGGTGGAGATTTATGAACAGTTTAGATTATCAAATTAATTTTAGTTTTCCATATGTAGTATTAGATGTTATAATATGAAAGTCATGTTGAGGTCTATGAATCCAGAAAACAGCTTAGAGAAGACAACAGAAGACAAATCTCCACTGGTCTCTTCTTAGCAATACATTACACATCAGCTACTCTCACAGATTTTTAGCTTGAAATTTCCATATGAAGGCTGAAGGACATGTCTAATGTTTGGCTCCTTTGTTGGGTTTAAGTGGGAATTCTTTTTGTTAAATTTCATACTGTATTGTAAAGGATCTGAACACCTTGATTACTGTAGAATAAGCCAGACAAACGATGAAATTTCCCTTTGGGTGTTTAGGCACAAACCTATTAAGTACTGCATTGCCCTTGACCCAAATTCATTATAAAAGCTTATTAATATTTCTGTACACTTTATTATTGAAGCTATACATCTAGAATGACAATTAGGTTTTCACAAAATGAATTTGATTAAAGATGCTCTACCTATTACAAAATTGTATAGGCTTGTTTTGTATCTCTATTCGCTCTGCATTTTGGGTCTTAAAATTACTGGATGCTTCTATTTAACAACTTTGCTTCTTACTGTTACATTTCTTAATTCCATACCTACAGATATATAGCTGCCTCAACTGTTCTAAAGTATAAAACAGTATCTTGTGCTTTATTTTCTTTCACTAGGATTCTTAAGCTAAGATGAAAACTCTCGATTCACACTGATAAAATTTAGTATATAAATTCCACTGTGTTCAGTTTTCAGTTCTGCCACTTATTTATTCTTTGACTTGAAAAGCCATTTACATTCTCCATACCTTTCTTTATTTCTCAAAGAATTGTGAGGGAGACTATGACTACAGTGTGTATGTGTGTGTGTGTGTGTGTGTGCATGTGCATGTGTGTGTGTGTGTGTGAATGTATGTATGTGCATCTGTGTGTCAGAGTATGTATATGTATGTATTTATATGTGGACATATGTATACATATATGTGTATGTCTGTGTTTGTGATATTAATTGAGAGAATAAAAATTCAGGGGCTGGGAGTGTGGCCTAGTGGTAGAGTTACTTGCCTAGCAACAGAAAAAGCCGGAAGTGGTACTGTGGCTCATGTGGTAAACTAGCCTTGAGAAAGCCAAAGAACAGTGCCCAGGCCATGAATTCAAACCCTAAGACTGGCAAAAAAAGAAAAATCAACCAAAACACCAATAAATGTGAAATAGCTGAAGTGATGAGTTTATTTTTACGTGACACAAAGTACAGTGATATATACTTTCCAGAATTAGTAAACTCAGCTATTCTTGTTGATTGTCAGTGCAATAAAATATTTACAGAATTTTACTTCATTTTAATATGATAGCCTGAAACTTGATCTCACTTCCTTTACAATCTCCAAATTGACAAAACAACCCCAAGAATAAATATAAATGTAACCATTTCCCAAAGTCAGAAGTGAAAAGAGAGTTCCCTTCTTTCTGTTATTTCTTATAATCAAAGATAACTTTATCAGAATCTCTGTCTCCATAGATTTATTTCCATGTGTCACAGGCAAAAACTAGTTTTATATATGTATTCATAAAATATATCGTGGAGAAGTAAATAGAATTACCTTGAATCTAGTTTTATACTCTGAATCTGGGGCAGATCCAAGCTTCCTTTGCATTGCCTGTTTAACTTACATCTAAAGAAGATATAGTTTCTGGGCTGGGAGTTTGGCCTAGTGGTAGAGTGCTTGCCTAGCATCTATGAAGACCTGGTTTCCATTCCTTGGTACCACATATGTAGAAAAAGCTGGTGGTGCTGTGGCTCAAATGGTAGAGCTCTAGTCTTGAGAAAACCAAGGGCAGTGCTCAGGCCCTGAGTCCAAGCCCCAGAAATAGCAAAAAAAGAAAAAAAAGAAAAAAAAAAGAAAGAAAGAAAGAAAGGAAGAAAGAAAATATAGCTTCTGTTGTCAAGGAAGTTGTATGTGTGTGTGATGTGTGTGTGTATATATGTGTGCAATTGCTTGTAGATTCAGAGTTGTATAGGCAACTTGTAGCATCTTTTAAAGTACACTCAAAACTTTGAGCTGGGCGTCAATGGTGGCTCATGTCTGTAATCCTAACTATTGATGAAACTATAATCTCAGGATTGCTGTGTGAATCCAGGCAGGGCAGGAAAGTCTGTGAGACTCCTACATTCAATTAACCAGAAAAAGCCAGAAGTAAAGCAGTGAGTCAACTCGGGGAGTGTTAGCCTTTAATAAAAGTGCTCAGGCCTGAATTCAAGACCTAGTATGATGGACAGAAGACGGCACAGAGACAATAGGGACGCTGCCTAGCTCTCTCTCACAAAAAGAGAGAACCAGGGAGTCCCAAGAGCCAACTACCTTAAGAAATCCACAACAACAAACTCAAAAAGCAACGGAGAAGGACTCAAACCGGAAAAGAAATCCAGATAAAGTTCACATCCAACTTTCTCAAAGAATTTGGAACGCGAGGACCCCTCCCCCACCTCTCGCCGCCAGCTCTGAGCTGGCCTATAGACACATGAAGAAATGCTCAACATCTCTGGTCATAATAGAAATGCAAATCAAAACAACTCTAACATTCCACCTCACTCCAGTTAGAATGGCCAGGACCAGGAAAACTAATAATAACAGATGCTGGAGGGGATGTGGCCAGGAGGGATCACTACTACACTGTTAGTGGGAGTGCAAACTCATTCAACCACTATGGAAAGCAGTGTGGCAGTGCCTCAAGAGGCTAAACATAGAACTCCCCTATGACCCAGCAATTCCACTACTTGGCATTTACCCAACCATCCAGAAACTAGGGCATACTAAATCCACTAACACAGCAATGTTCATTGCAGCATTATTCACCATAGCAAAAATATGGAACCAACCCAGATGTCCCTCAGTTGATGAGTGGATCAACAAGTTGTGGTATTTGTACACATTGGAATTCTATGCTGGTATCAGAAAAAACGATATCGCCCCATTTGTTAGGAAATGGAAAGACTTAGAAAAAATCATATTAAGTGATGTAAGCTAGACTCAAAGGAAATTAGGCTCAATGATTCCCCTCATTTGTCATAATCACTAGAAACCTTGGGCTCTACTAGCAGAGATCTGCAATAGAGCAAAACCTTGATACATAAGGCCATATAGTATGAAGCTAATTGAAAAGACCTCCAGGATATTGAAACAAAAGCCATGTAATGAATGATTGTTGTCCTTAATATACTATGTTATCTCTCATCTCTTTTGCTGTCCCTTGGTTATTTCATATTGTTACAGTATCTCACTTTGTTATCTGATATATTGAATTTATTTGTATTTGGTTATTTGAAATTGGACAGGGAAGGGGGGAAAATCAAGACGGGGTGGGGGTGGAGGGGAGGGAAATGGGTACCAAGACATGTGAAAGCATATCAATATATGTGAATTAATGCACCTTCTATCTGGCAAATATCATGTAACCCTTTTATTAATTACAATAAAAAATAAACAAGACCTTGTATGAGCACCAATAATAATAGTAATAATAATAATAATAACTAAATTTGAAAAATATTTTCAAGTTTAGAAGTTATAAAATGTAAACTTGAATAACAATAGGTGCCAAGTATGCTGAATTTATATATGTATAGGTTATAAAGTATAGATTATACAGGTTCACATATATTTACATGAACATCATTCACTGGTTTTTGGAGAGCATATCAGACATAGGTACACTGATGCATTGATGATGAGATTATTATATCTTTCTTTTTGGCAGCATGTATCAAAAGCAGCTTATTTATAGCAACCTATTTACATTAGATGATTTTCACGGCATCCATCTATTTCCTTTATGATTTCTAATAAAAAACCCAGAAGCATCAAAAGTAAGCACCAGTATTGATTTGATTAAACTTATAGTAAAGTCATATAGTATAATTTAATTCATATTAAAATAATGCTTACGGTTGGGATGCAGCACAATGGCAAAGCCCTTGCCTAGCAAGTGAAGTGTCCTGGGTTGGATCCTCAATACTAAAGTAGAAAAGACAAATAAAATACAGTTTAAAAAAAACAATGCTTAAAGGACTACTTAGTGCCAGTGGAAAATTCTTAATATAAGACTTAAGCTATTGCAGATATTTCCAATTAAAATAATAAAGAAAAATTATGGCTACACACATGAGTACACAGACATATCAAAATGGAGTTGGGAAATATCTCTGTCTACCTCAAATAAAGAGGGAACAGAAGGTAACTGAGTAAATGGCCACATGTGATACTTCTCTACATTCTTATGTGTTTTCCAAAGTAAGAACATAGTGAACTGTATTAGGTTCCGTTATCTGAAATATAAACAGTAAAATATTATGAAACAAAAGGCTAGACAATGTGACATTGAGAGATTTTTTTTTGCTTGTTTCAAAGTCTCTTAGGTGTTATTTTTGAAATTATAAGAATATATAATTAAATGTTTACGGTTTTGCTTTTTATCTTTAGTGACACAGATTAAAGGTCTGAACTAAGGAGATTAAAAGCAATGGCTGTGCTTTATCAAGTTCATGTAGAATTAGACTGGCCAACATGGCAAATGAAGGACATTTACAATTATCCTGCTGTCTTATTTCCTAAATCCTGGTATAACAAAGCACCATCATTGGTTGGCTTATGAACAACTGAAGTTCATGTCTTCTGAAAGGTGCTCAGGAAATTCACAGTGAAAGCACACAGAGATTCCCTGTCTCTTGAGGGCCTGATCCTCTATAGACAGCTTCTTTGAGCTGTGTCTTTACATGGTTGGGCTGGAGGAATCTCCCTGGGATCTTCTTTGTCAGGGTATTAATTGTTTAATGACTTCCAAAGGACGTATCTTCTAATATCATCACTTTGGGAGTTAAGATTTCAACCTATGGATTTTGAAAGTAAAATAAGTATACTGGGTCTAACTGGTGCCATCTTTGGCCACATGGCAGATGATATAGGGAATTGAGTTTAACTGGTGCCATCTTGTCTTCATGGTAAAGGCCAATCCCAGGTTATGGGCTTGTCTTAATTCCTAGAGGTAGGAGCGGGGATGGGGACAATAGGTTTCTGATCCAGTCAGTCCTGTACCTTGAGCTTGTAAGAGGATTGTTTGTTGTAACTCTGCCCTTATTTAGGCTCTGACTAGCTCAGACACCAAGGAGAGCCTCCTGGCTCTCCTTTGGTCACCATGGCATCCCACTTCAGCTCTCTATTGGAGTTGATCTGGTTGTTGGTACTGTTTTTCTACTTTCTTTCCTCTCCTACTCCCATGGCTTCACAGTGTTAACTTAATGGTGTTAAGTGTACTCAAAGGGCTATAGGTCTTTCAGTCACCAGCTTTCTAGTAAGGACTCCAAATCCAACCTCTAAGGTTGAGTTGTGGCATCTCTGTTTCTTGTGACTGAGTTCCCCTACAAAGAAATGAATGCAGACAGATTTCATTGCTAATGATGCATTCTCAATTTAGCACCTGGCAAGTGATCTCCTATTCCTAGTTAACTTCTACCACTGAGTTTCTACCCAGAAACTCTTCTGGTAATTTCTAGAATCAGGGCAGATGGTCCAAATTTTTTGATTTGGACAAAATTTTTGATGGTCCAAAATTTTCTCTACCATGGATAAGACAAATGAGATGGTGATGAGAGAGAGAAGGATTGGATCTTCACAGCAAGGGCTAGTAAAGGTAATCAGGGAGTGCCGATTATGTTTGGCTTCTCATTATTTCCTGTTTTTTCTTTTCCTTCCTTCCTTCCTTCTTTCCTTCCTTCTCTCTCCCTCCCTTCTCTCTCCCTCCCTCCCTCCCTCCTTTCTTTCTTTCTTTCTTTCTTTCTTTCTTTCTTTCTTTCTTTCTCTCTCTCTCTCTCTCTCTCTCTCTCTCTCTCTCTTTCTTTCTTTCTTTCTTTCTTTCTCTCTCTCTCTCTCTCTCTCTCTCTCTCTCTCTTTTCTTTCTTTGTACTGGAGAGATTTAAGGCTTAAACTAGTTCAATGGTTTTCGACCAGAAAAGTTGGAAATACAAATAAACTTTCTTTTGAAAACTGCTTAAGTTCTTTGGGGAAAAAAAGAGATAATTTTTACAAACTATTACTTTTCTAATTCTGTGATTCTGTAAGATATGGTTTCTGACCTCTAGGAGATTATAGGCTGTTTGGAAAACATAAAATTTACATTTAAGGAGAAAAATTTTATAGGGCATATAACCGAGTGCTAAATTGTGAGGTATGGGCAATAAATGCCATAAGAAAGAGCACGGATGTCAGGAGAAAGGACATTAATTACCAAATGATAGGGGGAGCAGTGCTTTCCACCCTCTTCTGGCATATCTGGATTTGGGTTGGATATTAAGTCGGAGTTAGGTAAAAGCATTCAGAATGAAGGGTGTCTGGTGCTTTAGGAAACTGTCTCTCTCTGTTGATTTACAGTCTGACCCAGAGCTATCTACAAATATGTAGAAGTGAAAGGAACACAGGCTTTAACTCAAATAGGCCAAGCTTCCTGCCCCAAACTGAGTATGAATTAGCAGCCTCAATCTAAATTGATTTCAGGGAATCAGAGATATATTTCTCCTAAAATCTTTCTTTTTTCTTCTCTTTTCTTTTTGCTGTCTTAGTACCTGGAATTGAACTCAGGGCCTTACACTCCAGCTTGTTTCTGGCCGTAGGCTAGAAAGTTAGGAGATTAGGGACTGGAATGTAGGCTCTCTAACTACCCAGATGTCAGTAATAACTCATTTGGAGTTCTTTTGAAGATGCCTTTATGATGCTAATGTATTTACTTAGCTAGAGCTCAGCAAACAATAGGCATCTTTAGTGAGAATGAGGGAGCCTGGAGTTTCAGGGAAGGCAAGTTGCACTCTAGGCACTGCCAGTGTGCTAAGGCAGGTTTTTAAAAGCTTCATGTTTAAATTTATAACCTCAAGAAATTTATAACCTCAAGAAAAAAGGTTAGATTTTAAATTTAAACACTTAAATGAGTGTCAAATCCCATGACTGGCTTACATCAGATACTCAATATTGAGGTCCTAATACTTAGTCACAAAATGTCTCCCCCCTTTTCTTTCTTTCTTTCTTTACTTTTTTTTTTTGAATCACAAAGTTTCTTAAGGCAATTAAAAGAAATAAAGATCTGGATACCAGTGGCTCATGCTTGTAATCCTAGCTACTCAGGAGGTAGTATTACAAATTTGTAATCCTAGCTGCTGAGCAGTGTAGTGGCAAGAAATCAGTTCAGGCAGGAAAGTCCCTGAGATTCTGTCTTATCTCCAAATAAGCACCAAAAGTGAAGTAAGCCAGACCCAAAAAGAACATAGGCTCAATTGTTTCCCTCATTTGTAATAATTAGTACACATCTAGGACTCTCCTAGCAGTAGCTCAAAACCTAGTTATATAAGGTCATACAAGATGAGACTAAAACACAACTTATTTTGGATAGATGGTTCTGAGGTCAAAAGTTTCATCTAAGTTAGACATCAGGATGGGGACTAGGCCCTCTTGAAATGTCCTTAATGGGAATTTATATCACAGGGAGAGATGTGTGAAGAATGCAATGAGTTTATTGAAACAATAAAAAGACTTCTCTTAAATAGAAAAGTAATATATACCTACTGTATGGAATGAATATATGAATGTCATGGCATCATTAAGAGGATCAGAAAACTATGAAGGAAATAAAAGCTATTTGCAATTTCTTTTTTCTTTTTTTTGCCAGTCCTGGGGCTTGAACTCAGGGGCTGAGCACTGTCCTTGGGCTTTCTCAAGGCTAGAGCTCTACCACTTGAGCCCCAGCACCACTTCCAGCTGTTTTTTTTAAGTATGTGGTACCATGGAATTAACCTGGGTCTTCGTGCATGCTAGGTAAGCACTCTACTGGTTTGCCAAACCCCTAGCCCTGCAATTTAGCCCTTCTAAGACATCCTCCACATTGTGAACATTTATTCTTACTAAGATTTATATCTACATTTGAGTTTTACACTGAGGAGGTCACATTAGAACTATTCCTTGATATTCTGTGTTTTTGTAAACCTCATTTCAGAAGCATTACAAAAGTAAAGCTATTGCAAAATGCAAATACTTATGGTTGAAAATATTCTTTTGTGTAGATACATCATCCTATCCTTTACCACACTGGATAGAGGTTAACATCCAGCTGCTGCTCTGTCTTTATTTGGTTTTATGAGACAAGTGCAATTTTTCTGTATCTATTATGGTAATGACCATGGTTTCTTCTTGTTTGAAATGATGAGTGACTCACAGACAGAGCTCACATCAGCCCAAAGCTGTCCTGACAGATTTGTTCAGGAAGAAGAAATGCAGTTTCTGATGTTCTTCACTTAGAGATATTTTAGAAAAGACAAGACACTAAAGAGCCATGTACTCTGGATCAAATACTTATACACCATCAGTCTCACAGAAAAGAAGCATTTTGTATCTAATGGTGATACTTCATTGAGCTCCTGCCTTGGCTGTGAGGCATACTTTCCATACTTATGTTTTCCTATTGAATCATTTTCTTTTCTTTTTTATTGTCAGGGTGCTATATAGAGGGCTTACAGTTACATATGCCAGGTAGTGGGTACACTATTTCTCAGACATTGATACCCCTTCTCATGTTTTTGTCCTCATTTCCCTCTTTCCACCCCCTCCCAATCATCTTGTTTCCCTCCTTCCTTTTTCTGTTTCAAATAAACAAATTAACATATATATATATATATATATATATATATACCAGGTAACAAAGTCAGATAGAGTAATAATATGAGATGAACCAAAGGGCAAAAAAAGAGAAGAAAATAACACAATACATTAAGAACAACAATCACACAAGATAAAGCTCTTGTTTCCTATTGAATTATTTTTGCTTTAAATATTAGTGTTTCCTCCATCAGCTAGCACTTAAAGGACCCCTAAGTTGACCTAAGGGGAGAGAAGTATTATGTTGATGGGAATTTTAAATAGGTGACATGTATGGCCTCTCCATATCCCTTCAAATTAAAGATAATTATTTCTGAATTTTGATGTGCTATTGAAGAAAAGTACCTGTATGAAAAATCATACTCGTGGATTGTCAAACATTTTTAGGGTGTTTTCTGATTAATAGTTATCCCATACAGGTGATCCATATGACTGGTTGTAATAAAATTGTGACATCAATCAGAAGAGACAGACATGATCCTCACCCATCAGCAGGAAGAAGGAAGAGGGCAATTATTGTCTTAGCCAGAGTGTGAGGCAATAAATGGATTGTACATCACAGCAGCACCTGGGTTGAATGAGTACTTATAGGGGAGTAAGTCAAGGAAAGAAATGCCTTGCACTGTTCTCCTCAGAGTGAAGAAACTATTTGTTTTATTATTTTATTTTAGGGCAGCTTAGGATACCTTATAGTTTTAGAGCCAAGTCAGTCCATTGGATAGATGGATGCAGAAAAGTGAAAAGTTACAAAATAACACTTTCATTCTTACCTCTCCAGTCAGTAAGAGTAATCAGCTTAAAGCATCACTATTTGGATATGATTTATTTTTATTTCATTTCCTCATCTGGTATACTCCTTTCCTCTTTGGTGGTTAGTATAGATTTTCTCCTTGAATCCTGTTTTCTTCAAATTTTTGTATTTGATTCACCAATTTTTTAAAGTATTTATAGTAAAAATTACTTAAATGGTTTTTAATGAGAAACACAGTTCCATAAAACAGAAAATAGCAAGTATTGGTGAGGGTGTGGCAGAATTGGAAGCTTCTTGTGTAATTAGGTGTAAAATAGGAATGTAAAATAGAGGTAGCTACAGTGAAAAACATTTTGGCCGTCTCTCAAACCAGTAAAAGTGGAGGGGGTGTAAAAATAGATTCATCATGACCTGGAAATTCTGGGTATATTCCCAAAGCATTGAAAGCAGAGTCTTAATGAGATACTTGTATATATTATTCATAGTGACATTATTCACAGATACAAGGAGGAAGTATGGCTAATGTCTATCTCTAGGTGGACAGAGAAGCAAACTTGTCCAAATAAATACACCAGAATAATTTCATTCAGTTTTTATAAAAAATGGAAATTCTGATATATACTGCAATGGGGAAGAAATCGAGGACATTATACTAAATAAAAGGAGCCAGTCCCCAAAGGACAAATACTGTATGATTGCAATTATATTAAATAGCTAAAGCAATCTTATTCATAGAGACAGAGGGTAGAATGGGTGCTTCAATAAGTGAAAGGAAGTGGGTGGGGAAGTTATTGTTCAATGCATGAAGAATTTCAGGACAAAGATTTCTGAGATAAAGGGTGTCAGCTTCTTAGCAAGCTAAATGTGCTTAAAACCAGGGAACTATACTCTTCAAAGCAGATAACATGTCACACTTTTATGTTATAGATATTTAGCATAGTTTTTAAAATATAGCATCAGGGAATGACCTCTTCATATGTCAACTCTTGAAATAAGACTTACCAATGTTTTCTTTAGATGTTTAACTCACATTGGGCATTGACTTCTATTTTTAACTCAGACAGTAGTTTACTAATTTGTGATTTTATTTATTCATTCATTGTGCATGTGTTTGTTTAATGAGACTCTACTAAGCATCAGATGGTATTCTAGATGCTAAGAATATATCAGCAAATAAACTAGGCAAAAGCCTTGCTATCCATGGAAGTAAGTTGAATAGAGACAGTTAACTGGTTCATACAGTATGCTGGAAGATGTAAGCCTTGGAGAAAAATAAATTGGAGGAGAGAGAGATGGGATGCAGGCATGATGAGTCATTCAATTTTGTAAAAAAGTAGTCTAGAAAATCTCACTGATGACACATTAAGAAAGGGAAGGAGTTGGGACATTCTGCTGTCTGAAAAAGCTGGGACCAAATGTTGAAAAAAGCCAATCTTTGGAGTTTTAAATCAGCTGATTGATTCCAGTGAATTTCAGATATGAGCTTTCACTTTTTCTGTAAGTTATGAAATACGGATAGTAATTATTTCACAGAGATACAGGGAAAGCTGGAAGAGAAAAAAATATATTTTGTTAGCTGGAATGTGATCGACAACAATTATTCTTTCTACAAATATTTGCGGTCCAATTTCTAAGTCCCATAGGTATAGGAAAGGATTTACATAAGACAGTTTTCCAGATAATTGCAAATATCCAATTTTTTATTCTAGTTTACTTTGTAAGTATAGAGGTCACTATTTCAAACAGTCATCTATTCAATGGCTGAGGATTAAGTAAGAGAGCTTGCTAAATCAATGATCTACAATCAGCCCTTCTCTATTCTCAAGTACTCTATGGTGAAATTAAGTTCAGAAGGTTCTTAGCCTCAGAGAGTCACAGATTCTGGATCAGGTCTGTCCTCCTAAAGCTTGAAGATGATAGAAGTCATTGACTAGATAAATGGATGTTACTGTGTTTATCTTCTAAATAGAGAGCAAGGCTTTAGTGGTGTTAGTCATTACTAGGACAATATTCCTTTTAGAAAAGGAATGGAGTTCAGGAAGGGACATTTTAAACCCAGCATGCAGGAAATTCAGTGCCCTTGCCGCATTACTGATAACAAGACCTTCACATTTCATTCTACAAGGTTAATGTGGTAACTCGGAGTCTAGGCGAGAATATCTCTAAGCAACCAGAGAGCTGAAATCCCCTTTACTTTTACAACTGTGGTTTTCCATTTTCACTGCTGTTGATAAATAATTCAGAAAAGAAAAGAATGCTAGAGTCCTGACTTTTTAATATAGAGGACAAATACATTATGCAATTGGTCCCCAAACACCCACTGGGTTTTGTTAGCAGGTCAGTATTTTGTATTGTTGGTCGGCAAAGCAGTATGTTCTTTGGGGCTTTACATGTATTTGCTACGTTCTTATAGCTAGGGGAAAAAAAAGAGGGCTGTGGGTAGGAAATAAACAGAAATAATACTGTCATCTTGTCATGGTCCCTGAGTGAACTGCTCAACAACAGGTAATTATGGGTTACAAAGCTGAGCTCAGAAGGCAAGATTCTCTGAAGATATCTTATGACATCAGGAAATTGTCTTGGAATGCAGGTAGATATGGGATAAGATTTGTCAGGATGCATTGTGTTGAAATATTTCCCTGTGTAACTAGGCCACGTTTACCTAACAATGGTACTTACTCCTTTATTAACTTCTGAAAAATCACTTCTCAAAATCTTATCTCATATAAAGATAATAATAAGAATGTAATGTAATATATAAATATATATTACATATAATCCAACAAAGTTGAAAGTAGGCCTTTAGAAACAATTTTTTTGGGAGAATCATGTTGAAATAATGTTACCATTCATATGCTGAACAAATAATTTGGTACAATAATTTGTGTGATTCTTGAATATTTTGTAAAGATAATGGAGTCAGAAGAAAAGATATAGTACTGGTTATTTTAATTCAGACTAAATAAGGCCTTGTGTAAGTCATTTTAAATCTTTGGGGCTTATTTCTGTAACCTGTGACTCATACATAAGTTTATCTGATTTGGGGAAGGGAAGAGGAATCACAGAAATAGGGGGACAAAGGTTGAACCAATGGAAAAAAAGAAAGAAAGAAAGAAAGAAAGAAAAGCCACAGTGATACTCACTAGATAACTTATCAGGAAGGTGAGGGGGAGGTGGAAGGAAATAGAAGAGGTAATACTGTTAAATAGAATTGTATTCATTTAAAAAAGTATTATAAAGGTGATATATAGAGGGGTTACAGTTACACATTATCTGTATATCACCTTTATAATACTTTTTTAAGTGCAAAAACTTTCAAGAGATTTACTGAGTTGTCACTTCTTTTTTAAACCAAGAATGACTATTTATTTAGAATCCAAAATACCTGCTCCTGACTATTTCTTCCCCACATCCCGCCTCTGTTTTTTGTTGGATTATTTTCCTTTTCTTTACATGTACTGCAGTATGACTCAGAGCCTCATATTTATTAGCCTAGACTTTGCCAATATCTTTCCAGACTGATTTTGCAGATGATTTTAGAAATGGAAAGGTCACTGGACAATGAACTTTTCTGCCTCGGCTGGACTGGAGCCTACTCCACCAGATCTTAGCACTGTAGGAATGAGCCAATAATGCCTGATTTGTTTTTGTTTTAATTTTTTTACTTAAATATACATCTATAATCATTTGGAGTATTAAAATTTGTTTTTAAAGATACCTTTTAGTTTCACATTCAAAACTTTTAAACAGATGTTTCACAAAAATATGGACATCATTCTGACATAGTCCTTTTTTGGCAGTGTTTGTGGCATTGAATATTTCATGTAACTTTTTAAATATTGACTCAGGCCATGATGATGTTTTATTAACCACTGTTAGCTTGTGAAGGAATTATCACCCGAGTGATCAAAGAACCTTCCTTTGCACATCAGGAAATTTCTGTGAAGGAATACTGGAGACAAGGATTTAGAATGGACAGCTGCTCTTCCCTTTAAAGTCCCCATCATACTGAGTTTCATAGATGCTTTTGAGCAGTTCTTGGCATTCATGTTACTCCTTTGACATATGCTTTGCTGTTTTTTTTTAGGGTTGATACCCACAGAGCCAAAACAGCTATATAACAGCTCATGATATAATGAAATTGCATTGGCAGTTTGTGGCTTTCTTGAGGATTGGCCTGTACCAAGTGGGATGAGAAGTAATAGGGATTCTAAAAAGGGTAGATGTTTAAAATCAAAAGACCTACATTCAAGCCTCTGCTTTGATAGCACTGATGTTGTGATTATGGACGAGATGTTTCACATACTGATCCTTTGATTCTCTGGGGTAATATGAGTGGAGACCCAAGTTTAGGGTTTCAATATGTCTTTTGATTCTAAGTATAGTAAGTGATCTCAGGGGCCAGAGAAAACACAGCTCTTTCCTCAGGCTAAGAGGATCAAAAAAGGGCGGGGAGTGGTAGCATGCTTGCCTATCATGCACAAAGACCCAGGTTCGATTCCTCGGTACCACATACTTAGAAAAAGCCGCAAGTGGTGCTATGGCTCAAGTGGTAGAGCTCTAGCCTTGAGAAAAATTCAAGGACAGTGCTCAGGCCCTGAGCTTAAGCCCAGGACTGGCAAAAATAAATAAATAAATAAATAAATAAATAAATAAATAAGAATTAAAAAAAACTTCTTGTAAGCTATGAAATAGGAATTTTATTTTGCTTTGTTTTGGTGGCAAAGCTGTGAGTGAAAAGATTGGATGGAGCCAAAGTATGAAGAAGAAAGGTCCAAGGGATTATTTACAAATCTTTTTGAATGATCTCTTTAACATTTGGGACAATCTTGACCTGTTTTATCTATGATTCTTTCGTTTCTTAGCTTTTGATGCCTCATTTGGACAATTCTGATAAATGTGGCGTCCAACAGCAAATAGTTGTTGAATGTCAACCCTGTCTCAGGTCTGTTTATGCAGTGAACATAAAGCAGTGGAAATGACTAGTTTCTCTCTAGAAATAAAGAGGTTTTTTACTACCTTCCTGCTTACTTAGAATATCTGATCTTTGCAGTTGACTTGGAGAGGGTAAATATTTTACCACAGTTTTAAGTATCATGTGAGAGAGGGGTACTTACAGGTCATAGCATTCTATTTAATATTTAATTAAACATAACTTGAACTTCAAAGTTCGCATGCATGAATATTATAAGCATGAATGAACAGCAATGTGGGGCCAGGAGAAGTGGGTTTATTAGCTTACTGAACATAAATGAATTATTTAATTTGCTCATCTGTGATCTCTCATAAGTGTAATGTGTTTAATATTAATGTTTAGGTCATGACATGATTTGAGGGTTAAATAATCAATGTACTAAGTACACAATATATTACATGTTAATGCTACTATTATAATTTGCACTATTTTTGCTTTCTGCTTAATAGTGGACATAGACTTTTATTACCTCTTTAAAAAGCAAAAAAAAAATTATCACTTTTATTACTTGTTCCTTTATTGTCCTTTACTAAATGCAGAGAGGACCTTGGTTATTGGAAGAATGTGTACTAGATGTTCAATCTTTTTGTGCTTTTACAAAAGCATCTCTCTGTAGCATGTTTGAATAGAAAGAATGAAAACTATTTACCTTTAGTATACCTTTTTGTTATGATGGTAATTGTATTTCTTAGAGATGGTCAAACATCATATGGATGTTAATTTATAAAAGAAGGAATTAGAGAAGTGTGCACTTGTCTCATGCACTGCATATATCTAGAGAGCTGATTAAAATGATTCAGGAGGCAACTTGCTGATATGATAAAATTGGTCAACTGAGGGGAATATGTATGGTGAAGCTTTGAATTCAGGTTTTGGATTCAGAAAGAGCTGAATTTTCTTCTTAGTCACATCTTATGTTTCCTAAAGCAAGTCATTACAAGAGAATTATTTTTATCAAGGCATCATGTGAAAGTTAAATGAACTTTGAAGCACCATTCACAAAGCAGTTACTTAGTAAATGTCAGCCTTATTTTCTGTCTTCTACAATTTCCTTACATATTGTGTGTGTGTGTGTGTGTGTGTGTGTGTGTGTGTGTGTGTGTGTGTGTGTGTGTGTGTCCGTGTTCTGGGCCTTGAACTTAGTCCCTGGGTATTGTCCACGAGCTTCTTTACTCAAGGTTAGTACTGTATCACTTCAATCATAGCAACACATCTAGTTTTTGGTGGCTAATTGGAGATAAGAGTCTCCTGAATCTTCCTGCTTAGTCTGGCTTTGAACCATGATCCTAGGTCTCAGCCTCTTGAGTAGCTAGAATTACAGGTATGAGCCACTAGTACCTGGCTTCCTTATATACTTTAATGTATTTATGAATATTTGTTTTTTACCTTTTGACAATATTTATTAGGTCTTTTCATTTGTAGACATGGGGTTTCATTTTCATGCCTAAAAGGCAAAGTGATTTTAGATTTTTAATACTTGAAGGATTCCCCAGGGCTCTGTTTGGGAACATGTGATTTAAAATGTGTAGACATGTAATGCCTCATTATTAAACATATGAGCATAAAGGGTTGCAAGAAAGATTTTAATGGTTTTGAGATCAATTAAGCAAAATACAAGCATTTTAAATTTTATATTGGATTTTTTTTTAAAGACCACTGAACAAGATCCATTGTATATCTGACATGTTGAATTAAAACTCCTTTGTACAACTACTTAAACAAGAGCAACTCAAAAAAATAGCCACGTACAGTGGCTCACGTCTGTAACCTTAGCTACTCAGGCGGCTGAGATCTGAGGATCATGGTTCAAAGCCAGTTGGGCACTAAACATCTGAGACTCTTATCACCAATTAACCACTAAAAAATTGGAAGTGGAGCTGTGGCTCATGGGGTAGGGCAATCTCCTTGAGATGAAGAGTTCAGGGACAGTGCCCAGGCCCAGAATTCAAGCCCTGTGATTGACAAAAAAAAAAAAAAAGAAAAAGAAAAAAAAAAGGACCAATTGCAGAAATACATTGCGCCTATGTAGGAAGGTAGCATAAGCAACTTGAGTGAACGCTGTTGCATGACAAGGGGTTGGGGTGCAGTGAGTGTGAAACAAAGAAAGTGGCTATTCAGATTGAAATCAATCCCATGTGCATATGTAAAATATGGTATAGTTAACACACAGATACATATGCACACAGAGAATGACAGGAAAGTAAGCCAGGTTTGGTTGGTCACAGAGTACCCATGAGAGACATAGAGCAAATGGGAAAGTAAAGAGGAATAAAACAGTGAAACCTATTGTACTCAGGAGGCTGAGAGCTGGGGATTTCAGTTCAAAGCTTGCCCCAGCTCTAAAATCCATGAGATACTTATCTACAATTAACCACCAGAAAACTGGAAATGGTGCTGTGGCTCAAGTGGTTAGAGTGCTAGCCTTGAGCTGAAGAGCTCAAAGACAGCACCCAGGCCCATAGTTCAAGCCCCATGACAAACAAACAAAAACCAAAAAGGAGATAAAGAAGAATGATGAGGTGGATAGGAGATGAGGTTAATTGGAATACTTTGTATTCAAGTATGGGAACATCAACATGTGATTCCTTTTGTAAAACTAGAGAATAGAATAAACTAAGAATAAAAATAGTCCCAGCCATCATGGATCTTACATTCTAGACAGGAAAATGAATACTTGTTATAGGTGTTTGATGAAATAAAAACAACAACAACAGGGAAAATGTTAGATGACTAACATGAGTAGGGAGGCCGATTAGCATGCATGGAACAGGAAGGAAGACCTTACTGACACCCAAGACTATTTGAGCCAAAACCTGAATGAGAGGAGAGTGTAAGTGATGAAAATTTCTGCACAGATATTTTGGTCATGTTGCCCAAGATTAAGCTTGATACAACTGAAGGACAGAGAGAAAGCTATGGCTCATTGTGTGAGACACATATGGGTTAAGGCCAGAGCATGCAGCAGCCAGCCAGGTGCCCAATATGAACCCTAATAGAAGATATACAATCAGTTACAAATAGTATGTGAAGCTATTGAAAGATTATTCAATTTATAGCAATGAGAGTCACTATTGACCACAATTGGGGTAATACCCTATTAGTCAATCAATACACAGCACATTCTGTATTACCAGTTGTGTTGAGGTTGAGAGAGGGCTTATGGTGTTGGTAAGTTGAGAAAATAAATACAGAGGATGACTCTGTCCATAGGGATCTAATTAAGTAGGCTGAAAACTCAATTTATATAGAGAATAGTTGGAAAATAATTTACTAAACTGTTGTGCTGCCTCTAAGTGTAATAGAAGTTATAAGAAAGAGAAGCCTCTGTGGTTTGGAGCAATTTAACAGGAATGATGTTATTATTATCATTGTTAATATTATCATCATTTGGGTAGTTATTTTTTCCAGTACAGGAATATTGAGCAAATTTTTAATAATCATAAATTTAAATGGAGATAATTTCTTCAAACCCAAATGATGTCATTGATACTTCTTTATGAATTAAAATATGTAGTATTCACCAGTGAACAAAAAAAAGCAAAGGCTAACAAGTTGGCTAGGCCTTACTGTTTCCTTAGATACAGTAATTGTATACATAATTTATATAGCTAAATGACTTTTTGAAATTTGTGTCCCTCTGATTGACTGTCCTACAGGACAAAAGCAGGAGAGTCAGCATGAAGTAAGGAAGGCAGGAAAGGTAGAACCCCTGGGCTGCCTCTTTCAAACTCAGGTTATCTAATCTTTTCCTTTTTTTTCTGTTTTTCCAGTCCTGGGGCTTGAACTCAGAGCTTGAACACTGCTCTTGGGGTTTCTCAAGGGTACAGTTTTACCAGTTGAGCCACAGCACCACTTCTAGCTTTTTCTTATGTCTGGTACTGAGGAATCGAACCTGGTCTTAGTGCATGCTAGACAAGCACTCTACCAGTAGACCAAGTCCTGACCCAGGTTATTTAATTTTATATGTAGATGCTAATATGGAACTGGATTAATGTGAGAGAGCTAGGCATTTGAGGTATGCATGTGAGTTATCTTGACACAGTATATGAATTAATATTAGAAAGTATGTAAGGAAATGTCCTTGGATGTGAACCCTGTAGAGAAACTTGGAAAGAAGAGAAGCAACAAAAGTGGCAATTAAATTAAGAGATTATAAAATGGAAATAAAATGCAGAAAGTGATGATGAGTTGCCAGTATTGTTATAGGATCGCACAGAGGCTTCAGAGGGTGAAGGCATAAAAAATTCCATTAGGTTTGGCAACAAGAGTCATTGGAAGTGTTCCAAACAACAGAATCATTGCCATTTCCAATAATAGGATTTACAGAGAGATATTTTGATGGGAAGTTGGACAGAAGGTAGAATTTGGAGGATTTTGGCCATCAAAGGATTAGAAAAAACTGCATAGAAACCCGCAGAGGATAGTAAGGTCAACTGAATGACATTATGTTACATTCAGACTGACTTCTCAGATGAGGAATACTTAAAGACTAGATAAAAGAAGGGGATTGAAGCAGGAGAAGCATGCTCTGTCTCTTCATTCAGCACTTTTTGTGCAATGCCTTTTCCTTCTCCATCTTTCAGAAACTATGAAAAATAGTTCCCTTCAATGTAAATAGAAATATAAGGTTTTCCCTGGAGGGACTTTTGCATTATAGTATACACTTTATTTCTCTGTCACATTCCCAGATATTTGTTTTGAGAAGATATTCTACTCTCTGAGGATGGAGAGAAGCTCAGAGTAGCATTGAACATGTAAAGCTGGGATTGAAAGTCCTGGGTGCTTTGGGGGAAATCTCATAATTGCTTTCTCAGTCTCCACATCTGCAGAACTGGCATAAAACTACCCTTCTCTTCCTTAGGGCATCAAGGGGATTACTGAGTTAATGTTTTATAAATCACTAGAAGGTTCTAAATGGAAAGTGCTATCATTACCCACCCACTAGATATGATGGCACTCATTATGATATATTTATTACCGCGTGCTCATTTTCGTGGCAGTAGTCGGTGCATTTGTAAAGAGATTATGTATTCTCTGCCAGGGCAAAACCAGAGGAAAACCATCTATCACCCAGAAACATATCAGCAAGAAAACAAAAACTGAATATATGGTTTGTTTTGACTTAAATATTGTTTTGGGTGCAGAGACTGCTGAGAAAAAAAAGTTTCCTGTAAACAAAATCTTGCTGGGAAAACACACACACACACACACACACACACACACACACACACACACACACTCACACCAGCTTTGTGGACATACAGCTTTTGTTATGTCAACATATGAAATTTACAATGCAACTGTGCATACAGGTGTCTTTTTCAGTGGATTCTTAGCAAAATGTTTAAAGTTATATCCAAACAATACTGATGGCAAGAATTCTCTGAACTTCAGCTCGATGCTGATTGTTTACAGGTGTAATTCTAGCAACCCAGGAGGCTGATATCTGAGGATTATGGCTCAAAGCCAGCTCAGGCAGAAAAGTTTGTGAGACTCTTACCTCCACTTTAACCATTAAAAAAACAGAAGTGGAGCTGTGGACCAAATGGTGGAGCACCAGTGTTGGAAAAAACAAACAAACAAAAAAGCAAGTCATTTTAAGTAGTCCTGAGTTCAAGCTCCAGTACTAAAACAATAAAAAAAGAAAAAGAAAGAAAGGAAAAGAAAATCCTCTGAATTTTAATTAGAAAGCTTGATAGTTTCTCCCTGAAAACATGGGGGATTGAGGGGTCCTTCCTGTGGATAGGGCAAGCATTTTTTCAGGATAATTTATAGTTGGTACTGTTGGATTACTGTAGACTTAGACAGGAATAACTTTAGGAAATTTTTTTTCTGCCAGTCTCAGGACTTGAACACAGGGCCTGAGCACTGTCCTTGGGTTTTCTCAAGGCTAGAGCTCTATGCCTTGAGCCAGCATTTTCTATGTATGTGGTACAGAGGAATTGAATCTGGATCTTCATGCATGGTAGGCAAGCACTCTACCACTAGGTCAAACTTCCAGGCCATTTCACTGCAATGATCTAATGAGTATGTAGTTTGTCAAGCAATATCCAGTTTTGAGGTAGGGTTTGGTCTAAAAATTCAAGGATGTCATTAAGGACCTGATTTTTTTTTCTAATTTCCCTTTCTGTCCTCTGATTTTAGTCATTCCTAGAATCCAAGACAAATCAAATGCCTATAGCAATGTTATCTTTCACATTCAAGAAGACAAAGAGCAGACTATCTCTGAATCGATATTTATAGGAGCTGGGTTGAATATGCACTTTCCCAAAGGATCTGTCATCTGTGTATGTGTGTACTTTACTGGAGATCAGGCTATTTGTAATAAAGATTAAGGAAGCAAGTAGTAGGGAGAGGACTCTTGCCTCACACAGTTGAAGGGCTACTAAAGGAAATTAAGTATGTACATTAGAATGCTGTGTTATGAGCTAGGAGCTGGGAACATGAGTTGTGAGTGCTTAATGAGTGCTCATAGGTTCTTATGAGATCTCATAGGTAAAGCAGTTGGAACTGATGGACACTTCAGAATTTAATAACTGGTAGGAAAGTTGCTTTGTTATTAGCATTTCAACACAGAGAAGGTTTGGAATGTGTTCTGGCAGGTCCTTTCTTTTGTCTTTCACCAGCTTTGGACTGAATGTCAACCACACTGTTAGAAATAACCCTAAGGCATTTGTTTCATCTTGAAAAGCCTTGCATAATAGAGTTTGCCCAATTATTTCCTTTTTTAGATTATTGTCAGAGAAAGAGAAAATATATTCTTTTTTTTTTTTTAACAGTGCCGGGTTGAATTCAGTGACTCATATTGCTATGCATGTGTTCTACCACTTAGGCCACTTTTCCACCCTTTTTTTCTCACTGGTTAAGTTTCTTTTTTCTGGAGGGGGGGTTAGTATCAGTAGTGGGGCTTGAACTCAAAACCTTGGTGTTGTCCCTGAGTTCTTTTGCTCAAGTCTAGTGCTTAATGCTAGACTTTTTTTCTGGGAGTTAATTGGAGATAAGAGTCTTGTAGACTTTCCTGCCCAGGCCAACTTTGAATTGTGATCCTCAGATTTCAGCCTCCTGAATAGCTAGGATTATAGGTATGCACCAGTGCCTGGGTTAATTTTTTAGCTAAGTTTACCCTCTTATCCAGGCAGATGACTAAGCTTCCATTTGCTATGTTATACTTCTAGTTATGAGGATCACAGATATGCATCAGAATATCCAGCTTTCCTTCATAAAGATGGAACATAATGTACTTCTCTACATGAACTAACCTGGCACCATTATCCTCCTAAATTGACATGGATGTGTTACTGTGACAAACTATGGATTAAGAAGGGCTCTGGCAAATTATTCTGGCCTTTCTAGTCAAGAACCACTCTCCACCCAACCTCAACCTCTCATGTGTCTAGGTTTACAGGCATGAGCCACTAGTGCTTGATACAAATCAACATTATTTATATTTTGATTTTGAATTTGGGGCCTTCTGGGGTTTAAAATCAAGGCCTTGTGCTTGCTTGTCAGGTTCTCTACCAGTTAATCCATTTCCCCAGCCCCTTTTTTGCCTTATTTTTTCAAATAGGGTTTTGCATTTTTACTTGAGCTGACCTAGACCACAAATCTGCCTTTTGCTTTCTTTTAAAAAAAATTAATTTTGTTGTAAAGATGCTATACAGAAGGTTATAGTTACATGAGTAATGTAATGAGTACATTTCTTGCCAACTATTGTAAAAGGGAGTTTCTGTTGTACACGTGCATTCATGAGCACAAAGGAACTCGTCCCTCCCATCATTTCTCCCTCCATCTTAGCACTTCCTACTTCCGTTTTCACATACATACATGGAGCACTGTGAAAGTATTCCTCTTTTCATTCACCTTTAGTGTATTTCCAATTCTGTAAGTATTGGCAGACTTCTTCCCTGGTTACATAACTATTGAATTGGTGACCTTAAACTTGATAGGCAGATTATTGGTCATCCAGCTATTACGTTCATTTTATGAATGAAAAATTGAGGCTCAGAAAGGTCACTTTGCTGCAAGGTTGTTACATAGGTTGTTAGTGACAGGACTGGAATTTAAAACTGGGTCATCCGATTTTGTTTTCATTTCTTCTAGACTACGTGTAAGACTTTTCTCTTTTATTAAAGCTAGAGAAAATGCATAGATGACCATGTTTATAGATCTGGGGAAGTAGTCTACCTCCATCCCAAGAGAGAAATATTTCAGAAGATTTATTAGTTTTCAAATGTGAAAGGGTCAGTTTTATTACTTCAGATAACTGGAGACTTAAATTTGTACTCATCTATACATCTATATTAAACAGTTTATTAGCTGAGGGAAGTCTTACTTGATTAAACAAACTGATCTTGGCACTCAAATTTGAGGAGATTTCAAAGCTGAAAAGAAATAAGTATGTGAATTAATGCACCTTCTATCTGGCAAATATCATGTAACCCTCTATTAATTACAATTAAAATATATGAAAAAAAAAGAAAAAAGAAAAAAAAATCTTACTAGAAAAAAATGTAGTCCTTGATAATCACTTAATTGTTCCTTCAGGGTAAAATCTGAAGCTAGCTGCCTTTTTCAGCTCTATAGTTTTTCTCAGCATACTAAAGATGGAGGATTTCTTTGGTAATCACATACCTTCAGTTGATATTTTCTATTGGCATTTTATCCCTCAGCCTGTTTACGTAACCTTGGGTGAGCCAGTTAACCTCTCTGTGCCTTAGGGAAAAAGAAAAAAGAAAAGAAAATCCAAACTAGTGCCTTCTTACTGTGGTAATGATAAAATATGCTCCAGTAAATTTTAAATAGTAAATCCATAAAGAAAATAATGTCAGTGTTTAGGCCTTATAAATCCAATCAGGAGTTATAAGGAAAGAGACTAAGTAAACAGCACATGGCAGACTTCAAGAACCTAGCAATTCAAGGAGACATGGCATCACCATTTGGTGACACTTTTCCTCTCTTTTCTCTTTCCCTCTCCCATACTCCATCTAAATCTATTTAAAAGTGCTTAAATAGAGTCCTGGCAAAAAAGTCCAGTGATCTGTAACCAGCTTTCATTCCTGTGTCTCTTTCCTATTCATATCAATTTCTACCAGCTTAGGATATCTGCCAGTGAGCAGAAGATCTCCTATTTGCAAAAGTGTTTTCACACCCTTTAAGAAATATGCTATGAGTGATAACAAAATATACCTTGCATTATCCTGGGATGGCAGACTGTGTGGATTGGCTCATTTACCACCAATTCCAACCCCTGTGGACATGCCAGTCTTTTCCTATCTTTTGTGAAGGGCTTTTCTTTATTATTTCTGATCCATTTCCCACTATCATCATTCCAGGTATGAGTTAATATATTAATCTTGGTGGCTTCAACCAGTATCCAAGTTATGTGGAAACTTAGAGGTGTTAGAAATTTCTGTTTTGGTGGCTTATTTCATAGTAGGGGTATTATCACACTTTCCTGATATATTTCAAGTCAGTAAGTTGGCCTGAAAACATTTGGATTGGGGAAGAAGTTAGTAGTTCTGAAATAGTGGCTCCTATCTGGTTCTTCAGATCCTGGTTTTATTTTGTTTTGTTTTTGTTTTTTTGCAGCCACTGGACCCTTCTGAACCTAGTTCTGTGGTGTGGTTTGGGCATTTGTTCTTGATATCTCAAATTGGAGAGGGGCATGTGTGTGTGTGTGTGTGTGTGTGTGTGTGTGTGTGTGTGTGTGTGTGTGTGTGTGTGTGTTTTCCTTACTTTCTTCTTTCCTGTAATGGAATAGATTGACTAAAGCTTTAGTAGTAATATTGAGTTAGATAATAGCTTAGACAAGAGAGTCTACCTACTAAGATATAACTTAGGCCAGAAAGAACCTGCTAAGCATGGACTTATTCCCTAGTGGTTTGTGTTTTTTGCTTTATTGTTGTTGTTAACCCTCATCCTAACTGATATGTTGGCCCTGCAGAAGGAAAACACAGTAAGTATAATTACTCTAATTGTTTGTAGGCCACTGGGTATTTTTTTTCCTTCTGAATCCTAAGTTATATAAAAATGAGATAAAGTTGAAGTTAATACCAATGAACTTAAAGGGCAAATAGAATATAAGAAGTGAAGTGCATGTGGATGAGGATTTATGGAGTGGGTGTATACTTGTGAATTTCCAGGTAATAATTTTTCCTCATGCCTTTGTTAGTAGTTTTCTGGAGTCTATCTTCACCATTAAAGAAAAGACTGAAAGATGTCTTTGCTCTAAATCACTGGCTAACCTTACTTAGACACAAGAAATGAGAGAAGAGGTGACACTGTTCAAGAAGAAATGTACTCATTACTTGCATTGTGTAACTGAAACCCATCTGTACATCACCTTTATAATAAAAATTAAAAATGTTACTCTTAAGCATTATTGTTTCGGACCATAAGTTAATAAACTCAATGACTAGAACTGAAAGAATGGAAGACACATGATTAAACAGGAGTTTGTAGGTGATGAAGGAGAAAATAGAAAGGAGTGAAGGTATAGTTAAGAAGATAATATGCTACTGAGACATTATGTGGATGGAAATGAAAATTCCTTGGTAGTCTGGCCAAAAACCTTACAAAATACAGATATCTCATGTTCCATATATTCTTTTTACGATGTGAGCTCTATGGCCTTTCTTTCTAAAAACACATATATCCACCTGAGTAAATATATATTCTATGAGGGTGATTTGTATTTAAAAATTTTATTTTGTTCTTTCTGAAGTTAAGGAAGGGACTGGATAGCAGAAGCACAACAGCATACCTAGAGCAGTACAACCATAGATCAGTTCAGTGAATATTGAAGTTATGCTCCTCAGCCCAAATCCATTGAAATTTATATACACTTTGCATGCCACATTGCATTTCTGTGGTTGCTCATTAGGAATGTAAACTATTCTGAGAATTATCAGAAAATTCCAAGCTTACAAGATATACTTATTTGTACAAAAGTTTATCTGTTACTAAGAGGCAGAACAAATTCATCAGGGTTCTAACACAGAGCAGAAGATGAGATTAGGAAAGATAAAAGAGGTATTTATGTCCATAGATCTAAAAGTAAACACATTGGATAGTTAAAAGGCAAAAAGTTAAGCCTGGTGCTGGTGGCTTACCCCTGTAATCCTAGCTATGGAGGAGGCTGAGATCTGAGGATCACATTTAAAGCCAGGGGGCTCTTATCTCCAGTTAACCACTAGAAAATGGGAAGAGGGCTGTGGCTCAAGGGTTAAGGTGGTCGCCTTGAGCCGAAGAGCTCAGGGACAGTGCCCAGGCCCAGAATTGGAGCCCCATGACCCACAAAAACAATACACTTGAACATAATAAATTATACAGGACTATAGGCATTCATATGGTGACACCATAGGAGGCTATTCCTATGAGAGGACCAGCTTATGTGACATGTATAAGATCATATAGAATGTTGCTTATTGAAATGAACTCCAAGAAATGGAAGAGGTTTTTATTATACTGCTTGCGCTTTTGTTCTCCTTTCCTGTCTTTGCTTTATTCTTTTATGTCACTGGTTTTGATTTCTGTATCCTTCGTGTTGTATATAAGATAATCTGATCTGAGGAGGGGAAGGGGAAACGCAGAAATACTGGGACAAAGAGGAATAAATTCAGTAGCGAAACCCACTAGACACTATTATTAGAAATAAACTCTACAACTTTGGAGGGAAGGAGATCAGGAAGGGAAGAACTATGAGAGAATGAGGGATGGGGTGGCATTTTTCAAAAGGAAATGTACTAATTTCCTGAATCATGTAACTGTAACCCCTCAGCATATGACCTTTATAATAAATTTGTTTAGAGTTTACATCAAGACAATGTAAGGACAGGGAACCACTGGTTACAGAGAAAATGAAGATAAAATAAACAAATCCAGCAAAATAGAAGAGAATTAAGTATGAAGACTGATTTGAAAGAAGAATATGTGTAAAATTTCAAAATAATATCTCAAAGCAAGCAGGGAAAGGAGTGAATGAAACTGGAGAACAAGACCATCGGGAAATTGATGAATATTGTCTAAGGAATACTGTTTATGAGGATTCGAAGAGAATCAAGTGCATTATGTTGCATTTATGTACAGAAAAACCCCGGGTGAGCCTGTGATGATCTGAGGAAATGAGGAGATGATAATGAAGATGAAGAATACACTTTAGGACAAGCAGGAAATTAGAAGCAAACCACTGTTTTCCTTGATACTTATATGTAAGGATAATTACGCAAAGATTGATTCACATAGTTGAAGAGGTAATGAATATGCATGCATGCTCATATCCCTCACTTGTTTTTGTGTTGGAATCTAAAACTGCATCAATAGGCTCTTACCACACAGTGCATTCCATAAAGATTTAGCTTTTCAAATTTGTCAATAATGGATGGAAGGAGAGATTGAGAGGGCCCAGGTTTTATTTACCAGCAGGAATGTCCTATCTTTTTACATTGTAATTTCTATTCTACTCTGTCACTGGGGTTTCATGTCTGTGGAGATTTCCAGAATATGAGAGGAGTGGGGAGTGGGTATTTGCTACCCCAGGTCTGCTGTATTTAGTGTGATTGACTCAGTAGCATGATATGGGATGAAGGTATTGGTCACAGTAGATAGAAGATCTGTTGCCCATTGTAAAAATGAATTTTTCCCTCAGAGGCTAAAACAGAGTCGTGAAAGATGTGCTGTGACTGAGACATTAAGCACGAACAGTCATTTCCATAGGAGAACATGATATGATGGGAATTCAAGAAATAGAAAGGCTGACAGACCTTGAAACACAGAAGTTAAGCAGTTTTCTAGGACAAGAAAATCCTTAACATTCTTTTTCCTAGTGAGTTTTATTCCAGGTTCTGGAATCATATAGGCCTGATAGAAATGCTTGCTGTATTATTTATTGTTGTGTACATGGTGGTGAATCACTGCAATCCACTTGTGCCTTGGTTTTCCCTAGTAGAGTAATAGTAACTTGTACCCATATAGACTTGTTAAGATGATGAACTTATACAAAGGAAACACTTGGAGCTATAGCAAGAGCTCTTTATGTAGATGTGTTTATTACTATTGAAATATATAGAATTCTCTGTGTAGATACTAGTACACAAAATGCATGAATAGGTAATAAATCCATTCCTTATTCTGTCAGTCATGGTCTAAATGAAGAAATACATCCATAAATGCTACAAACAGAATAAAGGAAGGGCTATTTTTAGAAGTATGGGTGGGATGGAGGAAATGAAAAGGAACATGAGACAGGGAGGGCTGTCACCATCTGGAAACCTTAGAACTGAAGAATAGAGAGAATAGGAGAGCTAGACGGCAGAGAGAAGCAGACAGTGGGGCTAAGGCAAAGAGTGGGAGCTGTTGTCATAGAGGCCTGAACACATTGCCAGAGAAGTTACATCAAACCTAGAGCCATGGAACCTGGATGAGTTACCCCTATTTTTGTTCCTCCTTCTGGCTGGAAGTTTACCAATAGGGAATCTAAAGGAAGACACAGTGCAGTGTGGATGAGGAAAAATAGTGATATGAGAATGAAGTAGGCAAACTGCAAATAGAAAATCATCAGTATCCATACCACACAGTGAAAGATAGTAAAGGTGGTGGGGGTAAGGGTTTTAAAGGCTCACTTCAAATTATCTAGACAATATTTCTTGCTTCATGGCACTGAGCAATACCTGTGCACCAGTCTTTTAAGTGATGGTGAAGGGATTGATTCAAAACACCTTGTCATCAGAACAATGGTAATTCTGTGGGGTTCTCGGAACCTGTTGTTGGAGAAAAGGTGATCTCCAGGCTGAAATGAATGTGGGAAATGCTAAGTGAATCAAATCAGATTTCTTACTGGATGTTTTTTAAAGAGCCTTTGCTAAGAAAGGAACATTTTGAATTTCCCTGTGGGAGGACTAATGTAAAGCATTCTTCACATCTGTATTCATGACTTGTCTCCTTGGAATACACCTAAAGGAAATTCTTATCTGGAGTTGATGGTACAAGGGAATTGATGCTCCTCTAAACTCTGCTCAGATGCATGCTGGGCTTGTCACAGCTCACTCATCCTCAGATGGAAAGTGTCTTTGTGTAAGCCATACTCCTATTTTTTTTCTAATACCTTAAGAAAGGAGTTTCTTTGGATTAGTTTGGCATTAGCAGTGGTACCCTAATGGAGAGCTAAGCTGTACAAAGCTAAGCGATCTCTACATTAAAACCTCTACTGACCAGGATTTATCCCTGTTGAATCTCCTCTGAGCAAGCTGACTATGGAAACATTCCTGATACCATTTGTCATGTATCTTAAATGTGCATGACACAGAATAATAGGGAGAGAGCTCCAACTTATATTTGTTGGAAAGGAAATTGAAAGATTGTTGCAAAGGTTTATAACCTAAAAGATTCCAGTCAGTCTTTGGCCAAATACCAAATCCTATTGTAGAATGAAAGGATAGTAAGTAAATAATTGCTTACAGTTGTATGCATGTATAAAAATAAGAGGCTTGGCAGAAGTTACCTAAGATTCCTAGTTGGTGAGAGTGTAATAGAGTGGAAGAAAAGAGAAGGGGCTAGAAAAAGAGAGACTCATCTTTTTAATAGATGAAATAAAAGCAGTAGAGAGGGTGCAAATAGCAGGGTTGGGTGAGTAATGTATGTGTTCTCCAAGTGATAGATTTCTGGAAAGGATGGGCCAGGCTGTGAGTATTTTATAGCAAACTGACGCTCCTGTGAGTGGATTTCAAATAACAGGAGTTTATGAGCCTTACTTCAATCAGCTCCTTGAGTAGTTGATGAAGAGTGTGGCCCAACTTCTCCTCATGGGCTATTAGTATACTTTTAGCCACTGAAAGTTAATTAGAGGAAACAACCCCCTGAATGCTTTTCATATATAAGGAGTCAGGAAATTGAATTGGGGAGATGGTTGATTTCTTTCTGTAGGGAAATTGTCAGAAATAGAAGGCCTGTAAGTTTCTGAGTTCCCCTTCAACAAATTTTCTATGTATGGTAAAAGCACATAAGAGCATAATACATTATGTTGTATCACCTGAGAGACCTTGTTGCAGCCCTGGAACATAAATTCACAAATGGTGACATATTTACTTTATCTACTTAACTTTGTTAGTTTTCTTTCCCATCCTACACCCTTCCTTTGTATCACCACATGCATAGTATGTATCATACTATGGAAGGAAGAGCAGAGAAAAATCCATCAAGCACTTGTTGCAGTTTTCAAAACTGTGACCTTGGCTATACTTATAAAGGGCAACTACATACCAATGTAAACATTATAGTGGCTAGTAACACAGGCTTGGCCAGCCCATGCATATGAGTTTGATTTTAAGGGACTGACGGCTAAGGGATTGCAGAGCTGCCTCTTATCATTACATGTATCACCTTCCCAGTGAAGTATGTTAGTTTGTGATCTCATAAAGTTTAAATAGTTTCACTCGTCACTTAATATTTTTCTCTTTTGTTCAGATATTTATTGAGGGCCAAGAGTTTGGCCTATTAGTAGAATGCTTGCACCGAGACTTAGATTCGATTCCTCAGTACCACACACATGGAAAATGTCAGAAGTCGTGCTGTGGCTCAAGTGGTAGAGCTCTAGTCTCAAGAAAGCCCAAAGATAATGGTTAAGCCCTGAGTACAAGCCCCAGAACTGGCCAAAAGGAACCTCACAAATATTTATTGAATTTTTCAGAATCGGTAAATAGAGAGATAAACATGCACGTGTTGTATAGAATTTTACCTCACTCGAACTTGTGTTCTAGCAGTGAGAGGAGGTAGAAAAATAGGTGGGCTGATTAAAAACTGTGTTTCTGACAATTCCTGATAAGCTAGCAAGTTACTAGTATACTAGTGCTAGAGGAGGGGCATATTAGATGGTTGGTCAAAGAAGACATCTCTTGGTGCCAGGAGTGGGGCCTAGTGGTAGAGTGCTTGCCTATGATGCATAAAACCTTAGATTCAATTCCTTGGTATCACATATACAGAAAAAGCTGGAAGTGGTGCTGTGGCTCAAGTGGTAGAGAGTTACCCTTGAGGAAGCTCAAAGACAGTGTCCAGGCCCTCTGAGGAGGTGGCTTTGAGCTGATGTTTGTTTCCCAGCCATAAAAAGACCTAGGGAGCATGTATTTCAGCAGTTGTAAAGAGGTCATGTTAGTGCAAGACAGTGTATATGACTTTGGCAGCACATTTGAGCCATGTGAGATATAGCTGTCTTGTGTATGTGTGTTTGTGTGCAGTTGATATAGTAATTTGTCTGTCATGTGAACATGTTGTTTGTAGCATGAGTAGTGTGTATGTGTGTGTATGTGTATACTTGGCATTGACGGTGTGTATGGTGATATGTGCATTTGAAATCAATTTTAGAGGCTAATTTAGCCATTCATATATGATGATCATCTCTGAGTTCCTCACATCCACATCTGAAATTTGGATGGCAAGAGTATCTTAGTTTCATAGGTATTCTTTAAGGATTAAATGAGGATAATTCATATAAAACAGCTTAGTCTCAAAAATAGTATGCCCTTTATAGAAGTTACAGGATGAAGAAAATATCTGACTGAGTTTTCTTAATTTTTCAGAGTTCTACTTTCTGGATCAGTTAATCAGGAATAACTATTACTGAAAAGCAGTAATTTGGCAAAACCCAAGCAAGGTAGAGTCCCTAAAAGTTTCATACAATGTTGAAGAAAGTACCACACAACCAGAGGTGTAGCTGCAAGTTTCACTATATTGAAACCTTTCCTCCAATCATTAAGCTGGTCTGCATTCTGAGTTATAGGAAAACACAGGTCAGTTAGGTCTTCCCATTTTTTTTTAATTTAACTTTTATTGTTGTTATAAAGGTGATGTGCAGAGGAATTTCAGTTATATAAATCAGGTAAAGAATACATTTCTTTTTGTAAAATGTCACCCTTTCCCTTGCTCTCCCATTTTTTCCCTCCCATCCCACCCACAAGTTGTACAGTTGATTTTTAACGTACTGTACAATGAGTACCTCTGCTGCATTTGTTTACTTCTTGTCCCTCACTTCTGTTTCTCCTCTTCTACTCCTAATGACAAACAAATGAACAAAAAGAAAAGAAAACAAAATCAGCACAAAGGAAAAAAAGCGTTTTCCTCTTTTAGAGTTCATTTCCATTAATAGCATTTTGAATGATCAGATACACATAGATCAGATGCCTTTTTTTTCCCCCTTCCAATCTTGACTGATGCTGGCTGACAACAGAGAAGCTACACTTGGAGAAGTCAAATTGGGAGTCTTAGAAGGTCAGTGACTGCAAAGACCTACAGCCCCATGAATACACTTAATGTTGTCAAAAATGGAGCCATAAGAGCCCCAAGAGGAAAGGAAGAGCAGGAAAACAATACCAACAAACCAGATCAGCTCCAGTGGAGCGCCAGGAGACAGGACACAAGCAGACAGGAGACTTGTGGCCTACTGGGTAGTTATCTGAACTGGTCCCTGCCTAAATAGGGTCAGGTCAGAAGGCAGGGTCACGGGGAGCTTGAGAGTTCAAGACTCAAGGATGACAGATCTAAGTTCCCAACCCTGCTTCTAGGAATTCAGGCAGACCGATTACCTGGGGTAGAACTTCCTTGCCTCCACCAAGAAGACAAGATGGTAACAGTTAAACAGAATACTCCATCTCTACTTCTGCTGAAAACACACACACACACATATACATATATGTGTATATATATGTATATGTATGTATATATAAATACTGGCATATATACATACACATATATGTATATGTATGTATATATAAATACTGGTATATATACATACGCATATACATGTATATGTATGTATATGTACATGCTGGTATATATACATATATATGTATACACACACATATATATATATGCAAATATATGTATATACCAGTGCTCCCTGAGGGTAAATTCTCTCCCTTAGCATCCCTGGAATTCTGGAGTGTTTAGATTACTGAAGAACATGAAAAAATCAATTTCTAGTAGTTTGTCATATTTTCAGTTTTTTGAAGCAATGAAAGGTGATGAAGGAGGAAGAAATCTTTGGCTTTTCACAGAATATATATTGTCAAGCAATGGACAATGGGATTGAGAATTCTATTCTTTTAATCTATATCCTGATCCCAATTCTCTCCCTGCTACCCTTCATTGCTGCCAACTTCTTTTGACAGGTGGTAGGTTTTTACTTGACAGTGATTGAAGTTCTAACTTCATGGCTCAAATCAAAGTGCATATTGAATGTTGAACCAGTGAAGACCACTGCAATTTTGACTGAGAAACATTGTTTCTAGAAAATTCAATCTATGTTTGTTTTCTTGTCAAAAACATTCAGAAGAGGTTGGAGGAGGGTGGGAGGAATGAAAGGACAAAACTTTGAATGAAAAATATTGACTTTTATGGATACTGACTACATGATAACATGGTAGAATTTATTATAAGATTATTAACATTTCCATTTTATCAAGCTAAACTTCTTTTTGTCTATACAATTGACAATTGTAGAGATGGTTAAAATTAGAATTCTTTCAAGTGGATTGTCTTTTTAATTAAAGAAAACTTTGCAAATAGGAATTTATAAGTTTTTTTATTACAAAAAGGAGAATGAGAAGGAAATATTTCAGAAACAAGTTACTTCATTTTTGTGTTCTTTTTTGAGCTACCTATCCCCAGAGGACTTTATCCATTTATATTCTGAATGATTTCACAAATTTGGCCTCAACCATTTCTCCATTGTAAAGCATTTACATAGGCTTTCTCAAATAAAAGTTTGATTTTGTTCCAGATTTGTTTTCTGTAATTTTCATTTATGTCACCTCCCAACACCTTCAAGTAACCTTTCTAAATTATTTTTCTGAAATTCATGAGATGCCTCTTGCCTGTGGATACAGATGGCATATAGACAATTGGATCTTTTTTATGTTCCTCTTAACCTTCTTAGAGTGAATGAATTTTAGTCTAGGCATTTGGAATGCAATTGTATTTCTATCAGGTATTTTATAAATCATAAAATTACTTGTGTGTAAAAAAATTGCTTGTGTGTTAAATAGACATTTTTAATTGAACCAGATGGACCATTCATTAAGCCCATCTGAGGTCATCAGGCAGAATTTCAAACCTGAGAAGCTCAGTTGTGAACTTTGTGTGTGAGTTAATGGGGTACATGTTCGTGTGTGTGTGTGTGTGTGTGTGTGTGTGTGTGTGTGCGTGCATGCATGTGTTGTGACAGAGTGTCAACTGGACTAGAATAAATTAGGAAATTTTAGTGGAATAGCAGCGTCCGCTTTTTAAAAGTTCCTCAAATGGCTATATAAAGGGAGTTCAGTTTAACCTGTCTCTTTATATGTACCATGTGTTTTGATCAATCACCCCTCAACCTATCTCACTCCAACCCATTTAATTTAGTTTCCTAGATTCATTTTTACATAGGTGCATTTGTTGTTATTACTTTAGTCATCCACCCTCCATACCTTTCTATTCATTGTCCCTCTTCTTTTAGCTCCCTCTCTCCCAGTCAAGACATGTTTCAGCTTCTTTCTACTCATTTTGTTAAAGTATGTCTGTTAGGAAAATTTATTTATTCATTTCATAAGATAAATGATTATTGAGCAGAACACTTATTACACACCAAGCATTATATTAGGCACTGGGGATACTGAGTGAATGAGACAGAGAGTCGGTCTTGCTTCATATCATTTCTTATCAATAGGGCTTTGGGGGCTGGAACAAAGAGAAATAGCACTTATTTCAATCCTGAAGCACTGCTATGTAAGATAATATATCATATCAACTTATGTATTATAGTTTCACATAAGGCAGGGAGGTAGGCATTCACCCTCATTTGTCAGTTAAGGAAATCCAGTCTCATAGATTAATGTCAATTGTTCAAGATGATACCACTAATTAGAGGTGTGTCCATGAATGCCTGACTTCAGGGTTTATAACACCATTATTATACTGTGCTATTTCTCTTTAAAAGCTGAGATGGGTTCTTTTCTTTCTTTTTTTTTAATTGTCAGGGTGATGTATAGAGAGGTTACAGTTACATTTATCAGGTAGTAGGTAATTACTTCTCACAAATTGATACTCCTCATTTTTTGTCCCCATTTCCCTGCCCGCTACTCTCTCCCAATCATCTTGTTTTTCCCCTTCCCTTCCCCATTTCAAATAAACAAATAAATGTATATACAATATACCAAATACCAAAGTCAGATACAGCAAACCATAAGGGAAAAATAGGGAAAAGAAATAACTTCACATAGTTGCCCATTAGAAATTCTACTCCCAACCCTTTAAGGCAGCCATAGATTTTTGAGCCTTATAATGAGAACAGAGAACCATGCTCTGGGCAGTACTAAAGAGCCCATGTGTAACAAAACTCATGGCTCTTTCTAGCTTTCCATTTAGTGGGCAAGATAAAAAGAGCTGTGAAAATGAGATTAGATAGCCCAAGTTACAGGCCATATGGCACTGGGGCTGATGTTGAAATGTTTGATTGAGCTGTGACCTATTGTGAATAAAATGTAATCTTTTGTGAATGTTATTTAATGAACTGTAGGGCTTTAGCTACTGCTGGGGAGGGTGGACTGTTCTTAAGACTACATTTCTATATCTACTTAAATCTTTGTGAGTGATTGAAAACAATACTATTATCTCAGAGAGTACTTTCTTACCTTGGGGGATAGTGACATTGAATAGGGGTTGAAATATGATTGGCTTGATACTTGACATGACAGGGGAAATCTATCTTTGCAAACTTCTCTGAGAAAAATAAGAACTGAATTGTGAAGTCCAATTCCATGAAATGCATCAAGCATTTACTCAGTGATTATTATCTTCTAGATTTAATGTGAAACTGAGAATCAAGAGATGAATACACTGCATATTTCCCAACTATTTTTTCTCACAAGTTACAATTGTGAGTTTAAGGGAGAATAGGGAAAAACATAAATATATGCTTTTCTTAAGTTATAATAAGGAAAAGAGAAAGAACTGAGAAACACTTCCATGAGGAAAGAGATGTTAAGCTCAGTTTTGTGTGATGACAAGAAAAAAAACCTAAGAAATCATAGATAAATGAAAAGAGATTGACAACTATAGAAACATAATTTTATTGAGGGACTCCATAAAATAAATTTGAGAAATGTATGGAGTCCTATCTTGTAGTGGTATATGTTGGAAAAAAAGGGAAGTGATAAAATTTCGAGATGAGAGGTTCTGTAGTTTGTATTAGTCAGCTTTCCATTACTGTAGCAAAATATGAGTAAATTAACTTAAGAAGAAGAAATGCTTACTCCCTTCATAGTTAGTTGACCCATTGATCTTAGGCCTGTTGTGAGAATTTCTTACTTACAGGCAACCAGAAGGCAGAGATGTAAGAAAGGGGCCAGGAAACAAATATTCTATCTAGGGGCCCACTCCCAGTAACCTAATTTCCCTCCACCAGTTGACTCCACTTTGTGAAGATTCTACTACATCTCACTGCCACAACATAGGAGTCATGAAATCATCATTAAGTGACATTGCGGATAACAACTAGAGTGAGCATAGGCTATGTGCTGAAGAATTTTGTATTTCATGGTGAAGAACACATAAGACTGAGTTACTATAAGTATGCTTATCTAGAAGTACTGTGTTGGTGAAACTGGGGCAGAAAACTCCTCACCTGAAAGACAAGTTCATTATTTTATATGGAAGATAATGCCTTTAATCAAGACAGTGAAAGAAGAGGATGCAGGGTTGGTTTAACCAGAAGGTTGAAGTTCTTGGAGATTGTTGGATTTAAGAATCCATGGAGAACATTTTTAGAGAATGACTTTCAGTTTTGACTCAGGACTAGATGGTTGATATCACTGCTAAGAGGTATCTAATAAAAGGGGAGTCTGACAATGAGTTTGGCAAGCATTTATTCAGTTTGCTTAGATTGTGTGACAGAAATTTAGACATCCTAATGGATATAATTAGTAGTTGGGTAGATGGCTGTATCAGAAACTGAATCATTGAGTATGGAGAGAGGTATGTGGGTATTGTCAAGGTGAGAATGGCATTTAAAAATATGAGGCTCAGAGAGTGTAACTCCATGGCAAACACATGATTTGTATGCATGAGTCATTGGATACTATTCCTAACACCAAAGAGAAAATGGAAAATATATAGTTGTATCTTTAGAGAAAACACAGAGGAGACTCCTAGGTAGATCAGTATTGAAGAGATTTAAGGAAAAGAAAGGCAATATAGTCAAGCACATTTAGAAGTATAAAAGATACAGGTAGGACAAGAGAGCACTGTTTTGAAATGAAGGTTTTCCAAGAGAAAATTGGAAACCACGAAGCAAAACAGCATTGTAAAATGTCTCTTGATTGGACAGATAGAAGTTCAGTGTGATGCTTACCAGGGTTATGTTGAGTACACGGGACAGAAAGCAGAGGACTGTAAATGAGAGTATAGATGAGTGTTCAAGAGGTGAAAATGGCAAGTGTAAAACAATATTGCAAAGATTCTGCATGGATAGAAATGAAGGAATGGATGGTAACAAGAGAGAAAGATGGAGAGATTGATGGAGAGGGCTGATTTTGATGAGTTAGGGAGAGATATGAACAAACACTTCAATCAAGATGACATTATTGTAACAAGTTAAAGGCCTAAGATCAAGGACAAACCTGAATAGAAAATAGATTAAGTAGCTACTTATTAATACAGAATGCTGTTTTTTTCACCTGAGGAGTCAGGGTGAAGTAGGAAATAACATGTTTTCTAATGAGATGGTATCTCTTTGTATTTGGGTCACTGGGAAGTGTGCTGAGGAAGTTTATTGCTATGGGCCACTTGTAAATGGATCACAGTAGAAACTGAGGACAGTTGGTGAGATTAAAGGAAAATGAATTTTATTTTGTGGGTCATGGTGCTTGAACTTGGCTTGGGTGCTCTTCAGCTCAAGGCTACTGCCCTACCCCTGGGCCAGGGAATTGTCCCTGAGCTCATCAGTGCAAGGCTACTGCCCTACTATTGAGCCAAGCCACACTTCCTGTTTTCTAGAGGTTAACTGGAGATAAGAGTCTCAGATCCTTTTGTGCGCGAGCTGGCTTTGAACCTTCATCCTCAGATCTCAGCCTCCTGAAAAGCTAGGATTACAGGCATGAGCCGCTATGGCTTGTCAGGAAAATGAAAATTTAAAGAGAGTGAGAATATAACTGAAGATATGGAGACATTGTCTTCCTGCAAGGAAATTGTTTAAACTAATTAATATGACATGGTAGAGATCAATATCATTAAAAAGTGAATGTTCACATCAAAGCCAGTGCACCTGGACAAGTGACAGTTTTTCTCCAGCACTGCAAATTTGCCTTTGCTGGAGTATACAGGACTAACATGAGTTTAAATAAGGGATTGAGGTATTCTTCTTGGCTAAAAAGTCAGAAAACAGACACCAAATGAGGGTAAGACTCAGGTCTATTATTTGAAAGGTAGAGATATGAGGAATGAAAGGGAGACATGGCCAGAAAGAGAGATGAAGTAAAAGTCTAAGACCCTGGAGGGTTAGCTTCTTAATGTGGATGCATTAAAGATGATACTACTACCTAGCATCTGACCACTACAGGAAAACACTGAAGCAGAAAGGAAATAAAGAATGTTAGATCTGTAGAAGTCAGAAACTGAAAATCAGTGGTTAGTGGATCAGCTGTAAAGACACTGAAACCTTTCAGGATAATGCTGAGAAACTCAGAGCAATTATTAATGTATGTCAAAGGAAAAAAATTTAAAGAGATTTGAACCTCTTCTAAATATTTGTCTTTGGCATTGTGCTTGTCCTTGCTGATTCATCAGTCTCCAGTATTTCAGTCTTCACTATCTGTTCGGTATTTCTTGCTCATCCTCACAAAAACAGAACATGCAAGTATTCGTTTTATGTGTTTGTAATGGGAAATTATACAAACATTACAGGAAGCATTGTATATTCAATATTTGTTGAGTGAATTAAAATGTTTACTGTCAATGTTGTCTGCATTTTTGAGAACTGCACACTGAAGACTGACATACTCTACATGCCCTCATCTTTGTATTTCTTGGTACAACAATTCTTGCTGAGACAAGAGAAAGCAAATTGTCTCCGCTTCAAATGAAAACTGCAATCTTAACTTGATTATATATGTTGCTTGTTCAATTTTGAATTCATGTTCCTGACATCTCTGCTCTTGAATAACATTTTTTTTTCTTCTTTGAGAAGCAATAGTTTAAAACATAAATTCCAGAGCCAGGCTACTGGAATTTAAGTCCTATATTTAACCTCTTTCCTCAGCCAGTTTAACTTCTCCATTGTTTGGCTTTCTTATCTCTAAAATGAGCATAATGCCAGTTTCATCATGTTACATAAATGTAAGAATTAAATAAAGCTTCAATGAATTGTAAAGATTAAAGTAGGACCTAAAATAGCGGCTAGTTTGTCTTAGAAAAATGCTGTCTACCATTATTTTCCAATTGTTCACATAAAATATATAATCACTTGATGTGATCTTGTGATTTGATGCAAGATGTGATTCTGTCACCTTGATGTCCTATATTGCTTTTTTCTTTGACTCTCTTACCATTTGCAATGTCTGACAGTCCCAACTTGTCAACAAATTCTACTATGGTATTAAACTTCATCTTATAACTATATTTGATTCAGACTTGCCATTAATAGTACTTTCGTGAGCAAGCAAATTTTTGTTCAGCTACCTGTGTTAATATGAGTTTAACAATAAATATGAATTTTATTCATTGTGCAATAATAAAATTTTATCTTTCTATCATTTTCACTTCTTAGGAAGCTTAATGTTTTCATGTATATGAAATTTGTTTTCTGAATTTAGGCATATGGTCATCAATATTTTTGAACATTAAGAATGGAAAATTGAAAAATTGCTTGATTTATCTTAGGCCAACTGATGATTCTTTTGTAATTAACACAGCATTCACAGTCCTGCTAATCTGGGTTTGATCTCTGTTTGATTGCTAATGCTTTTCTTATTTTTGACACTAAGATCGTAATGGCAAACTAATTTTGTTGAAGTTGGGACTTTGTTCTCTCTCAGTTTCCATCTAGGTAATCTGTTTGCATCCTCAAAAGCTAAGTTCCTGCCTCATTCTAACCAGTCACTCACTTGACTCATATCATTATACTTGTGTTTCTGTAACACCATACCTGACACTAGTGATTAATGAAGAACATCTATTTATTTTTTTAATTTAATTTTATTGTTGTGGTGATGTATAGAGGGGTTACAGTTATATTCATCAAGTAGTGGGAACATTCCTTCTTGAATATTGTTACCCCTTCCCATGTTTTTTCCCTCCACCCCCTCCCACAAAAGCTATATACATATGTCCATGTAGGATGAGGCTAAGCAAAATGAACTCCAGGATATGGAAACAAGAGGTTTATCTTTGTGATTGTTGTTCTTAATGTACTATGTAAAGCTATTTCTTTTTTCTTCTTTTCCCCTTAAGGTTTATCTCATCTTGTTACTAAATCTGGCTTTGGTATTTGATATATTGTATATACATTTATTAGTATTTGAAAATGGGAAAGTAAGGAAAAAACAAGAAGAAAATCTAAATCATGAATATAGTGGCATAGAAATTTTTTCAAAAGCAAGGTATTGGTAACTAGTGAGAGCTTCTTGGATGTGTACAGTAGAGGAGACAAGCAAAAGGGGAAGCATCCATGTGCAAAAGGGTCCAAGCAGGTGGAACGACCTTCCTTTATGGTAACTATCATGACAGTTACTCCTGAAAGACTCAATTTCCCTGTGCAATGTGGTCAGTAATCTCTACCAAGGGAAATGTCTCTATAGACTTAATTATTTCACTTTTGATGCCATAACAGTGGGGAATCAAGTGAAGTTGTCATTGAGAACAAATGCAATTCAAATAATAGCAGATGCTCAGCTGATAGATGTTTGAAATTCAAAAGGCAAGCAAAATATCAGCTCTTCATTGTCCCATTGCTCTGATAGTTTAATATCCCTCCTCTCTGACCCAATACTGTGTCATTTTAGGATTCAGACCTCAGTTCTGGTCCATACTTAGGACCAGATATTATCTCAAGGTCTAAGGACTAGACTGATTGTTAGTGAGTCCTAATGGCTTTAACCATTTCCGGAGACACACTTCCTGACTAGCTAATGCACATGCAAATCTAATAGTAGTCACTTTTTCTCCCCAAGAGAAGATTGCATTTGTATTTTATTAAGGCTAAACACATTTCTCTACTTCAAGAACACAAAAGAAGCATATGTGAGTGTATTTATGCTCCCCACCCAAGCCCTTAAATTGGAACAGGTAAAGACAGGTAAAGGCCTTAGGGGATAATTGAAAGTAACTAAGACTGCAGTGCTATACCTTCTGGGGACTATATTAAAAGTATCTAAGAATGCAGTACTATACCTTTAGTGTGTGTTGTGTTTTAATTTCCTTATGTGCCCTTTTCTTCCTGCATAATAGTTTAAAAGGGACAGGATTTTCCCATCAATGATATTTTCTATTGGCAATGTGTATTTTGCTGATATTCCATGACTGGTGCTAGATCTGTGTGTGTATAATCATAACATTTGGAATATCCCTTTCTTTTGTTTAAATGGAACAAATGGAGCTTTCAGGGAAAGTAATTTGCTTATGAATATTTTAGCAAGCTTTGAGCAAAGGATATTTTATTTCAAGGCAAAGGAAACTAGACAGTGTATTTTCACAGAAATAAAGAAAATTTATACAAAACTATATCTAGGCAAAGGATGCTAGACAGTGTGTTTTCACAGCAATAAAGGAAATTTATATATTAGTATTTCTAGAATATTGGTTACTTCATTCATGCTCTGTTCTAGCTCTTCAACAAATAGCAAGGTTTTATTTCCTGCATGTATTATTGAAATGTTTGGTGGACTCCTTAAGCCTTATCATTTTAGTTATAAAAAAAGAAGTAATATGTCATGGACTGGGTACGTTGGTTGTGATTTTTACCTCTTGTTTAGCCTAAACACACACACACACACACACACACACACACACACACACACACACACACACTGATATTTGTTAGTGTGAGAGAACCTTCCACTGTGCTGAGTGCCTGTAGTCAAATTACCTTATTACCTTGCACTAGGGTTATGGCTCTATGTCTTTGTTTCTTCTTCATTAGAACTAACTTCTCTTTCATCTTGTGCCCTAAGTTCCACACCAGATAACACTATACAAATGTGAGAGCATAGGTATAGTTGAAAATTTTTATTGATTTAATATTTAAAGGAGAAAAAGTGAATTTGTTTTTCATAATGTATCCCATTAATTCCTATGTCCAGTATATCATCTCAATATAATTAGTGTATAGATGTTGAAATATTTTTACAATCTTTTGGAATCTTTGAAATCCAATTTGTTCTTTACACTTAAAGTACATTTTGCAGGGTTATCTTCCTGTATGGCTGATGGTTTCTTTCTTGAATGGCACATCATTGTTTCTCTCTGCAAGTTTACGTAGGTATGCTTGCCACACATAGGTCAGCATTTTTATTCAGTTTGCTTTGAGCCAGGTAGAGTAAGAGAATGCTACTGGGTGAATAAGTATTGGGGGTAAAATAACAATTGGTACAAGTGCAAAGAAACAAAGGAGTAGTAAAATTATTGATAGTGACTAGATGAATATAATTGAAGACATTACTTTGTTAGATTGATTTTAATGGTTGGTTAGCCTTAGGGTGGAATAGTGTATTTGTACATTATCCCGCAGGAATGGAGATATATAATCCTATGAAAGTATCCTAATCTAATATAAAGTATAATAGAAAGTAATTGCTTTGGGAAAAAAAGGGACTAAATCCATTTGAGATAGAAAGATTTTTCTGAGTTACTAATTCTGTTGAATGAGTTTTGAAGAAAGATGAGAACTTGAGAGAAGGAGAGGGGCCACTAGTTCCCTGCAGAAGAATCACATGGGGAAGGGGGGGGCAATTATGTAGAGATGGTTTTCAGAGGAATATAAAAATGTCACAAGAAGAAGTGGCAAGAATAGAAATGGAAAGACAGATGGCCCAGTTCACTTGTTTGCTGGGCTCGGAGTCTGAATCTAATCCTGTAGAATTTAAAGCGTGGTGATTTTTGCAGTCTTAGTAATAATGGATGGAACATGCTGAACAAACTCTCTAAAAGACAGGTTGTTTAAAAAGTCTTTGGGAGGGTATGGATAAAGAATGATAATGACCAGAAGTAAGGGAAGATGAGCTATAATTTAGTAGATAGAAATTTGGGACATGTCCCTGATGGGCTCAATTATGTTTCACCCCAAAGCCATACATTGAAACCATTACTTGTAATGGAATGCAATTATGGACAGGGCTTTAAGGAGGCAATTGAAGTTAAATAAGGTTATATTTATAAGTTTTGGTGCTATACAAAAATGCTATAGACTGTCTAGCATAACAATATTTATTTCTCAGTACTGGAGGCCTGGAAACTAACACCATGATGCCAGCTGATTTGGATTTTTGGCAATTATCCTAGCTTACATATGGCAGCCTTCTTACTTACTGCATTATCATGTGATAAAAAGAAGTTGTAACTTCTCTTCTTTTCATAGTAATGCTCATCCTACCATGAAAGTTCTACCCCGCAGGAACTCATCTCACATTAATTATCTACCAACATTTGCTTTTTGCTTCTAAACATCACACTGGGAGTTAGAGCTTCAGTGTGTACACTAAGGGAGGTGTGGTTACTCAGTACATCACAGAGGTCATAAAGCCAGGACTCTAGTCAGAGAGCACTGATAGACTTCTATCAAAAAAAAAAAAAAGAACAGACATTAGGATGATGCACCTGTATAGAAAAGGACGTATGAGAAGGCATACATAAACATAGAGAGAAGACAGCCATTGGTCGGCTAAGGAGAGGGGTTTCAGGAGGAATCAAATATGTGACTTCACTGATCTTGAACTTCAGACTTCAGCAGCCAATCACAAACAGTCCTTAGTTGTGCAAACTTTCAATATATGAACATTTTGATGGCTACTCATACACTTTTTATTTACTTTGTGAGAAGCTTGGCAAAAAAAGGTTTTTATATTACTTTGTGAAAATTTCCACTAACGTTTCTACTTAGATTCAATAAGCAGATACTTTCACTCAGCCTCTTATTTCCAATGACCTACACAGTATCAGGTTGTTCTGCCCTTAACCTCACTAGCCACAATGACCTGCATGTAGTCGCTAACCTTTTGTTCTGTTTACTAGGTATTCCATTTCTTATCTCCCATCCAAAATGCTCTACTGCTTCCACCCCTGTTAGTGCCTTCGCTCTGACTTCTTCTGGGAGGTTTTTGTGGGTTTCCATTCTGTATTCCAGCTGCAGAGGTTTGAAATACATCTGTTTTTACATACAGAGATTTTGTTGTTCTGATGACCTTAAATAATAAGTTCTCTCTAAATAGCTTCAAAATTTCTATTTCCAGCTTTCTATCTAGTCTTTAAAATCCAAGAAATAATATGACATTCCTGCCTCAATAGTTAGTAAGCATTTGGCAGTTATTATTAAAGAAACTATTGACTTTCCTCAAATCCAGTTCTCTTCTATTTTCTATTTCTGTAATTATCATCATAATCACCAGAGACAGATGATGCACACCTGCAATTCTAACTACTCAGAAGGCTGAGATCCAGAGGATAGCAAAGCAAACCAGAGTGGTCAGAAAAGTATGTAAGACTACATTTCCAAATCTACCATCACAAAGCTGAGATGGAGTAATCGCTCAAGTGGTAGAGCACCAGCCAAGCAAACAAAACAAAGTTTCAGGCAGTGAGATCAAATCCCATAATTCCTGACCCAAATGATCCAAGAACTAGAACCAAAACTTTGGCTTAATGAAAAGAAAAGAAAGAAAAAAAAGAAAAGGAATACGGTAATCTAAAATAAGCCTAGAGATTATGGAAAAGTAAAATCTATAAAGAAGTGATTATAAAAGGATGCAATTCTGATATAAGACATTACTATTTAAAAGATCTTTAAAAGTAAAAATGATATTAAGATGATTTCCATTTGAAAACTAAAGTTAGCTTCATGGGATAAAATGCTGAAATCCCTTACACACTGTGTGATAGAATCCTTTATTCTTGAGGAACTTGAAACAACTAAAATTGGCTTACATGATAAAGAGCATTTATTTTCTCAAGTAGCTAGAAAATCAAGATACTACCTGGGTAGAGAGAGGCAGAATCCAGAAAGTAAAATAATATTAGAGCAATTAATCTTTTTATTCACTTATAGTCCTTAATTATATAGTGTAGTTATTTGAATCATAAGTTATTTTCCTAGTTTGAGAATGTGACAAGCGGAGTGCTTTGTGCTTTTTTTGTTTTTGTTTTATTTTGTATTAAATACACAAAATGTATTTTGTATTAACACAAAAATGTGACTGGGCTCTAGGATTCAACCCAAACAGGCAAGATTGTGTTGGTAGCCTCTGTAGACCTGACTTGGGTTCTGTGCTTTCCAAAGGTATTACAGTAGAAGAATATTGTAATTCACGTTTGCCACTTAGTATGGTGATAGTATTAATTCTTCTGTTATATCTATGTTTTCCAAGGCTGACTCCCTCCTATCATTTACTTCACAGGTTAAAGACACTTTCTAATTGTATTCATTTTTTGACCATTTGACCAGGGCAGACAAAATGGTACCCCTATGCATTCCTTACTGCTCTTTAGTTGCTCTAAATTATCTTGGTTTCCTTCATAGTACTTACTAAAACTTACAGTAGTTCTCATATTCTTGCATATTTATTGTATGCATCTTCAGCTTTCTTCAAAAGCTGTTTTTTAGAGGGGATCATATCGGTTTTATTCTATGGTAGATATATAGCATATATAAAAAATGCCTATGACCCAGCAATTCCACTACTTGGCATTTACCCAATCGTCCAGAAACAAGGGCATACTAAAGCCACTAGCACAGCAATGTTCATTGCAGTACCATTTACCATAGCAAAGATATGGAACCAACCGAGATGCCCCTCAGATGATGAGTGGATCAACAAGATGTGGTATTTATACCCAATGGAATTCTGTGCTGCTGTCAGAAAGAACGACATTACCCCATTTGTAAGGAAATGGAAAGACTTAGAAAAAATCATATTAAATGAAGTAAGCCAGACTCAAAAGAACATAGGCTCAATGGTTTCCTATTTGCCATAATCAGTACAAACCTTGGACTCTCCTAGCAGAAATTTGCAATAGAGTAAAACCTAGATACATAAGGCCATACAGTATGATGCTAAGTGAAAGTACCTCCAGGTTATAGAAACAAAAGCCATAAAATGAGTGATTGTTTTCCTTAATGTACTATGTTATCTCTCATCTCTTTTGTTGTCCCTTAGTTATCTCATATTGTTACAGTATTTCACCTTTTTATGTGATATCTTGGATATATACATATCTGGTTATTTGAAATCAGATAGGGAAAGGGGGAAAACAGGATGAGGGCTGGGGTAGAGGCAGGGAAATGGAGACCACGACATGAGAAAGGGTATCAATGTTTGTGAAGTAATGCACCGCACCGTCTATTGGGCGAATATAATGTAATCCTTCTATTAATTACAATTAAAATATATGGAGAAAAATGTCTAAAACACAATTGATAATATATATTTGTGAAGTAATAAATGAATTTTTTTGTGGGTCATGGGGTTTGAACTCCGCTAGACCACTGTCCCTGAGATCTTCAGCTCAAGGCTACTGCCCTACTCTTGAGCCAAGCCCCACTTCCATTTTGTAGAGGTTAATTGGAGATAAGAGTTTCCGATCCTTTTGTGGCTGGGCTGGCTTTGAACCTTGATCCTCAGATATCAGCCTCCTTAGTAGCTATGATTCCAGGCATGAGCCACCGTCTAGCTGTGAATGTTTTTTTGTTTGTTTGTTTGTTTTGTTATTGTTGTTTTTCAAAACCATCAGAGTCTCTGTGTTGGAAGGAAATTAAAAGGTCATCTTTAACAAATAACCATCCAGTCTCTGACACGTGAATCCTGGTGAAATGGAATTTACTATCTCCCCAGGCATTCCATTCCACTTTGGGATCATTAGAATGTTCTTCCATATTTTTCCTTTTTATTCATTGACCAAGTGCTTATGCTAGTTCTGTTTCTTAGATTCTAGTTTTTATATGACATTTTTTTTTTCTTTTTTTGCCAGTCCTGGGCTTGGGCTCAGGGCCTGAGCACAGTCCCTGGATTTTTCTCAAGGCTAGGGCTCTACCACTTGAGCCATAGCACCACTTCTGGCTTTTTGCTATGTATGTGGTACCGAGGAATCAAACCCGGGTCTTCGTGCATGCTAGGCAAGCATATAGGGCCAAACTCCTGGCCCTATATGACATTCTTTTGAGTCGTTGAAAAGAGCTATCATATCCTCCTCAGTTTCTGTGTCTTCTTTTCTTGATACTTGGCCTTCCCCAATCTCTTCATCTCTTCTTGTCTAATAGGATTTTGACTCCACTCC